>NC_045693.1:643508-1000045 GCF_003331165.1 Xiphophorus hellerii
CCACCATCCATGACATCCTGGAGTCTGTTTGGAAGGACGGGATGGCTCACGTTGCGTCAAACGGTGGAGGCGTCTCCGTACAGGAGGCCGCGCACTGGAGTCACTGGTTCCCAGTCCTGCACAACAGAAATAATAAAACGATTGTTGGTTAAAATCCTGCTCTCTTCTCCTTCCAGTTTAAAATGTTCTAAAAATTTCCGTATAAAAGCATATGCCGGTGGTTAAAAGCTACAGGGGTTTTAAAATCACTTTTTACCAGTTTTAATTTTCTTAAAAAGGAACCCAGCCAGAATCTGGTCATGTTGTTTGTTTTCGGCTTGGTGGAAATGTTCATTACGTGTTTTAAGTGAGTGGCTGCCTAAAAACAAATACAAATCTGGGACTCCTTTCCCTCCTTTCTCCTTCGGTCTCTTCATAATCTCTCTTTGCAGTCTGTCCCATTTGGAGCCCCAGATAAAGTAAAAAATGGCTCGATGCAGCTCTAAAATCACTCTAATAGGAGGAATGAAAACAGAACTGGTTAATAAAAACACTGGTAAAATCACTGCTTTCACTATTAAAATCTTCTCCTCTATCGTTAGATTCCTCAGTCCCCAGAATCCCAGTCTTTATTTTACTTTTCCTATTATTTCTGTCCAGTTTGTCTTTCCTCCTCCATTTCTATCGAATTTCACCCCCAGTATTTTTTGTTCTTCCTGCGATACCTGAAACTGTAATCCTGTGTTTTTGTTATTTCTCCATGGTCTGTAGAATTGGGCTTTTGTTTTTCTTTGTTTATTTTGGAACCCGATGCTTTCCCGAACCAATCTGTTAATTGAAAAATCCTATCCACTGATAAAAGGTCTGTACATAAAATGTTAAAATCATCCATATATAAAAGACATTTGGCTTCCTGCCCTCCACTCCCCGGTATCGTTACCCCTAAAATCTGTGGGTCCTTCTCAAGATCTGCGCCAGCGGCTCGATGCAGGCGGATAACGGACAACCCTGACGGACACCCAGTTCACTTTCACTGCTTTTGTCAGAAACCCGTTAACCAGGAACCTGCTGGAGATGTCTCGGTACAGCAGTCCCACCCACGCTACGAACCTCCCAGGAAAACCCATTTTTCGCAGTACCTGAAAGAGGTACTGGTGTGAGACCCGATCGAAAGCTTTCTCAAAATCTAGATTTAGGACTATCAGCCCAATGTTTCTGTCTCTCGCAAAACAGATGGTGTCTCGGATCAGTACCAGGCTGTCCGTGATCCTCCTTCCTCGGGACTCCTAAGGAACTCGGTAGCACAACTTTGAATCTGAACAGTCAGATAAACTCAAACTCTGACTCCAGAGCTGCTCTACCGTTAAGCTATGTTGTACTTCCTCATGGTTCGGAAGCAAAAAGCCAGAACCGTAGTCTCCCTGTTACTTGGTCTCTAACACTAACGACAATAAACACATATAAGTATAAAATAAAGTAAAAACATTGTCCGTTAGAATGGATGAAAATGTTTAGATCCTTAAATAGCACATTTTTACAAGAAAAATGTCAGAGAATATTGGCTGTTAGCATAAGCTAAAGCTAATGTTAGCCACAAAGTTTAAAGAAAGTAAAACTCACCTTCGTTTCTGTGAATGTATAACGAGGCGAACATCTTAAAACTTTTCTCCAGCTACTTGTTGGAGCTACGGATCGATGTTCATCATTAACTGTTACTCTGGCCAAGCCCTGCAAACACCGAGTGTAAAATGACATTTTCTTCAGACCGGAAACGACCGAGCCGCTTTTCCCTGAACGCGGAAGCTGACCTACAAAGAGCCCGTTGGACTGAAGTTCTGGTCCGGTTTTGATTCCTGATCCAGAACCTCTCTGACCCGGTTAAGAGATGTAAATGTTTCACTCTGGTCCAGTTTGACCCGATGCTCCTGAAGGCAGCACCGCCTGCTGACCAATCAGCAACTGGCAGTGTCTACAGGTGGGCGGGGCCAGAAGGAGCGCCACGTGCTGCAGGTGAACAGGTGTTTCTCCTCAGGCAGCTGCAGTATGATATTCTGCAGAACCAGGCCGGTGACCCAGCGGGTCGGCATGGACCAGTGTCAGGTGATTATCCAGGCCAAGCTGCAGAACCAGAACCAGTGGTTCTCCTCAGTGTTTGGGCCGTCGGTTCAAACGTGTTTTGTAGAATCAGTCGGATTCATTCAGGCGATTCTGGTCGGGATAATCCAGATTAGCAGATCTTATTCCTTCTTCTCTCTCTCCTTCCAGAACCAGCAGCTGGTACCGGACGGCTCGGCCCGCTCCCTGCTCACAGCCACTGTGGGCCCCAGGGTTCTGACCCGGCTGGACGACGGGTCTGGCGGCACCAGCCCGGAGCGCGTGGCGGCGCTGTGGGCCGAGGCGGGCATCAGGAACAGCCAGCAGATCCTGCAGGTGGGTCCAGACCCGGTTCTGTGGGATTACAATAGAATCTGAATTAGAGGAGTACCAGAGCACTCTGTCTGGTTCTGGTACTGGTTGCTTGCTGACCCGATCGAAACCGCACAGTAGATTATGTCAGAACCTCAGATTACTCACATTCGAGTCAGATCGGGTCGGGTCGGTACCAAAGGTGTCCCATATTTCTCCATGATTGATCTGGAAAAACGTAATAATTTTAGATCTATAGAAAATGCTAATAGAATAGAAGGTCGTTCCACTGCTCCTCTTTTGTTTTCAATGCATTTTCTGCGTATATAACTTTATATATTTATTACGTTTAACGAAGACAGTCGGTGATCAGCTGTAGGTTAGAGAAGATGCAGCAGAACCAGAACCGGGCTCAGTACCATGGGAACCGACCGACTGGAGGTTAGCGAAGACACAGCAGAAGAAGAAACAGATGAACTGATGTTGGATTATTTCTGATGTTCATGAAAGTAGAAACAGCAGGAGAGGGAGAGCGATTAGGTGATGGCAGCATCATGTCAGCCGCCTCCAGGAAGGAACCAGCCAATCAGAACACAGAGCAGGTGGAGCTGCCATGGAGAGAAAAGAACAGGAAACCAAAAGTTAAAATGACGGCAAACGGTGCAAACTGGAGAGTAGTAGAAGAAGAAAGGGAGGAGGAGTGGCCAGTTTGTCCTGCAGCAGCCGGTAGCATCATGACTACAGGAGGAGCTCAGGATGACCCCGGCCAGCAGGTCAGGAAAGTTTTAATACAGGAAATATTCAGGGTGTCTTTATTGTTATTATTATTATTAATCCTTTATTTATGCAGGAACATCTCTAGAGACTCATTATCAACAACAAATAACATAAAAACAATAATAATTATAATCTGATAAACAGACTAAAACTGGCAGCAGGTTTTCATTTCCTGTCTAATCCTGACAGATTAGATTAATCTGGAGTTATGGAAATATCTGAGTATCACCAGCACTGATCCTGTCTGCTGAACTGGGCTGAGCCCAGAGCCCAGTGGGACTCCACCAGTAACCCAGCAGTCTGAAGAACATTTATCATTCAGGAACAAACTGGGATCAGTGGGACAGACGGGACTAAACCAGTTTACTGCTGTTCCCTTCAGACCAACATGATCCAGATGTTCTATCCTAGATCAGAGGAAGATCGGCTCTCGATCTGTGATTTATCAGGTATAGATCTGGGATTTATTGGCTCTAGACACCACAAACCCCAGACTGGACGAGCTGACACGAGAAGTGCAGGACATGGACCTTACCAGAGGGCCGCTTTTCATTGGCTGATGCCTATTCTACGTGGCCGTCTCACAAACACACTTAGCTTCCCGTTAGCTAAGTACAGCATAATGGCAGAACTGATACAACTTGTACACCTTGAAGCCTGCCTGCTACACAGTCTGACATTAGCTAAACAGATCAATATGCAATGTGTCTGTATCTGACATACACTAAAGATTTTATTTTAGCAGAAAAGGCTTTGGACTAAACTGTTGCTCGTGTTAGCCACGTTAGCACCAAGTATAGAATAGAATAGAATTACTTTATTCATCCCAGCAGGGAAATTATTTCGCAGTTACAGCATAGAGACAAGACACAGAACATCCACCACTGAGTAGCAATGTAGACAAGATAAAATAAAAATAAAATATAACATGCTGTCAATATAAAAAGCAGCTTAGAGCAGTCCTTGCAAAGATTCAAAAAATGCAGATATGTATATGTAAATATATGTACAGCAGTGTGCCACAGTGCAGTTGTGCAAAATCAGACTGATTAGTGCAGAACAATGATTTAGCTTTTATTGTACAGTGAGATGGCATGTGGCAGGAAGGATTTCCTGTATCTGTCCCTACGACAGCGGAGCTGGAGCAGCCTATGTGAGAAGGTGCTCCGCTGTCTGTCCACTGTGTGGTGGAGAGGGTGCTGTTTATTGTCCATAATAGACAGAACCTTCTTCAGTGTCCTCCTCTCCACCACAGTTTCCAGGGACTCCAGCCTTAGTCCCAGTACAGAGCCAGCTTTCCTGATGATTTTGTCCAGTCTATTAGAGTCGCTGGCTCTGATGCTGCTTCCCCAACACACAGCAGCAAAGAAGATGGCGCCGGCAACAACACTGTGATAAAAGGTCTCCAACATCTTGCTGCACACATTGAAGGATCTCAGCTTCCTTAAAAAATAGAGTCTGCTCATCCCCTTCCTGCACACAGCGTCAGTGTTAGATGCCCAGTCCAGTCTGTTGCCGATTACAACTCCCAGGTATTTGTAATCCTCCACCTCCTCCACCACTTCCCCTTTGACCTTTAGTGGCCGTGAAGCTATAAGTATATAAGTACAGCTAGTCAATCAACCGTCGCTGTGTTCAGGGAAGCGCTGATTAATAATCTAGAAATAAATATCAAGCCTGGAAACTTGATATCGTAACGGACTGAATGTTATGTTTTTAACGTAATCTTTGCTCGTCTTGCGGGGAGCAGGCGGTTGCCACGGTAACAGGTGTGCTTAAACTACAAAGAGAGAGAGAGAGAGTAAAAAGGTAGGAGTGGTTTTGAGTTGATCACCTGTTCAGGTTATTTTATCTTTGTTTCCCTTTGCTGTGGCTCATTACAGCCGCTGTAGTTTCTAAATGTTGGACTAATTACCTCGTTCGTTTGTGAGTTTACGTCATTCACAACAAAAATCAAATAGAACAAATATATTTCATAAAATGTTAACAAACAAATGGCTTCTACCGCGGTAATTATGTGAAATTAAATTAATTATATCCCAACTTCAGAAGATTTGCCTTTACCTTTACAGAGCTCTTTGGTTCCTCCTATCAGTCTGTAGCTTCTCATATTGAGGTCAAAGTTCAGATCTACCATAACTGACTGACACCTGCTGGCCTCAGGTTTGCAACCAGCTTGTGACTGAGAAACCAGTAACCTGCTCCCAGTTGATGACATGAACTTGTTAGTTCCTCTGTCCATTTAGTAGCTGATATATTTTTACTGGTATCAGCGATAATTATCACTGTTACACTGATGACCAGTTCAACATTAAAACTGAACATAAACTACAACATCAAACTGTCCAACAACTCAGACCTTTAATGTCATTTCATCATCAGAAACGAGGCTCAGCAGTGAAAAGGGCTTTGAAATGGACGGTTATGAAACGGTTTGTAAAAACAGAAAACAAAATGGAGGTGGTGTAGCTCTTTTAGTGGACAAGAACATTAATTATAAGAAGACAGAAACAATGTCAACTGTCATGGATAATGTTGAATGTGTGACTATAGAAAGACTCATGGAAAAAAAGAAGAATGTCTTTATGAGCTGCTCCTGGATCAAATATAGGAATATTCAATAACTGGATGGAAGAAACATTTATAAAAGTTAATCAGAAAGTTGCATTTATCTGTGGGGATTTCAACATTGATCTTCTAAATCCAAATAAACACAGAATTACAGAAGAACTTAACACCATGCACTGTCTAAGATCACCAGTTGCATTGCATCGCACTGTCAACATTAACTGGTAATATTTTTACTTTCTATTCTTGAAAATAGTTTAACTAGTAGAATATTAATAAGTGACATAACTGATCATTTACCAGAGTTCACAGTCTTTGACTGTAAAACTGATGAAAACATCAGATCACAATACAGACGGTTCAGTTAGAAGATTCACTGAAGGCACTAAAATCCCATTTGATGACTTTTGATTTGAGATTAATTTATAGAATAAATTATGTGAATTACAGCTAGCTAACGGTCTGAGCTAGCATTGAAGCTAACGGTCTGAGCTAGCATTGAAGCTAACGGTCTGAGCTAGCATTGAAGCTAACGGTCTGAGCTAGCGTTGAAGCTAATGGTCTGAGCTAGCGTTGAAGCTAACGGTCTGAGCTAGCGTTGAAGCTACATTCAGGCTAACAACATCAGAGTCAGTGTGAAGGTTAAAGTTTCCACCATGAAGATTTGATCAGGATTTACCAATAAATCAGATCAATTTGATCCAATAATAGATCGTCAGCTGGATGAACCTGCATCCAGAACCTTCAATCTGCAGCATTAGTCTGAGCAGCGCCCCCTGCTGGTTGGAGGTCTGGTTCTGTAAAGCTGTGTGTGTGTGTGTGTGCTTGCAGAGCCTGGACTTCCCCCTGGAGGAGCGGCTCAGCCTATCGGACCTGACCCTGGTTCTGGACAACGAGCTGCTGCTGAGCGCCAACTCTGTCCACCAGGCGGCGCTCATCTCCTACAGGACCGAGATCCAACATCTGCAGTAGGCTCCGGAACTAGCCGGCCCAGGTTGGCCCACCCGGACCCGGTTCTGACCCGTTCTGTCTTCCAGGGAGGCGTTGGAGCAGGCCAGCAGAGAGCGGGACAAGCTGAGGTTCGATCTGGACCGGGCCGACCAGCAGAACCTGCAGCTTGTTCGGGAGGCGGACGACCGGCACGCCAGCATGGAGGCGCTCAACCAGAACCGGATCAGGTAGGACCCGGTTCTGGAGCCGGACCGGGTCAGAACGCTGCTGGTTCTGTATGTGACCCGTAAACAGAGGAGGTTCTGTAAAGTTCTGACCCATAAAGCGTGTGCGGGAGGTGGAGGTCGGTTCTGACGGACCCATTCTGACCCAACAGGGATCTGGAGTCGGACTTCAGGCGCCGAGCTGCGGCGCTGCGGCTGCAGGCGGAGCAGGAGAACGAGGCGCTGCTGCAGCAGGGCGAGCGAGAGCGCAGCGCTCTGCGGCAGGAGCTGCTGCTGCTGCGGGGGAAGGAGGCGGAGCTTCAGGAGGAGCTGGATTCCGCCACACAGGTCCGTTCTGCTGGTTCTGACCCGGTTCTGCTGTTTCTGACCTGATTCTGCTGGTTCTGACCCGGTTCTGATGGTTCTGTGCTCCAGGAGAAGCTCCGCCTGCAGCAGGAGCTCGGCGCCTTGCAGTCCGCGCTGAGGGAAGCAGATGGTTCTGTTCAGAGGCTGCAGACGGATCTGGACCAGCTGCTGCTACACAAGGTGACCAGAACCGGGCCGACCCGGTCCGGGTTTCCTCTCCGTCCTGTAGCTCTGATCCGGTCCAGGTGATCCGGGCCGGGTGTTGGTGAATCCCGGTCGGGTCCGGTTTCTGTTCTGACTCTCCTGATGAATGTTTGATGAGCCCGTGTCTCTGCTGTCAACGGATCAGAACCGCTGAGCCCGCTCCGCTGACTGCTCTGCTCTGAATGTTCTGACAGCTCGGTGGTTTGGACCCGGCCGGCGCCGGCCTGAGCCATGAGGAACGGTTCTGTGAGCTGCTCAGAGAGTCCCAGCGCCAGTGCAGGGTAGGATCGGTACCAGTCTGACCCGGCAGAACCTCGGAGCCCAGCAGGACGCTCACCTGTCTCTCTGTGTCTGCGGTGCGTTCAGGAGCTGCAGGACAGAAACGACGAGCTGCTGGAGGCCCAGAGGAGCTGCAGGAGGTCCTCCAGGCCATCAGGGGGCGCCGGCAGCCAGTGCGACGCAGCAGGTACCGCAGCAGCCTGGCTGGGTCAGAACCAGAACCTGTTTCCTGCTCTCTGATTGGCTGATGAAGGAACTAGAACTTTACCCGACCCGGTTATGGTTCTGGTCCATTTTTCCAGACGTTCCTCCAGAACCTTCAGCTCAGAGTGATGATGGTTCTGGTTCTGACCCAGTCAAATACTCAGGACCTTCTGAGTATTTGATTGGTTTCTGTCCAATCAGAGAGCAGCATGGTTCTGATTGGTTCCGGTTGGTTCTGGTTGGTTCCGGAGGCACTGGACCTGGAGGTTCTGTTGACCCATAATCATGAGGAACCAGAAGGTTCTGATGCTTCCAGGCTCCGATTCTTGTCCAATCAGGAGAGATGTTGTGGGATGGAATCACCATAGCAACCACTGCCTTCCCTTCACAATAAGAGCCGTCAGCCAGGTTCTGATGGGGGAAGGTTCTGGAAGCTTTGGAACCGGGAGAACGGGTCGGACCGAGCCGCTGAGTCACAGGCTGCCAGAACCGGACCTGCAGGTCTGGCTAAGCCCCGCCCACCAACACACACCTGCAGCTCAGCAGAGTGTGTGTTGGTGTGTGAGCGGCGCCATGTCTCTCAGTGAGTTCCTGTTCTGTTCTGGGTTTGGTTCTGGTTCCAGTTCTGACCCGGTCTCTCCTCTCCAGGCGACTCGGACATGAGGAGCATCCAGTCGGAGCTGGCGCTGCAGCAGCTGAAGGAGAGCCACCAGGAGGCGCTGCAGCAGCTGCACATCCAGCTGGAGACGCAGGTACCGGTTCTGCTGGCGGCCCGGTGGTACCTGTTCTGGCCCAGCAGAACTTCTGACTTTTCATCCTCCTGTCCCTCAGATGAACTACTATGAGCGACAGCTGGACATGATGAAGCAGAACATGGAGGTGGAGAGAAAGGACATCTGCCAGGCCTTCAAGGTGAGCCGAACCAGAACCAGAACCAGAGGTCCAGCTGCTGCTGATGATGATGATGTTTCTTTGTCAGGTGGAGATCAGTGAGCTGGAGGAGCAGAAGGTCCAGGTGGAGCAGCAGCTGAAGGAGGCGCTGACTCGCCTCCAGAACCAGCAGGGGGCGGGGCTTACCGCCGAGGAGCAGCGCAGGTCCGCCCCCTGCTGGTTCCCATGGGTTCTGCCAGGTCAGGATGCCACAGTGACCCGGTTCTGGTTCTGTTCAGGGTGCAGCGAGAGCGGGCCGAGCTGGAGCAGAACTACGCCAGAGAGATCGGCAACCTGGTGCAGAAGCTGAGCGCCGAGAAGGAGCAGCTGGAGGCGGAGCTTAAGCTGCACACACAGCAGGAAGTGATGCGCGTCAGGTAGGTGGGCCAATCACAGACCAGCATGTCACAGCGTCCCGCAGCCAATCACAGCCGAGCTGTCGCTGTGAGCAGGAAGGAGGAGGCGGCCCCACGGTTCGGCCAATCACAGGTCGGCCTGGAGGGGGCGGAGCCAGTGGAGCCGCAGGAAGTTCTGCTCCTCAGAAATGGGTCGGACTCCCTAGACTGGATCAGGAGCGTTGAGACGGCGCTGCAGGAAGTGCTGCAGGAGGAGCAGAACCGGACCTCACTGCTGCAGGAGGAGGTGACCCGGTTGGGCCAGGAGAACAGAACCTACATGGTTCTGGTGGACCAGCTGTCCTCCCAGATCGTGGAAATGGAGGAGGAGCTGTGCTCCCTCAGCGCCCCCTCCAGAACCTCGGAGCGGATCGACTTGCTGCAACGGGCCCTGTTGGACTCCCAGAACCAGCTGAGCAGAACCCAACAGAACTTTGAGACGGAGAAGAGGAGGCTGGCCCGGCAGCTGGTGGAGCTGGAGGACCTGGTTCTGGAGCTGGAGGTCCGGACCGACTGGGAGGACCAGGCCGACCGGACCGGACCTCACAGGTTTGTCAGCTAGAGTGAACTGGAGGCAGGTCTCTATGGCCAATCAGAACGCACGGCTCCATCTCTAACCGGCCAATCAGAACGCACGGCTCCATCTCTAACCGGCCAATCAGAACGCACGGCTCCATCTCTAACCGGCCAATCAGAACGCACGGCTCCATCTCTAACCGGCCAATGATTTGACTGCATGAATTTCATGGACCAATCAGATCCTCTGTATGTGAACTAACTGCTCCGTCTGGTTCCAGTTCTGGTTCAGGTTGTGTATCTTCAGGTTCTGTTGGGTTCTGTCCTGCAGGGCCCAGCTGGAGGCGGTCCGGTCGGAGAATGCGGCTCTGCAGGAGAGGCTGAAGGTTCTGCAGCAGACAGTCCAGAACCTGGAGGATGAGTCTGAGAAGAGGAGGCGAGTCTGGCTCCAGGCCCCGGGTTCTGATCCTCTGCCGGTTCTGGAGAAGTCTGACCCGGTCCGCTGTTCTGCTTGCAGGAGGAGGCAGCAGGAGGTGGAGGAGGAGCGGGAGACAAGCAGAGAGGAGGAGGAGCAGCTCCACAGAGAGGTTCTGACCCGGCCCACATGCTTTGGAAGTGCTGTCAGACTTTCACAATAAAGGTTCTGGAGGCTCCCAGTGAGGCATCAAAGAACTTTACTATGATCTGAACTGGGAGGCATCAGAACCTCCTGGTTCTGGTGTGGGAGGCGGTTCAGAACCGGCCTCCAGACTCCTGACCCGTCTTCTCCCGCTGCAGAACTCCCGGTACCGTGAGGAGGTTCTGGACCTGAGTGGCAGGAACCTGCAGCTCAGCAGCGACAACGGCAACCTTAGCAACCGTCTCCATAGCGAGCAGGAGATGGTCCGGATGCTGCGGGAACGCCTAGCAACCGTTACCAAGGAACAGGAAGAGGAGGGGGCTGCTGTGAGTCGGGCTGATAGACCAGAGTTCAAAGGTAAAAGCTGTTGGAGCTGACAGGTGCTGTTGTTTCAGGTGAGGCGGCTGGAGGCGGAGCTTAGCAATGTGAAGGCGGAGCTTAGCAGGATGAGGGCGGAGCTTCAGATGGTGGCGGAGGAGAGGGAGGAGCTGCAGAAAGACGGGGAGCAGCAGAAACGCTACGTAAGATAGGTGCAAAAACACCACCTGCAGCCGGGGGGCAGAATACAGGGGGTAAGACACGCCCCTTTAATAAGAGACACGCCCCTTTAATAAGAGACACGCCCCTTTAATATGAGCGACAGAACTGCTTAATATTCCAGAAACTCGATTTGCAGAATCGTGTCATAAACTAAATGATTTTCATATTTAACTCGATGTTTTCTATCAGCAGTGAAAGATGACAGGATGGTTCTTCAGTGATGTTAAAGAAATGTTTCATAATAACCAATAATAAATATGAGTTTTACCTAAAGTCTAATAATTAAGAACTTTAGCATTTAAAACGATGTTTAAAGTTCTGCCCGAACAGCCAGCACAGCGGCCATTTCGTCCAGTCCAACATTAGCAGGGATTAGAGCATCTCCCCCTGCTGGAGTCAGGCTGTAGCTGCAGCTTCCTGTCCTGCAGGCGGAGCAGCAGGCGCAGCAGCAGGCGCAGCAGCAGGCGCAGCAGCGTGTCGCCGCCCTGCAGGCGAAGGCCGAGCTGCTGGCCGCCACACAGGAGAATCTGGGCCACGCTCAGGAAGTGTCGGAGCTCCACAGGAAGCTGAGGGAGGCGCTCAGTAAGGTGAGCTATGCTGCAGTGTGTTTGTCAGTCGTCATGTTTGACCCGGTTCTGATTGGTTCTGTTGGCTGCAGGTGGAGGAGCAGCAGGCAGAGGCCCAGAGGTTGATGGAGGAGAAGACGGAGCTCCAGCAGAACCTGCAGACCCACAGACTGACGGTCCAGAACCAGGAGCTGCAGCAGCAGGTACCGGGGCGGGGCTTCACAATTAATTACCAGAACCTGTAGAACTGGGCCCAGACTGGACCCATGATGATGTGACTGGTTCTGTTTGGGTCCAGAACCTGAACCAGGAGCAGCAGAACCTGAAGTCCAGATTGGACCAGGCGGAGACGGCGCGGACACAGGCAGAGGAGCAGGTCAGAACCAGACTGGAAATGGGTCAGAACCGGACCAGAACCAGATAGAGACAGCGCACAAGGTCCATCAGCATGAGGTCAGGAGACGGTGAATCCTCTGAGTGAGGCTAACAGTCTGAGTTAGCAGTCAGGCTAACAGTATGAGCTAACTGTATGAGCTAACAGTCAGGCTAACACTATGAGCTAACAGTTAGGCTAACAGTATGAGCTAACAGTCAGGCTAACAGTATGACCTAACAGTCAGGCTAACAGTATGACCTAACAGTCAGGCTAACAGTATGACCTAACAGTCAGGCTAACAGTATGACCTAACAGTTAGGCTAACAGTATGAGCTAACAGTCAGGCTAACAGTATGACCTAACAGTCAGGCTAACAGAATCTAACAGTCAGGCTAACAGAATGAGCTAACAGTCAGGCTAACAGTATGAGCTAACAGTCAGGCTAACAGTATGAGCTAACAGTCAGGCTAACAGTATGAGCTAACAGTCAGGCTAACAGAATGAGCTAACAGTATGAGCTAACAGTCAGGCTAACAGTATGAGCTAACAGTCAGGCTAACAGTATGAGCTAACAGTATGAGCTAACAGTCAGGCTAACACGGTCCGAGTCAACATGACCATAAAGTTCTGATCAACATTTACTGATAATCAGATAAAAACCATCTAGATCTAAACAACAAGCTGAAGAGATTTTAGTGGAGCTGCAGCTGCTGATCCACTTAACCTGAAGCAGTAGAACCAAGTCAGAACCGGGTCAGAACCCGTGTGTGTGTTTGCAGGCGCAGCGGGCGGATGTGGCGCTAGGCGTGGCCAAGGCGCAGCAGCTGCGGTGGCTGCAGCAGCTGCAGGAGCATGCGGGCGGCAGGCAGCAGCTGGAGCAGCTGCAGGCGGAGCTGCGGGCGGAGCAGGGGCGGAGCCAGCAGCGACAGGCGCAGCTGGAGCTGCAGCTGCAGCAGAGCAGATCCCAGGCCAGCCTGAAGCAGGTGGGTTCAGAACCAGAACCGGCCCAGCTGCACAGGTTCTGGTTCTGACCGCTGCCTCTATGCTGCCTTCAGGAACAGTTCAATAGAGCGGAGGCAGCGCTGCAGCAGCGGGCCGCCGGCCTGGAGGCGCAGCTGAAGGCGCTGCGCAGCGTGCTGCAGGACAACGTGCAGCAGCTGAAGGAGCAGGTGAGTCTGTGGTTCTGCTGGCGCCGACCCGCCGGCCCATTCTGACCTCTGGTTCTGACCTTTGGTTCTGTCCAGATGGAGCGGAGCAACAAGACCAGCAGTGCACTGAAGGAGCTGCACCTGCAGAATACGCAGCTGCTGGCGGCGCTGCAGGTCACAGAGCTGCGGCAGAAACAGGCAGAGAAGAAGAACGACCAGCTGGAGGACAAGGTCACAGCGTTGGGGGCGCTGCTGAGGGAGGTGGTGGCCGCCACCGTGACCTCCAGCTGACCTCTAGTTGGGAGCCGATGACCTTCAGCAAGGAGGCATCCAATCAGAGCTGAGGATCGTCCAATCAGAGCTCACCTCCTGGCATTTTTAGCTGCTCTGGTTCCATTCAGACATTTGAAGCTGATTTTTCTCTAAATGGAGGTTGTTTTTTTTATTTGTTTTTATTTTCTTCAGATGTTTTTCTGTCTGAAATGATTCAGCTTTAAGGGGAATTTTATAGAAAAACTGATTATTTCTAATAAACATTTTTAATATTGTTTTATGTGAAATATTTTAAACTTGATAAAATTTCTTTTAAAGTTTTCTAACCTGTCGGCTCAGTGTCACTGTGTGTAAACTGGTGGGTGTGGCCTCTCCACCTGGACAGGTACTAGGTTTTTACCTCAGAGTGAGACCTCCTGTTCTGGGTTAAAATGAGGTGCTGATGTTCACCTGGATCTGTGAAATCTGCCCGGCAACAGACTTAACTCTCAGTGACAACACAAAGGAAGGAACAAAACAACTTTATTTGTAAAAATGCAAACATGGCCGCCGAGATGCCGTCTGTCTCCTGGAGGTTATGACATCACATGCTCCAGAACGCCCTGGCGAATCAGCTGCTCACATTTCCACCGTGGCAGGAAGTGCTGCGGACAAAAACCACTTCCTGTCAGGATGAGTCAGAACATGGGCCACCTGTTCACTTCCTGTCTCAGCTGGAAACCGCTACACTCCCAGTACTCCCAGTTACATCCCATTAAAGCACCAGCAGGACTGTAGTCATAGCAACTGTCGTGCTTCTCTCATCACTAACATGGAGTCTGTTCTCACCTGGCTGTTCTTCTTCAGCAGGATTACGGTTCCGTCGTCGATCTCGAACTCACCGTGGTCCTTCAGGCACCTGACCTGGAAACGCACAGGGAGGTCAGCGGGGTCACTCTGCGGGTCAGGCTGCAGGTCAGAGGTCACTCACCTGGATGTAGAGGCTCTTTGGAGGCTTCATGTCCTGCGTGACGTCCAGTCCCTCCTGTCCCCCGATGGACCGCATGAAGGAGGCCAGGGACTTTTTATACAGGCCAAACCACTGCACCTGAACACACCACGCACACAGGTGCGGTCAGCCTTCAGGTGAGCCAGCAGAAACCCCCATCAGGAAGTGATGTCACTGACCTCCTCTGCAGACATGTGGAACCGGACGTTGGCGGGCAGAACGCTGCCGTACTCCCAGCGCAGTGCGCGGATCCTCAGCAGACGGTCGTACCTGCAAACAGCAGGTCAAAGGTCAGCATCAGAGGTCACAGGACCCGGGCCGGCAGGTCACATGACTGTGGGCGGAGTTACAGGTAGGCCACGACGCAGCGCTGGTTCCTCAACAGGCAGCAGTGGCGCAGCTTGATGGAGGGGATGAGGTCAGCCCGGCCGGCGGCCTTCGCCTCCGACCTGCAAGAGACGGAGAGGTCAGGAGGTCAGACGGAGCGCAACCGGTTCTGGTACCAGAGCATCCGGTTCTTTACCGGTACCAGGGAATGGTTCCCTTAAAGGGCCAGTATTATGTTTTATAGCACAATCAGTAACTGTGTGGCACTCTGCTGTTCTAAAATTGCTGTTTATATCAAATACAGGAATTTGACTTCCTGTCTTAACACCTTTTAACCCTTGAACCTTTTCACCAGCATCGCTCTGAGCAGCATGAGATCAGCAGCTGTTTGCTAATTGCTGCTGGCTAGTCTGAAGGAGCTGAGTGGGGGAGGAGCTGTTTCCTTGAAGGTCCAACAGGGCGTTTTGCCCAGCTGAATGGTTGCCATGGAGACTAATGAATTTCTCATGAAACCATATGAAGCCAACAGGAACTTAAACCCAACAGAACCAGAACTAGCCTGGACCATGTAGAACCGTGCAGTGGGTCGGTACTCACACATCAGCCTGGTTCTGTTCGTACAGAGCCTCCATCTCCTGCAGAACCTGCCGCAGTCCGTCCTCCTGGAACCAAGAACTGATTCCAATTAATCCATCGCAGCCATCATTTCTCTTCATATTTATCAAACTGTTTCAATCACGTGTTGGATCCGCCGTCTATTAACTAGAAATGTCTTTAAAATGAACTTTCAGTTGAATGTTTTTAGACACGATCAACTCTTAAACTTCAGCAGAGTTCCGCAGAATAATTTCAGTTAGAAATCTGATATTGGGGTTAAGCACAACCCACATATGGAGGCCTTGGTCCTCGACTGGCTGCCGCAGGTTCGATTCCCGGTCTGGTGACCTTTGCCGCATGTCTCCCCCTTCTCTCATTACCCTCTTTCCTGTCAATTCACTATCAAATAAAGGCCTTTATTTAAAAATAAATAAATCTGATATCAAAAAACTTCACCGTGTTCATCTGAGCCGAAATGTTAAATGAAGAGATTATTTTCCGACAACATTACTATTATATCTGTGGTTTACAGTTTTCAGCTTAAATCAGGGGTCAAACCTTAAACCAGAACGTTTCTGGGCGGAGTTCCAGCTGTTGGATCCCACCCGGGATACTCACGTTGAAAGCGGGCAGCTGGCCGTCGCTCACCCGGTGCAGCTCCCGGATCAGCTCGATGGCTTTCTCACAGAACATCCTGGAGCTCAGAACCGCCAGCGCACCGAACAGAACCGGGACTGACTAACCCGGAGAGCCGAGGAGCAGCTTCGCGGTAAAATTCTTTGTTGTGGTCACGTGACTCGGTGACGTAATTCTCCGGAAGCCGCTGAGGGACAAACAGAAGCAGCTCCTGCGGCGATGTGGAAAAACAGGCAACAGAGTTACATTTACCGGGTAGGATTTATAATTTATTGATGATTTATGGACGTATCGTTGCTGCTGATGTTTCTCAACGAAAACTATCAGTTTAGCTCCAAGATCAATGACTTGCTTCGTTAAAACCAATTTAAATTAGATCAAATATTTTGTCAGTTCGGCATAACCCAACAGAACCAACCGGAAACGGGTTTGAGGTTCGTTATGAACGTTTTACTAGTCTGTGCTGTTTTCCGTCACGTGATCAACTGAGCCCTGTTTCAGGAAGCGGGTCAACAAACTCTTGAGTGAACCCACCTGTTAACAGGTGTGATTCACCATGGCAACGGGAAGAAACGTGAAGCCTGAATGAGCATTTCTCACCAAAACAATTAGAAATGTTACTGAAGAAAATCAAAACATGTGAAACAATAAAAGTAACAGATTTAGAGTCCTAAAACTGAAACATTAATTTTATTTGATTCAACAAATCAGATCAAATCTCAGGTGGACAGCCTGTCCTGCACCTGGACAGGTGGGGGAGAGCAAGCTCCTGATTGGTCGGCTTTATGTTTGAGCTCTGAACACTGGGGGGAGCTGCTGAGTCAGCCTGGAGACTGCAGCTCTGAAGGTCAAAGTTCAGCGGACTGTCCACCCCAGCTGACCTCCTGTTGACCCGGAAGATTTCTGGGTGATTTTTTTTATTTATTTATTTTTTATTGAATATACAAAAATAACAATAACAATCTCAAACAACACGTCAATAACAGACATTACAAAAAAAACTAATATCACAACTCCTGCTGTTAACAAAACCAATTATATGCAAGGCTAGAACAAAGTATTAAAATAATGGAAAAAAAAGAAAAATAAAATAAAATTAGATAAAATAATAATAATAAAAAATAATAATAATAAAAAATAATAGTAATAATAAAATAAAATAACTTAATCAGAGGGCACTACTAACTGAAAATCCTCCATTAACTCAAACAATTTAATTGCGTTTAAATTCTGCATCTTTCTCAGAAATCTTTTAAAAAAGGAAAGATCATTTTTTGGAGCAGAGAATGAGAGGCAGCATTTTGCATAGCGACATTTATGGATATAATATTTGGTTATAATCATTAGAACATTTACTAAAAATTCAAAGTTTTTTCTTTGATAGATAAACCAAATTTAATGTAAGGAAATAAAATCCACATTTATTGTTTTAGAAGACAGAAAGTTTCGAAGTTGATCCCATAAGTTTAATATTTCTTTACATTGATAAAACAAATGTTTAGTTGTTTCCAATTGAGTTTTACAAAAACCACAATTCTCAACATTAAACTTAAATCTCTCTCTTAAGAACTCATTTGAAGGATAAATGTTATTTATTATTTTAAAATGTAATTCTTTATATTTAGGAGGAATTGGGAATTTCAAATAATTTGTCCTAATTTTGACTATCATAGATTTGTTAAAATTTTGTAAGAGAACTGTGCTTTTTGTTCTTCCTGGGTACATAATATTTATAGATACTGATTCAAAAACTTGTTATTGCATTTATTATCTCTAATGTTCACATGCTCAATTTGAATCTTATGGAGTCTTGGAATAAAGAAGTTAGGTAAATAGTTTTTAACTGACTGAATGAGGACATTAGGGAAACTATATAAAACTTTCTTATAAATTGTTAGTGAACAATCAGCTCCATATTTCCTGTTAAATTCCTCCAAACTTAGAATTTCACCATTTCCATCCAGTAAATGAGTAATTGACCAGATTTGTTTGTTCCACCAATCTTCTAGAAAAATAGATTTTCTACCACATAGAATGGCTCTGTTGTTCCACAGTGGGACATTATGAGGCTGAAGTTGTTTGAACATTAACTTCCACTGTAACAAAACCTGTGAGTTCTGGGTGATGAGCAGGGTTTATTTTACTTCCTGGTTTATCAGCATCTAGTCGAGATTGATCATATTTAAATTAAAACATGCTTTTAATCTGAAAACCTACCTGCTGTATTTATAGCCTCAGTGAGGCGTTCAGGGACACACGGTAAAATAGAAACCTTCTGGCTGTTTCAGAATAACAACAGGAAGCGTCTGCGGAAGATCTGTAGTTGCTTTGTTCTCTGAAGGTTTCATGAAGATTTTAACAGGAAATAAACTATTAAACATTTTAAATGACGCAAACTGTTAAAACGCGTCACATATGATTTATTTATCTTCTTTATTAAATTACGTACATGTTTCATGTCTTAATTTGTTTTAATGAGCGTTAAATTCACTAAAATTTCCTAGCTGCGCCTGAACGCGGCGCTGGTTTTGTTTTGGAAGCCGTTGTTCCGACGCTTCCCCAGAGACTGTGGAGGCAGCACCGCTCTGACCACGTGGTCTGCAGCCTGCCCCCCGATTGGCTGCGGCAGCCGCGGCACTGATCAGCTGTTCTCTGCGGATGTCAGTGCGGCTCCAGCGGGCGCTCGGTCTGACTCCCGCCGCCTCTCAGCGCTCCCACGCCGGCCAGAACGAGGCCTCCTCACCGCGGACCGGCCCCGCTTTTCGGTCACCTTCCCCCGGGTAACGAGCCGTCTCTCTGCCGCTTCCAGTGATGCGGAGGCGGAGCTCCCTGACCGCGGAGAAGGACAGCGACCCGGAGCTGAAGCAGCGACCCGGCAGAGCGGCGGCGCATCCGGCGACCCGAGGCCGACAGGGCCCGGGAGAGGAGCCGGGGATGGGGAAGAGACCGTTCAGGAGGTGAGCGCCGGGGAAACAGGTGGGGGAGGGGAGTCTAAATAAAATGGTGAAAAATATAAACGGAATAATTTTTAAAAAAAAGATTAAAATCTTTAAGGTTTTAAAGTTTGGGCGGGACCTCAGAGGACAAAGAGACCATCTCTGGCAAGACTGGTCAGACTGGTTCCAGTGAGACTGTTGAGCTGGTTGGACTGGAAGGTCAGACTGGAGACACCAGGGGACATTCAGAGACACTGTGGGACATTCAGAGACACCAGGGGACATTCAGATACACTGTGGGACATTTAGAGACACTGGGGGACATTCAGAGTCACTGTGGGACATTCAGAGACACTGTGGGACATTCAGAGTCACTGGGGGACATTTAGAGACACTGTGGGACATTCAGAGACACTGTGGGACTTTTAGAGACACTGTGGGACATTCAGAGACACTGTGGGACATTCAGAGACACTGTGGGACATTCAGAGTCACTGTGGGACATTCAGAGACACTGTGGGACATTCAGAGACACTGTGGGACATTCAGAGTCACTGTGGGACATTCAGAGACACTGTGGGACATTCAGAGACACTGTGGGACATTTAGAGACACTGTGGGACATTCAGAGACACTGTGGGACTTTTAGAGACACTGTGGGACATTCAGAGACACTGGGGGACATTCAGAGACACTGTGGGACATTCAGAGACACTGTGGGACATTCAGAGTCACTGTGGGACATTCAGAGACACTGTGGGACATTTAGAGACACTGTGGGACATTCAGAGACACTGTGGGACATTCAGAGACACTGGGACATTTAGAGACACTGGGGGACATTCAGAGACACTGGGGGACATTCAGAGTCACTGTGGGACATTTAGAGACACTGTGGGACATTCAGAGACACTGTGGGACTTTTAGAGACACTGTGGGACATTCAGAGACACTGTGGGACATTCAGAGACACTGGGACATTTAGAGACACTGGGGGACATTCAGAGACACTGTGGGACATTCAGAGACACTGGGACATTTAGAGACACTGGGGGACATTCAGAGTCACTGTGGGACATTCAGAGACACTGTGGGACATTCAGAGACACTGTGGGACATTCAGAGACACTGTGGGACATTCAGAGACACTGTGGGACATTCAGAGACACTGTGGGACATTCAGAGACACTGTGGGACATTCAGAGACACTGTGGGACTTTTAGAAACAGGAGCATGTTTCTAAGTCTTGATGTTGACACTGAGCGCGCTCAGACCGAAGATGTGGTTCTGAGCTGATTTGGACCATCTGGACCGGACCGGCCGGTTCTGTCCAAACGGAGTTGTAACCTCAGCGGCTCAGAAGGTCACGTGATCTTCCTCCTCCTCCTCTTCCTCCTGAAGCTAATCTCAGATCAGGACGCTGCAGAACCTTCTGGACGAACCTGACCCGGTTCTGGTCGGTTCTGCTCAGTGGAGCCGGGCCCCGGCTGCTCAGGTCCAGATGTTCTGACCCGGCGCAGGAAGTGAAACTGAGAGTAGCAGCTTCACCTTCACTGAGACAGGAAGTGACCTCAGAGCAGAACAGGAAGTCTGGAGTCTGACTCAGCGTCATGTGACCCTGAACGCAGCCGCCGTGATGCGTTCACTGACCGCTTGGCCCCGCCCCCTCCTCATGACCTCCAGTCAGAACCACCAGATCCAGAACCTGGCCAGTGCAACTGGCTGTGGACGGGCCAGTGGTCAGGCCCGGTTCTGATATCCTCTGGTTGAAGACGACCCAGAACCTTCAGAACCTTTAACCTCAGTAAAATACAGCCGGGTTCTAGAGACCCAGGAGTCTTCATCCAACCAGAACCAGAACCCTCCATTGGGTGTGACCCAGTAAATCCTCCTCATTGTTCTGGAGTCAGTCAGAACCGGTTCTGACTGGTATCAGTCGGGCAGCTGGGATCAGAACCTCTGTGGTTCTGTTTGGACCTGATGCTGCCAGCTGCTGGCCGGCTCGGCTTACTGGTTATGTGCAGATCCAGTCTCTGGTTCTGTTTACCAGAAACTGGATCTGCACAGTTTCTGGCAACCAGACAGGTCGGGCCCGGTACGGGTTCTGATGCAAACTCCTTCCTGCTCAGATGACCCGCTGTTGGATCCGAACAGAACCGCTCTGGATCTGTTCAGTTCGGTTCAGTAACTCTTTGTGGACAGACCGGCTGTCCCAGAGCTTCATCATGATCCTCCCAGTGAACCGGTCCAGAACCAGAACCGGCCCAGTTCTCCTCAGCAGCATCCTGCTGGCCTTTCTGTCTTCCTCCTTGAATTATTGATCTGTTCTGAGCACGCTCAGTCTGGGTCGGGTCGGGTTTCACCGGGTCGCTCCATCAGAACCATCAGAACCATCTGAGCCTGCTGGCCTGAGACAGAGATTGTGTCTGAGGAGAGATGCTCCACTCTGTCCGGCTGCAACGGGCGTTGGTTCCGTGTGCTGAGCTCTGATTGGCTGAGGCTGGAAGCTTCCTGATTGGTCAGCTGATGCAGGCTGTTCTCTCCTCAGGCTGGGGCTGCTGGGAAAGATAAAGAGGATGATGATGGTGCTGCTCTTCGTCTATGTCTCCATCCCCTTCATCATCAAGCTCTTCCCCTCCATCCAGGCCAAACTCGTCTTCCTCAACTTTGGTGAGTTTCAATCGGACCTGAACTGAGTTCTAATTGGCCGGTTCTACGCTGCCTGGCTCTGATTGGCCGGTTCTACGCTGCATGGCAGCCAGCAGGGGGCGCTGTAGGACAGATCTTTGGATCAGCTGTTAGCATGAAGCCCGTTCCATTTAGTGGAAGCAATTCAGGTGTTTTACCCAGCATGCACTGCTCCAGGATGGAGCGCTGCCTTCATCGATGCTCCTGTTCATCCATCTGGTGAACTGCTTCCTGTTTTCTGTGCTGCCTTCAGGCAGCGTGGGACATCAGAGTTCTGCAGCTTCAGCTGAGCAGAACCAATCAGAACCTGCTGCTCATAACGACGCTTCGGGTTTCGCAGAAACAAATGGACCAATGGCGAGCTGCCAGAGAGGTCATGTGACCTGTGTGTGCTTTTTGTCCCAGTGAGGATGCCGTACTTCATCGACCTGAAGCGACCTCTGGATCAGGGACTGAACCACACACAGAACCTCTACCTGGAGCCTGAGGCGGGCCAGAAGATCGGAGTCTGGTACCAGAACCACACAGAACCTACAGAACCACACAGAACCTACAGAACCACACAGAACTTACAGAACCACACAGAACCTACAGAACCACACAGAACTTACAGAACCACACAGAACCTACAGAACCACACAGAACCTACAGAACCACACAGAACTTACAGAACCACACAGAACCTACAGAACCACACAGAACCTACAGATTTGTTTTGCTTTTTAATCAGAGAAAACAAAACTAACCAAGTACAAAATAATTTAGTTTCTCATCTCTGAGTTAATATAAATAAAAGTCGTTGATCTGGTAACAAAACGACAGAAAAAATCAAATGAAATTAAAAACCTGCTGAAAGTAAAAACAGTAAAAATGAGAATAAACCTTAAAATGATGCAGTGATGTCACAGTGTGTAAATATTGAGAAACCAAATTTAAAATAGTGAATATTCTGTGAAATATAACAAACTGTCCCACAATTATTAAACAGTCATAATCAATGCAGACGAAAGTTTATTAAAGTCAATAAAGACATTTTCTACTTATTTTGTCATTTGTGTCAAAGTTCATTTTTAGGTTTTTATCTAAATTCACAGATATTCAAAAGAGTCAAATTGGCCTAAAAACCTTTTCACAGTTGAATAAATCTGATAAATTGTAGCAGCCCCCCGTCATGGTTTCTGTTCTCACCTAAAACGTGTCTTCAGGATTTGATTAGGACAGGTGATTGATTGTCATGCAGTTTCTGCCAGGAACATATTAACGTGACGCTGAGTGATGAAGCTTCAGCTGATGATGATCTGAAGTTTTCAGCTGAATCTGAGCTTTGAATTCAAAACGATGCTTTTGGTTTTTAGTTTTAGTTTGTGTCTACTGGGGCTGTCCCAGTTTGACCCCAGTTTGACCCCAGTTTGTCCCCAGTTTGTCCCCAGTTTGTCCCCAGTTTGACCCCAGTTTGACCCCAGTTTGTCCCCAGTTTGTCCCCAGTTTGTCCCCAGTTTGACCCCAGTTTGACCCCAGTTTGTCCCCAGTTTGACCCCAGTTTGACCCCAGTTTGACCCCAGTTTGTCCCCAGTTTGTCCCCAGTTTGTCCCCAGTTTGACCCCAGTTTGTCCCCAGTTTGTCCCCAGTTTGTCCCCAGTTTGTCCCCAGTTTGTCCCCAGTTTGACCCCAGTTTGACCCCAGTTTGACCCCAGTTTGTCCCCAGTTTGTCCCCAGTTTGTCCCCAGTTTCACCCCAGTTTGTCCCCAGTTTGACCCCAGTTTGACCCCAGTAGTTTCTGGGTCAGATGGTTCTGATACGCAGCGCGTTGCATCCTGATGTTCTTCTGAAGGGTTAAAATGAAAATGCGGTTCCAGTCTGCAGGTTCCTCCATCTTCTCCCCAGTGTTAGTATTTATTTAAATGTTTTCACATAATATATTTAGAATTTCACTTTTTTCTGGTGTTTATTGCGTTGGGCTGTTTACTGTAGTGGTTGCACACATTTAGTAAACACCTTTTGTTTATTTGGATCGTTAATTATTTTGCTTTGCTGAGTTTGAAGGACTGGTTGAGATTCAAAGCAGGAAGTGGAACAAACCATCAACAAACCATCAACAAACCATCAGGCTGCTGGAAGCAGGACTTGCAGAATCTGCCTCTCTCTACTAATAACACAAGTGCTAAAATATTGTTGGTGTTTTGTTGTGTTGTGGTGAAACTGTGTTGGTCTGAATTAGTTGTTGCTCTCCGTGTGGCTCAGCCTGTGTTCATTTGTTCTCAGTCAGGTTTTCCTTCCTTGATTTGTTTTGGGCCCATTTTGCTATATTTTTGAGATTTGTTATTGAAAGCCTTTTGTTAAGAAGTTTTGGAAAAATAAATTGAAAATAATTTTTTATATATGCCTTTGTCTTTGTGCCTTACTGGTTGGACCGTATCACTCTGGTTCATGTTTATTGATAAATCGTCTGAAGATGAAAACGCTGCCAGGCTGCAGATGAACTGAGCTTTAACTAGACAGTTACCAACCAGCAGTCGGCTGCATCATCCAGTTTTAGTTTCCGTTCTTCAGAAAGTCTGTTTAGTGTTTCGCTGCTTCATCTGTGTGGATGGAACAGGTATCCAGGTGTTGATCAGAGTTTAGGTTGATTGTATTTTAATGATGATGATTAAATCAGGTTGAGCTTCCAGAAATGTTTCCTGATGTCCTTTTAGGCTTCAGTGAGTTTCTCCAGGTTGTTACTGAGGGATTTCCTTTCTCCTCTGTTGGAGCTGCAGCAGCACCAACTGTCCTTCCTACATCATCATCATCATCATCATCACCACCAACAACATGTGGACGTGTCCAAATGTTGGACAGTCCCTGAATCACCAGCGTCATATTGGTTGTTTGGAAACAGTCTGCTGGTTTTCTACTGGTTTTCTGGGACGTGATCTCATGGTTTATCTTGACCTTCTGTTGTTAAGAATATCATCTTTCTCACAAAGCGACTCCGTCCCGTCTGAGAGTCGCCGGGTTTCGGTTCAGACAGGAAGAACTGGATTCTTCCATCTGCAGTAATTCAGTTACAGCAGCTTGTAAGAGTCACTATAAAACTATAATAAGTATGAACTATGACCCTGGTCATGTTCAGTGTCTCTACCAGATGAAGTCGTTCTGTCCGTTCGCTGATTCTGCCTGATGTCACATTTTCTCAGGAGGAACTAGCTCAACGCAATGCATTATGGGATTGGTAATTCAGTTCTGGAGGCACAAAATGGCTGACACTGAGCGGCTGTAGTTCTGATGAGAGAAATGAGTCCGAGTGAGGCCTCTCCACCAAACAGAGACCAGGAATAGCAGATACTTTGACTAGGCCAGTGTCCTGACTGAAGCCGTCTGGTGTTTCAGGCACACGGTTCCCGCTCAGATGTGGAGAGACGCTCAGGGCAAAGATGGCGACTGGTACCGCTCCGCCTTTAGCTCCGCCCACCCTGTCATCCTCTATCTCCATGGCAACGCAGGGACCAGAGGCGGCGACCACCGGGTGCAGCTGTACAAGGTGATGAAGAGCTGAACGCCTCCTGATTGGCTGAGAGGAAACCACCTGACCCCTGTCTGTTCTCCTTCAGGTCCTCAGTTCGCTGGGATACCATGTGGTGACCTTCGACTACAGAGGTCAGAGGTCACACCACAGCAAACAGGAAGCACACCGAGCGGCTGCATCGAGTCTGACAGCTGTGTGTGTGTGTGTGTGTGTGTGTGTGTGTGTGTGTGTGTGACCAGGGTGGGGCGACTCAGACGGATCGCCATCAGAGCGAGGGATGACATCAGACGCTCTTTTCGTCTATGATTGGCTGAGACAGAGGATGGAGAAAACTCTGCCGCTCTACATCTGGGGCCACTCTCTGGGGACCGGGTAACACACACACACACACACGCCCACACACACACACACACACACACACACACACACATGTTTGCATGCCTACCTTTGTGGGGAGTTTAAGATAAGATAAGATAAATCTTTATTGTCATTGTCACAAGAACAATGAAATTTAAAAGGTGCCATCAGTCAGTGCATATGCTTAAAAACAAAAAATAACTGTCTCACAATTCACACACAATGTAAGAATTAAATAACAAATAACTGGTAAAAAAAACAATAAATAAGAACAGCCACATTCTCACATCCATCATTCATGATGATTAATGGTTGTTTTTGATTGCATTTAGTTTTATTATTGCTGTCGGGTAGAAACTGTCTCTGAGACGGTTGGTTCTGGTTCTGGTTGCTCTGTATCTTCTGCCTGAAGGCAGCAGTGTGAACAGAGAAGGTCCGGGGTGAGAAGTGTCCTTTGTGATGTGTTGTGCTTTTCTTAGACAGCGGTCGCTGTGCAGGTCCTCCAGTGAGGGGAGAGGGCAGCCAATGATTTTTTGGGCTGTATTCACAACCCTTTGGAGAGCTTTCCTTTGAGCCGCAGTGCTGCTGTTATACCAGACGCAGATACAGTAGGTCAGTATGCTCTCTATGGAGCACTTGTAGAAGGACACCAGCAGCTTCTCCTTGATGCTGTTCCTCCTGAGAACCCTCAGGAAGTTCAGTCTTTGCTGGGCCTTTTTTATCAGCTCCAAGGTGTTCATGTTCCATGTGAGGCCCTGCTCAATGTGGACCCCCAGGAAACGGAAATCAGCTACCCTCTCCACACATTTTCCCCCAATGGTTAGTGGTGTAATGTCCGTTTTCTTCCTCCTGTAATCTATTATGAGTTCTTTTGTCTTTGAGTTGTTGAGGAGCAGATTGTTCTCCCTGCACCACACCAACAGCCGCTCCACCTCCCCCCTGTAGGCGGACTCGTCGCCTCCTGAGATGAGCCCCACCACTGTGGTGTCATCAGCAAACTTGATGATGGTGTTGCTGTGGTGGGCAGAGGTGCAGTCGTATGTGTACAGACAATAGAGCAGGGGGCTCAGCACACAGCCCTGTGGAGAGCCAGTACTAAGGCTGAGGGCAGTGGATGTATGTTTTCCCACCCTAACTCTCTGCTGTCGGTTGGTCAGGAAGCTCAGAATCCACATGCAGGTGGAGTGAGGGAGGCCCAGGTCCCCCAGTTTGTCCACCAGTCTGTGAGGGAGGATGGTATTAAAAGCAGAGCTGTAGTCTACAAAGAGCATCCGCACATAGCTCCCCTGCTGCTCCAGATGTGACAGAGCAGCATGGAGGGCTGTGATCACGGCGTCCTCTGTGGATCTGTTGGCTCTGTAGGTGAACTGGTGGGGGTCAAAGCCAGGAGGGAGAAGTGCTGTGATGTGACCCCAGACCAGTTTTTCAAAACACTTCGTCACCACAGGGGTTAGTGCCACTGGCCGGTAGTCGTTGAGGCAGGAGATGTGAGGTTTCTTGGGTATGGGGACTATGGTGGAAGATTTCAGGCAGGATGGGACTGTAGACAGGGCTAGGGACTGGTTGAAGATCCTGGTGGAGACTCCAGCCAGCTGATCGGCGCAGTCTTTCAGGACACGTCCAGGGACGCCATCAGGTCCAGCAGCCTTCCTTGGGTTGACAGCCCGCAGTGTGCGCCTCACCTCGTGCTCCTCTACAGCGAGGGGTGTGGTGTTGTGGGTCGCTTGGTGTAGTGTGGCTGCCTCTGTTGGCTTCACCTCAAAGCGGGCAAGAAGAGGTTCAGCTCCTCTGCCAGCGTGGCGTCGCCTTCCGCAGCTGCGAGGTTGGTCCTGTAGTTGGTGAGATGCTGGATTCCCTGCCACACCTGCCTGCTGTTGTTGCTGGCAAGGTAGCCCTCTATCCTCCTCCTGTAGTCAGACTTACCCATTCTGATGCCGCTCTTCAAGTTAGCTCGGGCTGTACTGTAGGCGTCCTGTCCCCAGACCTGAAGGCGGTATTCCTGGTCTTTAGCAGTCGCTGGACCTCCTGAGTCATCCAGGGCTTCTGGTTTGGGAAGACCCGGATGCGTTTATCCACAGCTACAGTGTCAATACAGTTCTTGATGTAGCACAGTACACTGTCTGTAAAAACCTCCAGGTCCTGATGTTCAAAAACATCCCAGTTTGTCCCGTCGAAACAGTCCTGCAGCTGCTGTGTCGCATCCTGGGGCCAGGATTTGATGGTTTTGGTGATGGTTGGAGCAGTTTTCCTGAGGGGGGCATAAGCAGGAATTAAATGCAGGGACAGGTGATCCGACTGACCCAGGTGAGGAAGTGGTCTAGCCCTGTAGCCTAGCTTGATGTTGGAGTAGACTTTGTCCAGAGTGTTAGCCTCTCTTGTAGCACACTTTACATCAGGGGTGGGCAATCCTGGTCCTCGAGGGCCGGTGTCCTGCAACCTTTAGATGCATCTCTACTTCAACACACCTGAGTCAAATAATGAGGTCGTTAGCAGGACTCTGGAGAACTTGACTGCACTTAGGAGGTGATTCAGCTGTTGATTCAGGTGTTTGGACCAGGGAGACACCAAGAGTTGCAGGACACCCGGCCCTCGAGGACCAGGATTGCCCACCCCTGCTTTACATGCTGGTGGAACTTGGGGAGCGCCGTCTTCAAGTCTGCATGGTTGAAGTCCCCCGCTATGATGTGCACAGCATCTGGATAGATGCTCTGCAGATGGCTAATGCTGCCATGCAAAAGTCCAATAGCTGTTTTAGCATTAGCATCCGGTAGTATGTAAACAGCGGTTACCATGACTACGGTGAACTCTCTGGGGAGGTATATTGGTCTGCATCTAACAGTCACATACTCCAGGTCTGGGCAGCAATGGCTGATGACAGTCGCTGTGTTAGTAACCAGGTGTTGTTCAGGTACACACAGAGCCTCCTCCTCTGCTCTTACCGGAGTCCTTCGTTCTGTCGTGGCGCTGTACTGTGTAGCCTGCTAGCTCGATGGCAGAGTCCGCTACGTCTGGATGCAGCCAGGTCTCCGTGATCAGAAGAATACAGCTGTCCTTCACTGCGCTGTGAGATGCAGCCTGTAGTCTCAGTTCATCCATCTTGTTTGCAAGGGATCTGGCGTTGGAGAGAAACAGGCTGGGGAGCGGTGGTTTGTGTGGTTGCCTCCGTAGCCTAGCTAGCAGGCCGGGCCTGCAGCCCCGCTTCTGCCTTCTCTCTCTACGCCGCCGCCGCTTCCTCCCTGCTGCGATGGTAATCCACGGCGCGCCGGGGCTCCTCGCCATGTCCCCCGGAATATTGAACAAGTTGAAAATCAGCTGTAACATCTCGTTCGTAGCGGGCACCGATCGTCAGGAGATCGTCCCGACTGTATATTTTGTTTGTCTGACATGAACACAAATCAACACAAGCAGCCAAACATAACATAGCACCGACCGAGAGAGCAACGGGCCGCTGCAACTGCGCGCGCCATCATTTCCATTAACATCCATTCATTTCTAAAGTCTAACCCTAACCAACCAGTTTCCCTTATGGGGCCCAGGAGCAGCTGGTCCTTGTAGTATGTGTCAGGAAAATGGTCCCAACAAAGTATTACAAACAAACACACACACACACACACCAGGATATAAAAACAGGTTCACTCACTGGGCCGTCCAGCTGGACCGGTTCTGATTGGTTCTGATTCTGGTTCTGGAATAAACTTCCTTCTGCCCGCTCTTGGCTCTGCCCATGTGATCAAATCTCACCAATCAGAGCAGGGGGCGTGTCCTGCTGGTCCTCACAGTGACAGTAAACCTGATGAGTTCAAGGACCTCTTCAGTAAATCTGAACTTTCTGTTTCAGAGTCGCAACGAACCTGGTGAGACGGCTGTCTGAGCGAGGTGAGACACACACACATACCCTGAAACACACAGCTGGACACACACACACTCAGACCCACACAGAGAAACACACACACTCTCTCTGTGACGCCGTCTTCCTGTCTGAACAGGAAGTCCTCCTGACGCACTCATCCTGGAGTCTCCGTTCACCAACATCAGAGAGGAGGCCAAGAGCCACCCCTTCTCCATGGTAACTACAGGCCCCGCCCCCTGGCCTTTGTGGCCCCGCCCCCTGGCCCAGCAGGTGGTCTCAGTGTGTGTGTGTGTTTCAGGTGTACCGCTTCCTGCCCGGCTTCGACTGGTTCTTTCTGGACTCCATCACCGCCAACAACATCCGCTTCGCCAACGACGAGAAGTAGGTTCTGACCCGTTTTAATGGTTCTGACCCGTTTTAATGGTTCTGACGTGGTTAGCTGGTTCTGGAGCTTTGTCTGTGTCTGAATGTTTGAGCGGTTCCGGAACCTGCGGGTCTGGTCTGATCGGACCCGGTCCGGTTCGGTGCAGCAGCGGCTCCTGGTGGCGGCCACAGGAAGTGCTGGTTGTCATGGTTACCGTCTGGTTTCAGTGTGGACCACATTTCCTGTCCGGTTCTGATTCTACACGCCGAGGACGACGGAGTGGTTCCGTTCCATCTGGGCAAAAAGGTACGAGGCCCAAACGGGTCAGACCTTTACAGACTGACACTCTGACCAGATGATTTGGTTAGGACGTTTACGGAAAAATGTTCTAAACAAGATCAGGTAGAAAGTTCAGGAATTGGAATGATCTAGAGTTCATAGATCTGAACAGATTCCTGTGAACAGTTCCTCTGAGCAGTTCCTCTGAATAGTTCCCTTTGAACAGTTCCTCTGAACAGTTTAATGTGAACAGTTCCTCTGAACAGTTTCCTGTGAACAGTTCCTCTGAACAGTTCCCTTTGAACAGTTCCTCTGAACAGTTTAATGTGAACAGTTCCTCTGAACAGTTTCCTGTGAACAGTTCCTCTGAGCAGTTCCTCTGAATAGTTCCCTTTGAACAGTTCCTCTGAACAGTTTAATGTGAACAGTTCCTCTGAACAGTTTCCTGTGAACAGTTCCTCTGAACAGTTCCCTTTGAACAGTTCCTCTGAACAGTTTAATGTGAACAGTTCCTCTGAACAGTTTCCTGTGAACAGTTCCTCTGAACAGTTCCCTTTGAACAGTTCCTCTGAACAGTTTAATGTGAACAGTTCCTCTGAACAGTTTCCTGTGAACAGTTCCTCTGAACAGTTCCTCTGAACAGTTTCCTGTGAATAGTTCCTTTTGAACAGTTCCTCTGAACAGTTTCCTGTGAACAGTTCCTCTGAACAGTTCCTGTGAACAGTTCCTCTGAACAGTTTCCTGTGAACAGTTCCTTTTGAACAGTTCCTCTGAACAGTTTCCTGTGAACAGTTCCTGTGAACAGTTTCCTGTGAACAGTTCCTCTGAACAGTTTCCTGTGAACAGTTCCTCTGAACAGTTTCCTGTGAACAGTTCCTCTGAACAGTTTCCTGTGAACAGTTCCTCTGAACAGTTTCCTGTGAACAGTTCATCTGAACAGTTCCTGTGAACAGTTCCTCTGAACAGTTTCCTGTGAACAGTTTCCTCTGAACAGTTTCCTGTGAACAGTTCCTCTGAACAGTTCCTGTGAACAGTTCCTCTGAACAGTTCCTGTGAACAGTTCCTCTGAACAGTTCCTGTGAACAGTTCCTCTGTGCTCCTGCAGCTCTACAGTCTGGCGTCTCGCTCCAGCAGCCTGAGCGGTCATAAGGTTCAGTTCGTGGCGTTCCCGGCGGCTCTCGCCTTCAGACACAAGTTCATCTACAGGAGCCCGGAGCTGCCAAACATCCTCAGGTAGGCTTTGATCCCAGCCCGAGTGTCTGACTGGACCCTGGTTCTGTTTGGTTCTGACCCGTTCTGATTGGTTCCAGTGACTTCCTGGGAGCGGCTCACCCCGCCGTGGCGTGACGACGGCTCGTCTTCATGGACCGAACATTCCTGTTAGCATTCCCGACATCCCGGCTGACGGTACTGCTACCACTGTTACCATGGTTACCAGGGTGACCGTGTCCTGTGGGCTGCAGAGCGGAGGTTTTGTTTCTCACCTGCATGGCTCCTCCTCACCGTCGGCAGGAAACTGTTTCCTGTTCTGACTTGAAATATTAATTAAATCTGGTTTTATGTAGCTGAGCCTCCTTCACTGACCTCTGGGTGGTTCTGGTTCTGGTCGAACCGGACCTCATCACTCCTCCAGAACCTCCAGATTTTCAGCAGATTCTCTCCTCTCAACAGTTCCGGTTCTGCAGGATTGAAGAAGCCGGTCCGGTTCTGGTATCTTTTGCGCAGGACACAGGAAGTGATGTCATTCTTCCTGAATCTGAACCAGTTCTGTTTCCTTATCTCACATCTTGTTTTTAAGAAACTTTGTTGAGCAAACAGGAAGTAAACAAAAGAACAAATCAAGAATACAATCAGGATATTTAACAAATACGCTAGCTACTAGCATTTCAGCTTCTGCTAAACGCCATGTTGACGTAGCGCTTTAGCATCAGCCGAACTAATGTTTATGACTGCTGCTTCAGGGTTAGCGCAGCTAGCTTTTTAGCTAGCAGTCCCACCACTGGTTTGGTGCGTTGACCTTTAGACGACCTGACGGTTCTTCATGCTGAAGCTCAGAACTTATTTGTTCCCAAACGGACCCTGAAGGTTCTAAGCCGTCTGCTGCTACAGCAGAACCAGTATCAGTTTAAAACTGGACCCGATCTGACCTCAGAGCTGGACTCTCCAGTGAACCTATATAACCTGACCAGAGCCAGTCAGATTTCATGACAGGTTCACAGGTTCATGAGTCCAGAACCAGTGGAGGTTCTGGACCTCAGTTTGACCCCAGATTCTGGAGTCAAACTAAGCAGAACCACAGAACCTTTGTTCTAGTTTAAAAAGTCATTCTGTTCTACTGGACCAATCAGAACATGTTGGCGGTTCTGGAGAGTTCTTCCTCTCTCCGTCACCAACAGCGGTTCTGGCCAGGTCAGATGCAAACTGTGCACTGATGCATTCTGGGAAAATCAGACTACAAACTGTGACAACGCCCTGGTTTGTGTTCAGTTTATTTTATTATTTCAACAAAATTATAAGCGGGAACAGAAAGGAGCAAAGTTCACCTGAGCGGTTCTGATCGGTCTGGAGGGAAATCTACCGTCTGTGGATCTAGGTTCTCGGTGAAAATGGGTCAAAGTATCAGAGCTGAAAGACGAGCTCTGATTGGCCAACTTTCAGCCATTTCCAGGCTTGAAACTTTAGAAATGTAATAAATGTTTCATGATCAACTCTGATCTGAATAATTGTAAGTTTGATTTCACAGTTTTAATGTTGGGGGGGAGGAGGGTGAAGCTTTGGGGGGGTGAACTGCTCAGCGTTCAGGTTTCAGATTGTTCCTGAAAGCATCACCCGATCCTCCTGCTGAACATGAATAGGTTTGCAGGTCACTGACCCCGCAGCGCCCCCTGCAGGCTCCTCACCTGATGGCTGGGATGGACTGGATGGAGCCCGGAAACAGGAAGTGATGCAGTTTATCCAGCAGAGGGCGGCGCGCTCACACAAACTACAGTTTACCGTTTGTAAAATTACCCAGTCAAAAATTAACTAAATTAAATAGATCATTTAATCTGCTATGAGATGAAAACATGAGGAAGGGTTATTAATTAATTGATTTGGCTTAAAACCAAATACTTAAATATTTAACTTAAAGATAAATATTTAACTTGCTAATAAACAATTTAGTTAGATAGTTAACTCCTTAGGTTGCTAATGTTTAGCTCTGAGCTAGCTGAATATTTAGCTCATAAACTAAATAACTGAATAACATGGTGAAAATATGACTTTGAAAAATGAAACTTGTGCTTTTCACTGATAGATTAAATTATCTAAATTATTGCAGCTAATTTTTGACTGTTAACTTTACAAACTACTTTACAGTTTGTACCCATCAAGCTCACTAATTGCTCCTAAATCTATCACAAAACAGAAACATGTGCTTTAAAAAAAATGAAAATATTTATGTGACATATATAAATGTCCTAGATGAATAACAAATAACTGGAGAGGTTATTACGTTTTCAGGACTAGCTAGCTAGCTAGCTAGCTGCGGTTGTCCAGTTCCGGTTCTCTAATTCAGGGGAGACAAACTTCCACACTACACTTTCTAAAGGCGATTCTAGAAACTTTAGTTATTAGCAGTTAATAAAAACCAGCAGCAACAATAAGAGGCGCAGCTCTGCTTTAGTCTAACCCAAGGGCGTAGGTTTGGTCTAAGATTTGGTGGGACCTTACAACTTACTGACCAGCCCCCCCCCCTCCCCCCTCCTCCCCTTCCACCCCGCACCGACCATTTTTGACCAGTGGGGTGAGGGGGGGGGGCACATTGGCTTAATAACCCCCTGCCCCCAACCATAACCATAACTTGATCATACATCTTCTGTATACAACCAGATACAGTCATACTGAGCAGATCAGTTCAAGAACACTTCACTTCTTCCTTTTCAAAATTCAGCAAACATTACAAGTAAGATCATAAGCTATAATGCAGCCATGGGAAGAGGCTAAACCATTTGGCCTGGAACAGCAACCTTTTATTGGGCAGCTGCTGTGCTGCAATGAATTTTACATCAGGCTGGTACGGCGCACTCCCCATGTCCAGGGAACTGCTGCCTTGACTTCCCTGGTCACTGGCACTCACACTGACTGCCTCCTATAGAGCAAACAAAGCGTAACCTGGTTTGTATTCACACTAGCTTAACTTAATTTAAGACTAACACTTCAAATGCCATATTTACTGAGATAATTTCACAGTATATTACATATCTGAGAACTAACACCTGAAGCTGCAGCCACCTCTCCATCGTTCTGCTCTGCTGTCTGAGCATCCTATGTGGAAAAATATTACATAATTAACAGACCTATTCTACCTCACATTCAGTGCTGACCTTACTAAACACCGGACTTTACAACAAATGCGTTGCGTGATAGATATCTAACTTATGGGTCCCCTCACTGTACTTACAGCCGAGGTAGCGAAATAACTTCTAATGTCTGTCGTCCTTTTCTTTTTTGGTGGCGACATGGAGACTCATAATAAATGTGAAACTCAGAAGGAGACGCGTTCACTGTCAGCACCATGGACCAAGCTTCCGCTCCGCGTGTGGCCAGCTGGCCGCCGCCTGTTGCAGCCAATCAGAGAACGAAGATCCAAGTTCTGTGAGCCAATAGCGGGTCGTCATAGTTCATAACAGCGAATTTTAAAATGAATGCTACCACTGCGTAGTATATTGAAATATTAAACTAATCAATGTAGATTTTCGTTTATTTATTTTGTTTTGGTTAAAAAAATACATATGTTTTTTTTTTTAAATTAATATGGCAAAAATTGGTCGGGACTATTTTATATCCCTTGAATATTGGTCGTGACATGTCACGACCGTCCACACCCAAACCTACGCCCATGGTCTAACCTGAACTTTAACCTGCAAGCTGGTGTTGGAATAAAACCATGTTAACTGGTTTAACTGGGAATGGAATGATGTGTGTCCCAAACTGCAAACAAAATAAATCGAAAAAAAAAATCCTAATAAGGTCATGAACATGACCGCGGACTTATGGTTCAGAAATAAATCCCCAATACTGGGTCGTTTCTGTAGGGAAACCCAGTGGGTCAGAACCAGGTCAAAGGCAATCCTACTGAATACATGGATAACATAAAAATTAATTATTCTGATGTTTATGAAAGAGAAATAATTTTATTCCCGAACAGAACCAGAAGAACGTTCTCTGACTGTCGGAATTTAAGGATCAACGGTTCGGAACCGAACCGAGCGGTTCTGGTCTCAAACTGATCATCAAAACTTTAGAGATTAAATCAAATGGGATCTAAAATAGGAGATTTAAAATAAAAACTCTGGACCACCGGTGGGAAACGGAGACAGTTGGACTCCTGCACGTTCATGTCCAACATGGAGGGACCGGAGGACCGGAGTCCCCGATTTCCTCCGCGGCCTCCGGGCATCCAGAGCCCGCGGAGGGCCTCCAGAGGGCGGCCCAGGAGCGGCGGGGCTCCGGGAGGAGAGAGCCGTCCAGGTGGAGCGGGAAAACACCGGGGCTCCGCCCACTGGGGGAGGAAGGGCGGGGCTATCAGTGGAATGTGGAACAAAGACCGAGACACACAGTAAGAGGTCTCACTCTGCTGGTTTTTCTCAGGAACGTTTGTCTTAATCCCGAGTTTAAACGGGATCTACATTCTTAGTAACTCAAAATAAAGATGGTTAATGAGCTGAACTTATGGAGCGATTTCCAATCATTATAACCAACAAAATGCTTTTACACTTTGGGTGTTTAGCAGCAGGTGAAGAGTCCATGTTGGGCATCCAACTGTCCTCTACCGCACACATTTATGCTTATATATGATCAAATCTACAACTTTCTACTACAATCTACTACATCTTTTGTGGAAAGGACACAGAAACAATAAATTGTGTTTTCTACACAGCTAAAAGGAAAAAATTCCCATCAACTTTCTTTGGAATAAGGTGGCTCAAACCAAACATTAAACTTCCTGAATCTTTCTAGAGGTATAATAACATTTGGTTATTATAGAAAAATAAAACAGTTGTAATTTTACAATCTAACATTTTGTCTGGTGAAATTCTTTATTCAGACACAGAAGCGCTCATCCTCAGTCTTTAACATCTCTTATCTGAATCCCAGTTTTATTTTAAATCTCTAAAATATATTAAAACATGTGAAGAGCTGTGAAATATTAATCGAATCATTCATGCCTGTTAATTCTAAAACATGAACTTCCTTGTTTTTGGTGTTTTTAGTTTTACTTCATGTTCATTAAATGACATAGACTGTTATTTATAGATTTGCACATTGCCATGCTAGTTTGGAAATGTTTTGGTAAATAAAGTTTAAAAAATAAAAAGTGGGATCAAATCCTGGGTGTAAAGGAGATGTTGATGAGGTCAGAGGTCAAACCGGGTTAGAACCCGACCGAAACCGCAGCTGGAAGTCATCTGACCGCAGGGATCGAACCAAAACTGCAGACTGGACCCAAACTGTTCCGCCGGTCCAAAACCTCGGAGTGATTCATCTCCTCTCAGAGCAGCTGTGACTCTGTGCGTCATGACGTCAGCGACAGAGCGTCAGCTGCCCTGCTTCTGGCGTGCAGCGTTCAGAATAAAGCGCCTCTCTGTCAGCTGTTCTGGGTCTCGGGTCCGGACGAACTTCCAGCGGGGTTCTGAGTCCAGGTGAGTCAGTCCGTTCGGAACCGCTCCAGGTAAACGCGTCACGTGATCCCAGCTGGTTCTGATTAGCGGTTCTGATGTGTTTCTGTCCGCAATCAGGAGTCGTTTTCATGCAGTTCGTGTTTCCGAACCGGGTCGGTTCTGGTCTGAGCTGCGGATCCAAAAACTCAAGTTGGAGTAGCAACAAGAGAAGATATTTTTACCAAAACAAGAGTCAAAAGTTTCCACCAAGAAAGTATTTGGTAAAACTGCGACCCAAGTCCTGAGACTAACGCATCAGAACTTCCATCATTTAATATTTTACATGACGTCATCAAAGATCGACCGAATACAAAGTTATGTGGAAATGTTGGGAATCATTTTCTACAAATCAGTTTCTTTCAATATAAAACTTATGAAACGAAGCAGAAACGCAGCTGGTGAATTTTGGGTTAAAACATTTAGTTCTTCAGTGAGCAGCAGAAAATCCACAAACTTTATTCAGTTGAGAGTAAAAATAATTCACTATAACATGACGCAAGTAAAGGTATCTGGTAGTGTAGTAAAAATACTCAAGTAAATGTAACTCTGGATTATGTAACACAATAACGGTTCTGGTTCTGGTTGAGCAGTTGGTTCTCCTGGTTTCACTGGTTTTATTTATTTATTTCAGCACCACCAGGTTATAACACAAAGCTTACAGTAGGGATGGATATTAAATCAATAAATATGATAGACACGTGATCAATTTTAGATCAGAGGAAGATCAGCTCTAGATCTGTGATTTATTGGAGGTTTGATTCCAGCCCTGTGGATGTGAGGAAAGGTTCATCATATCTGGAGACCAGAGAGGGAGACGACCGAGTCCACTGACTGAAGCTAACGGTCTGAGCTAACGCTGAAGCTAACGGTCTGAGCTAGCACTGAAGCTAACGGTCTGAGCTAGCGCTGAAGCTAACGGTCTGAGCTAACGCTGAAGCTAACGGTCTGAGCTAACGCTGAAGCTAACGGTCTGAGCTAGCACTGAAGCTAACGGTCTGAGCTAACGCTGAAGCTACATTCAGACTAACAGCATCAGAGTCAATGTGAAGGTTAAAGTTTCCACCATGAAGATTTGATCAGAATTTACCAATAAATCAGATCAATTTGATCCAATAATCAGATCGTCAGCTGGACGAGCAGCGAGGATGAGGGAGGCCAAGAACTGCAGCCGTTAATGGAGTTCATTATTACACCTGAATCAAAGATGGCCGCTCCTCGCTCTGACCAATGTAAAAACTGAAATAATTAGAATCTAATCCTGCAGCTGCCAGAATAAATCAATCTGAATCAGAACTCTGAACTTTATGTGTAGTCCGGACCGGACTGGTTCTGGTTCTGCTGACGGCCATGTTGTTTCAGTCAGGATGTCGACGACGTCTCAGAAACACCGCAACTTTGTATCGGAGCCGATGGCGGACAAACCGGTCACGGCGCTGGCCGGGATCGGAGACAGACTGGGCCACAGCCTGACGGAGCAGGGCTACGATAAGGTAGAACCCGACAGAACCGCTCCAGCCCCCAGGGGGCGCTGCCGCTCCAACAGGCACTGCACATGAACCTTTTGCTTAAAATGTGAAGGCTTGACCCGGTTTGACCCCTGGTTCTGGTTCTGAACCATCAGTGCCTGCAGGGATCAGAACCAGGACTGCATCAGGTCCAAATGGGTCAGCCCTGAGCTGAACCTCTGACCCGACCCGGTTCTGTTTCCAGGCCTACGTGGTTCTGGGTCAGTTCCTGCTGCTGAGGAAAGACACGGAGCTGTTCTGCTATTGGCTGAAGGACGTCACGGCAGCCAATAGCAAGCAGGCTGATGACTGCGCCCAGTGCCTGAAGGAGTGGTGCGACGCCTTCCTGTGAGGACGCCGCGCCCATCACACAGAGGCCCCGCCCCTCCAGAGGCCCCGCCCCTCCAGTTCCCGCCCTGCGTTGCTGTTCTGAGCTGCCAGATTTTCTCCTCTTTATTCTGTAAAAGTTTGTCATTAAATCTTTTTGCCCAGATGTTTGTCTGATTCCTGATGAAGGTCGCCGTTCGTCTGAGCTGCAGGTTCAGCAGGTGAGGGGATCCCTGACAGGTTTGGATCAGAGTTCTGGTCCAAAGTTTCCGAACCGTCTGGAGGTAAGGAGCCTCAGAACGGACTGAAGGTTCTGGAGCTCCTCCTTCGGCCCCAGAACCTTCTAGATCAGGGGTCTCCCAGTCCCGTCCTCATGGGCTGCCATGCTGCAACTTCTAGCTGCGTCTCTGCTCCAAGACGGCTGAATTCCCTCAGCGGCGTCCATTCAGCTCTGCAATGGGCCGGTACCGGTACCGAGCCGTTGGTCTGGTCCAGATGTGTTGAGCAGAGCTGCAGGACGGTAGCCCTTGAGGACTGGACTGGGAGACCCCAGATGTCAGCAGAAGGTCCAGAATCTGACAGCAGGGAGCTAAGCTAGCATCAAAACTAGCATTAATGCTAGCATCAAAAGTGTTAGCTTAGCATTAAAGCCAAGCTAACTCCATCAGAGTCAGCATGACGTTAAAATCTCCCGATATCTATCTGATCAATATTTACCAATAAATCAGATCTAAACTTCAGTGAGAAACTAAACAGACTGCAGGGGTCAAAGTTCACAGCTTTATTCACAAAGAAAACCCAAAAGAACCAGAACCAGTCCAAGAGTCCAATTAGTACCGTTCAGAACCAGACCTGGTCCTGTCCTGTCCTGTATGCAGACCTGTCGGTACCCCTCAGCGGTTCTGGTCCAGAACCGACCCAGACAGTTAGGTCATAGGTCACAGCTTCTGTTTGTCTCCATGGCGCCTTGATGATCCAGCTGCAGGTCAGAGGTCGCCTGGATGTCGTGTAGAGCCCTTCAGAATAAAAGCATCAGTGTCTCCTGAGGACCTCCAGGTGCTGGAAGGCGGCGCCGAGGGCCCAGCTGGCCTCCACCTGGCGGACGGTCCGGGCCAGCTGCAGAACCAGAGCACAGGACGGGTCGGTTCCGGGTCAGAACCGGGTCAGAGTGTTCTGGAGGTCCGGACTCACCCTGAGCTGCTTGTGGGCCGGGAAGCCGAGCTCCTGCAGCAGAACCGAGATGTAGACCAGGTCCAGACACAGAAACGGGTTTTGGAGGTCCGGCGGGCCGCGGCACACTGCAGACAGCCGACCAATCAGAGACAGGCAGCGGGTCACATGACTTCCTGGAGGCTTTTTATATGAAGTGATGTAGTTTAACAAATTCATCCGGTGTTTTAGAAAATGTGTTTCTGTATTTAATAACAGATAAAAATGTTCAGAATCGTTTTTTCCATTTGATATAAAAAAGGTTTGGCAGAGTCAGCTGGGTTAGCAAAGCCTAATGAACGACAGCAAACATTTTAATATAAAGAAATGTTTAACATTCTGTAAAAATCTGCTCTGGAAGAACCTCCAGGTTCTGGTTCTGCTGGACCCGACTCCTAATTCTGATGAAGTTAACAGCAGGGTGTGGAAGCTGCAGCCAGGGGGCGCCCTCTCACCTCTCTCTGCAGCCTGGCCGTAGTCCGACACTCTGATGGTTCCGCCCGCCACCTCATCTGCAGAACCAGAACCACAACGTGAGAAACCAGCACTGCGGTTCTGATCCAAACAGAACCAGAACCCGTCTCATCCTGGGTCTGCAGGAGGTCCGGTCCTCTCCAGCCTGACCTCTGACCTCTGTGTGCCAACATGGATCTGCTCCTCCTGTCTGTTGTCCTGACCAATCAGAGCGCAGCGTGCTGTAACCATGGGAAACGGCTCTGAGTCAGGTAAGACTGATCAGGACCAACCAGGTGAAACGATCCGGCCGATTCTGGAGGGTTTTAATCCTGGAAGCTGATTGGCCAGAAGCAGCCAATCAGCAGCCAGTTTAACCAGTCAGTGTGTTGCTGCTTTACCAGTTTTCAAATATACCCAGAAAATATTAAATCCCTCAGCTGGTATCGACAGGGTTTAATATACTCTAAATTTGCAGATTTTATATTGAAAATGTTGATTTTCATTTTGTCAAATGCAATAATAAGTTTATGAGAAGAAGCTGCTTATCCAGTTATTGTGCCACTAAAAGGGAGTAGAGACTTTAACCATTGAAATATTTATCTTTTTCCAAAATAAAAGAAATGCAGTTTAAAATTATAAACAAAATGTATCCAACTAATAACTTCCTGAGGTTTAAAATGGATTTGGATAAATGTGAACTGTAAAAAAGCAACTGAAGATTTAGATCCGTTTTTCACATGTGAAATTGTTTGATGTTTTTGTAAACCAGTTCATCTGCAGCCACAGTTCACAAGAGTTTAATCAATGACCAAATCATTGATTATTGTATAAATAATGTTTTATTAGCCAAATGTCACTTCTTTAAAACTATTCCTACTTTTATACAGTGGAAGAATGAGTTACATTTGTTTTATAATCTTTGTTTGTTGAAGCTGAAAAATGCTTTGAAGTTGATCTTTTTTCAAACTTTAATGTTTCGCCCTGTTTTATTTATTTACTTGTTTTTCTTTAAGTTGTTTATTCGTGTTGCCCTGCTAAAGTATTTAAGTTGCCTGTTCTGTTTTCTACCGTTTGTTTTTGTTCTCTTGGCCTTTATGTGTTTACTGTGAATTCATAATGTAAACATTATGGTTCCTTAATCAAGTTGATTGTATATGTTTATATAAATAACGATAATAAAAAAAGTTTTACCAGTTTCCTTCCAAGCTAAGCAAAATATAGCGATGGATGCTAAGATGCTAACGCTAGCAAACCGCTCAGAAACAATATGGAAACCAACACTAAATCAGATCCATCGCTGCAAACTGATGGATCAATGATCAATAATCCAAACAGTTATTGATTTCTAATCACTGATTTCTCTTACTGTTTCATCAGCTGCTCCACTGAACACAGACTGATTACTTAGCCGGAGCTAAATCAGAGCTCTGGACTCTTCAAACCTCACCAGGACGTTATGGCGATAACAGACAGTTAGATCTAAATGTAGCTTGATTAGCAGACATCACTAGCCGAGCCAGAGCCACTGCTGCTCTCCGTACCGATGGCCTGGAGGTCGACGGCGCGGTCGTAGTAGAAGGAGAAGGCGTAGAAGTCGACGTCCGCCGCCTCAGGCGCCGCGCTCAGCTTCCTGTACAGAACCTTCTGGACTTTGTTCAGGCACGCCTCGTAAACCGGCTCCCCTGGAAACGGAGACAGCACTCAGGTTCCTACCCGTTGCATGCTGGGAAATCTCACAGACCAATCAGATGCCTCTACCTTCCTTCTGGCCCTTCAGGGTGTAGATGACGTCAGCGTGTTCCCAGCTGCCCGAGAACTCTGGAGCAAGGCAGGGGCTGACCCGCTCAGTGCTGCCCCCTGCTGCAGGAACACAGAAACACATGCTAGCCTTTAGCTACAGGAAGCACTGCCAGGCACTTCCTGTTTCCTGTTCCAGCCTGAAAACACACCCAGGCACAGGAAGTCAAACAGGAAACACACAGAACCAGGTTCTGGTTCAACATGGTTCATTTCAACACCCAGTTTACAGAACCGGACCCATAAACACATCATGACTTAAGGCCAGGTCAAAGGTCAGATACTTACAGGGGGAAACCTCCACGCCTCCAAGGACAGCGAGCCGAGCCGACATCAGACCCAGACCCAGATAGCTGCAGACAGACAGGAAGTCACTGACAGACGGGTCCAATGGGTCACATGACTGACATGTAGAGGGTGTGTACCTGTGTGTGTAGACGGTGTGTGTACCTGTGTGTGTAGACGGTGTGTGTACCTGTGTGTGTAGACGGTGTGTGTGTGTAGACGGTGTGTGTACCTGTGTGTGTAGACGGTGTGTGTACCTGTGTGTGTAGACGGTGTGTGTACCTGTGTGTGTAGACGGTGTGTGTACCTGTGTGTGTAGACGGTGTGTGCGCGGTTGAACATCTGGAAGGATCTGATGTCATCAATCGCCGACGTCTGGATGGTTTTCTGTAATGAAGAGAGAACAGATTCTGGTTCTGCTTCTGGTTCCGGACCCCCTGGCCTGTGATCAGAACCGAGGTGAACAAAGCGGGCCGGATCAGAACCATCCTCACCTCATGGCGGGGACTGAAGGTGATCTGGGTCGAGCCGCCGCCGAGGTCCAACATCCCAACGGTGGGCCGGTCCAGACCCTGTAGCCCGCCTGGAACCAGAACACCGCTTTATCAGAACCGGGTTCAGAGCTCCAGATCCCGTGTCTCCCAGGCTCAGTGAAGGCACCACCAGGACCTCTGGCCCGGTTCTCTGCTGGTCCAGAACCCGTTCCGGACGGGTTCTACCTGTCCCCCTCCAGAGAACAGAACCGATCTGGACCAACCGGCCGGGTTCTTCAGAACCACCGGTCCTCCAGGCGTTGGATCGGATCAGAACTTCCTGTTTCTGCTCACCTGTCAGGAAGTTGATGGTGATCCAGGCTGAGATCCCTGAGGAGAGAAGAAGAACCGGGTCAGGTTCTGAAACCTCACCAGAACCCTTCCAGACTCTTGGTTCTGAAGGAGGCAGAACCCGGTATTGGGTCGGTTCTGGAGTTCTCCTGGAGCATTTGGCTCTCAGCTGGACCGGACCGGACCAGAACCTTTCCTCCAGGTTCAGGTGGTTCTGGACGTTCTGACCTCCTGGTCCAGAACCCGACCCAGTGATCCCAGGTTCTGGAATCGGGCCGGTTCTCCAGAACCTAGTCCTTTTAAAATCTTTCATAAGCAGTCCATGTGGGTCAGAACCGGTTTCAGAACCAGGTTCACCATCCGTTAGTCTGATGGATTATCTGCCGTCACATGGCTCCTCCAGCACCGGTACCACCGGTACCGGCCCGGATCACCAGGCCCATACGGCCCTCCTAATAAACAATGTTCGGTCTGGTCCGGTCCGGTCCGCTAACGGACCTGCTCCAGATCCCAGCAGCTGGTCTGATCTGAAGTCCAGAACATCAGGCTGAGGTTCTAATAGAACCTGACTGACCCGGTCGGGTCGTGTTGCTTGGAGACGGATCAGAGTTTTCAGAAGATGCAGCAGGGTCAAAGGTCATGGCTGAAAGGCTCCGACGGCGACCCGCCTGCTGACCGGGTTCTGGAGAACCTTCACAAGTTCCAGAACCAGCTGATCCGCCCCGGTACCGACCCGGTTCTGGAGCGGACGTACCTTCGTCGGTTCCGTCCATGATGGACACGCTGTCCTCCGTGGACAGGAAGGGAGACTCCTGGAACAGCGCCCTCACCTGGACAACGAGAGAACCGGGTCAGAACCAGAACCAGCAGAACGGGTCACAGCTGCTTTACTGGGACCAGAACCGCTGGACGGGTTCCCACCATCAGAACCGAACATGGTTCTACCAGAACCTCACAGCCAAAGCTTCCAGGTCAAACAGAACCAGCTCAGAAGCAGAACCGGGTCAGAACCTCACCCGGTCCAGCAGCTGCTCGGCCCGGTCTCCAGGCAGCAGCCTCAGGCCGGCCGTGGCCTTCAGAACCACGGGGGTTCTGGTCCACTGGGACGGGGGGATGACGGAGCGGGCCAGGTCCAACAGCGCCACGATGCCGGCGGAGCACTGCAGAGACGAGACCACACATCACCGATCAGAACCAGAACCGGACCCGGGTTGACCCGGTTTCCCTTCTGACCTTCTGCGGGTCGTCGGCGTACGCGGACAGGCCCGGTTCTATGGCCCGGAACGTCTCCCGGTCCAGACTGGGAGACCCTGAGGAGGAGGAACAAACCCAGTTCAGCACGACCAGAACCAGAACCTCAGTCTGTCCCAGTTAACAGCGGTTAGAACCTTCAGAACCACCAGAACCCGGTACCTGGGTTCCCCATCTGGAACCGGAACACGTGGACTCTGGTCCCAGTGCTCCCAGCATCAAACATGACTTCGTACTGGAGTCCGTCTCCTTCAGAGGAACCGGGCCGGTCCGGTTCGGTTCTGTGTGAGGCGGGTCGGTGCGGCGGCGGCGGCCGGTAGGACGATGAGGAGGAGAACCGCTGGAGGAAGAGAACCAGAACCAGAACCAGGAGGAGGAACAGGGCGGCCATCTTGAATCGCATTCTGGAACCACACAGAACCTTCAACAAGAGCAGAACCCGACCCGGTACCACAGACCTGTCATCAGCTGGTACCACGTCTCTGGTTCTGGTTCTACTTGGACGGGAACCAGTCCCAGAACCTCTTAACCAGACCGGTCTCCTGCTGAACCTGGACGGTTCTGCTCAGGACCAGTTTAATCAGTCTGATGACCCGGTTCCGGTTCAGCTCCAGGTTTTGGGTCAGAACCACCAGCTCAGCCCGCAGCATGATGCTGCCGCCACCGGAACAGAACCGATCCGGACTCTGAAAGGTTCTGCTTTGGTTTCATCCGACCCGGTTCTGGGTCTTGATGTCCTCCAGGAGGTTCTGGCTCAGTTTATCTGATCTGTTTGGTTCTGAACGGATCGGTCCAGAACCAGATCCAGATGACTGAGACTTCTGAACGGAACCTTTATGGACCTGTAATCAGATGGTTCTAAGCCTGAAGCTTTATGATAAACCGAACCGGGTCTGGCAGCAGAACCAGAACCTCCTGACCATTAGAAAGAGGGAAGCAGAACTCACTTGGTTCCGAAGGCTGAGTTCGAGCCCAGGTTCCGACTCGGTTCTGATGATGATGATGGCGTGCCGAACCGGGTCAGCTCAGACTGAAGCCGGTTGGTCTTCAGGTTCCGTTCAAATAACCCAACATGACCCAGAAGAACTCTCCGAACCGGACAGTTCCTGAACCGAACCGAACCAGTCAGCTGCTCCAGGTCAGCTGGACTCCAGCAGAACCTACCGGTGCCGACCCGGCCAAGTTCCGGATAAACTACATCCTCTGTTTACAACCGGCGCGCAATGATGACGTCAGTCCACGCACGGTGACGTGGACGGTTATACGTCACTATAAAGATGCTTTTTTGAAACATTATTTTTATTTGAATTTTATAGGAACCATTTATTAATTTGTTACATTATTAATAGAGATTTAATTCACACATGTAAAATATGAATATATTTAATATATATGAATAAACATGATTTAAATATTTAGGTTACAAATGAACAACCAGATAAAATCCATCAGAAACTAATTACATTTCCACACCAACAATTTTCTTTAATGTTATTTACCAGGGTCACATATATTAATTTTCAAAAATGAGTTTTAAATATTTAACAAACGAAGACCAAACCTGCTCAAATTTTTCTTGCTTCTCTTTTGGTTATTTGATTTTATTCTATATATGTTTTTACAAGCATTTCGTTTTTATTCAGGTTTCCTGAGTGAATATGAGTCAAATATTAAACCAAATGACACAACAGACAATAAAATAATAAAGTAATAAACTGAACAACTGGAATTATTGTAAAGAGTTTTAATCATTAAATGGATAAATGTCAAAACTTTAACCGGACCGGACCGGACCGGAGTCTTCCAGGCATTTTCTCAGCGTTGAACTGAAGTGAAATTTATTTTAGGAAACATCAAAGGTTGGAGGAAATTTTCAGAAATGTACTTTTGAGTAGGTAAAATAATAATCAGGTTATTAATTATAAATGCCAAATTTAATTTAGTTGTAAGTTAAAGTTGGAATATTTAGATTGTTGGTCAGAATCAACAACCTAAAAACCTCCAAAATTTAGATGTAAAACTTCAAGAAAAGAATAAATGTTGCAAAGTTTCTCCTTCAGATTGACAAAAATACAAACATTTGCCTCAATATAAATGTTAGTATTTTTTACATATCAGTGACGTGTTGAGAGGCTCTGATGTCATAATCAGATTTACAAATAAAACCTGCATGTTATTGTTTACATGAGGAAACATTTTTCTTCAACAAGTCGTCCAGAGCAACAAGTCGTCCAGAGCAACAAGTCGTCCAGAGCAACAAGTCGTCCAGAGCAACAAGTCATCCAGAGCAACAAGTCATCCGCGCTGCTGCCGTATAATAACTGTTAACTCAGTCAAACCTGGACATGAAGATATTATAAAGGGAAAAACTGTTAAAAACTCAAACCTCGTCTTTCTCTGTATCAGAGCAGCTATTGAGAACTGATGATGTTTTCTTCTCCATCTTTTCCCCAGGCGGTGCACCAGGTCCTCCAGGTCCTTTGTGTCCTCCATGTCCTCCGTGGCAGTGTTGTACAGCAACGAAGTAAAAATACTTCACTACTTTACTTAAGTATATTTTGGAGTACTTCATACTTTCCTCGAGTATGAAAATTTTTGATAACTTTCACTTTTACTTCACTATATTTCCGAACTTAATTGCGTACTTTTACTCCGATACATTTTCAATGTGTGGTTTAGTTACTCGTTACAAAAAAGCGAGAGAGAGAAACGCAAGTGTTTTGATCCCACCTACTGATTAGCAAGTAGCAAGCAGGCTACCGAACAAAGTCGGTAGCCTGCTTGCCTGGGCTTGTTCATCACCTCCAATAGGATACACCTGTTTCACTTCTCCCATTAAACACAAAGCAAGTCTGGCAATCAGCAGCAGCCACATGGAGGAGGAGACGGAGACCACAACGACTGCAACTACGTCGGACACGGCTCCAGGGGAACCACCAGCTGGTGATGAGAGCCCATGGCCTTATTTAAACACAATACACTCTTTCGTGGGTGTTAAAGATTCGTCGTACCGCATGCAGTTTATGTTATTCCTGCCCAAAGATGTGGAAATTCTATCTTACAAAAACTCCCCGTCCAACTTGAAGAAACACATCGAGGTAACGTCTTATGAAATGGTTATAATCCTCCTGTTTCAGTAACTATAGCTTGGTCACTAGACACTACTGTATTGTGAAATCTTGACCATAAATGAACTTTGTTTGGCATTGTTTCAGTTCCATACGTGGTGTATTTAGCTTAGGCTTAATGTTGACTGTAGCAGGCTACCTAGACTCCTCTGTTCAAGGGGGGACAGAAGCCATAGCGATAGCAATTTAGACTAAATTTAACGAATATAGGAAAGGCATGCATGTTCAAAACCAGGTTTACAGATGCCAATAAGCTGCATTTCCCTCCCAATTCTTTTTTTCTTTTGCATAATGACCAGTTGTGTGCACCTATAGTTTGTGAAGTAGAGTAATCGTAACAGCTTTTTTTCTTCATGTTGGCCGAAAAATGAAATTTTTCTCATTTTCAGCACTGACCTTACTTGAAGGGAAAACTTAAGGCTTATAAAAACTTTGTATTTTCTGTCCTGGAGGGTTTACTAAGAAGCTGGTTCAGTTGTAAAGCAGGTTAAGTTAACCTTGTGCTATAGGTAAAGCACCTAATTTTCTTAACTAAATGATGCCTGCAGGTATATCTATTAGCAGGTTTAATTTTGCCTGCACTTGGTTGGGTACATTATTTTAAGTGTATTTGACAAGTTTACCAAAATATAAAAAATGTCATTCAAACTGCATTTGCTTTGTTTTACTTTTTACTTGTACTTTTCATTACATTACTTGAGTACATCCATTTTTACAGTAATTTCCATACTTAAGTACAAGAAGTTTCAGATACTTTAAGACTTTAACTCAAGTAATATTTCAGTCAGTGACTTGGACTTTTACCAAAGTCGTATTTTGGAGAGGTACCTATACTTTTACTTGACTCTGAGATTTCAGTACTTTATACAACACTGCTCCGTGGTGTCCTCCAGGTCCTCCAGGTCCTCCAGGTCCTCTGCTCTCAGCTCTGGTATCTTCACTGAGTTTTTCCTTCAAGCCTTTTTCTCACACATTCCATTTTCTTTTATATCGATTTTCTCCTTTAGCTCCACATTTTCAGTGTTTAACATTTTCCTCCATCTCTGCCAGCCTGGACTGACCTTTAACCTCTGATGAGGTGAATTCAGAGGCCTTGGTGCCGATCGCAGCACAGATATACCAGCATGCTAAGCTATTCCTACTGGTTCCTGCTGGTTCTTACTGGTAAGCTGGTTCTCACTGGCTCCTACTGGTTCTTACTGGTTCCTGCTGGTTCTTACTGGTTCTTACTGGTTCCTACTGGTTCTCACTGGTGAGTGGGCTGCCTCCACACAGCGGTCAGGGTTTCATGGGTTTTCTGGAAACTGACCAGACACATGAAACCAGAAGGAGAGAAACTCCAGTTGAACTAAAAAGCTGAAACTAAAATGATCCAGAATCCCAGGAGTCAAATTTTGCACCAGATTAAGATTAAAAGTATAATAAAGAATAACCCAGACCTTCAAACCTGCTGGTGGCTCCGCCCCCTCATTAACTCATTAATCTGCAGCAGCCAATCAGATCCTTGATGTTCTGCTGACAACCTGACGCTCAGCTTCATCACCACCTCCTTCTCCTCCTCCTCCTCCTCCTCGCTGTGCCTGTCATGGTCGCCATAAGCCTCTAATGGCTGTTTATCAGTTAATGGCGGCTCTGACCTTAATGGTTCTGTAATCTGCTGCTGCTTTTCATTTCATCACTCTGATGGTTCAGCAGAACAAAAGCTGAGTGGTTCCTAATCGGCCGCAGATTTACACACAGATCACCGAGACGCCGATCACACGCCGTCTCCATGGCAACGCAAGCAGCCGGGGAACGTCTGGGGAAAGTGGGCTGGGCCGGTTCTGGTCTGCAGGCCTCGGCTGGTTGCCTTGGTGACCCACCTGAACTCTAGGAGGAAGACGATCCACTCAAACATCCGACCTGCTGACAGGAAGTGGGTTGGTTCTGTTCATGTGGTTCAGCAGCGAAACCTGCTGGGTTCGGACCGGTTCCTCCAGCAGAACCACGCAGTGAGCACGCGGCGGTAAGTGGGTCATGTGACCATCAGCAGGATTATTAGGACTAATGGAGGATTTCTGCTGCCATAATTCAGCTTCATAACTGAAGGAAGACGCGGCTGGATTAGACATCTGGACCGAACTTCTGATCCTGATTAGGACGAGAACGATTATCATCTGGAGGAACTGGGCAGGCTGCTGCTGCAGCACCTACTGGCTGCTGCTGCAGCAGGACGATCTCCTGACTCAGGTCTACTGGAGCATCGAGATCAGAACTGGAACTCTGGTTTAACCTCAACCTGCAGCAACGCGCTGCAGCACATTGGGGTCATGGTGGCGTGTCCTGCAGCCTCTACCAGTCGCTGCAGCAGCAGCAGCAGCAGCAGCAGCAGCAGCATCGCCCCTCCCTGATTGATGTTATTGGATTAGTTACTTCGCCCTCAACATGATTGTGGCTCAGAAATGAAATTAAAATGTGTGTTGAATAGGATTTTCCAGGAAAGTCCTGTAAAAACCACGACGGTAATAAGGAATGACTAATTCTCCTAAAGTCGATTAAACACCATCTCATCCCAGGAAGACGTGCTTGGATTAGGCCACATTAGGACGAAGATTAAACTGTTTTCATCAGCTCTGTTATTATTCTGCAGCATGTTCCTGTCCAGAGATTAACTGCTCCAAAAACAAGCCATTAGACACAGATTACTGGAGGGCAGCCCCCAGGGGCCGCAGGGGGCTGTGGGGCTGTGGGCCCCCCGCAGCCCTCAGAGAGACGCTGCAGCGTCTCGAAACAGCCAATCCATTTTCATCCAGCTTGTTTCAGACGAGGCCCGCAGCATGCCTGAACAGAACCGCTACCTTCCATTATATAATGATGCAATATAATAATATTAATGGGATAATTTAATGCAATTTTCTTTATTTGATGCACCCTGACTCTGCAGCTAATCTGAAGGCTTTGTTTAAAAATGATTGAAAAATGAAAGGAGTCCGAGCGGCTAATCCTCCACCGAGGTCAGACAGACAGGAGGAGGAGGAGGAGGAGGAGGACCCTCCTCTTCCTCTTCCTCCTCCTTTGAGCCTCAGCAGCTCCTCAGAATCACAAGCCTCCGTTATTAAACGTCAAACAGAAGCACAAGATCAGAAACCTGGGACACTGTGTGTGTGTATGTGTGTGTGTGTGTGTGTGTGTGTGTGTGTGTGTGTGTGTGTGTGTGTGTAAGTCAGTACATGAACTCTGACCCAGATCCCCCCTCCAAGGTGTTTTCCAGGAGCCACAGCCAAGCGGAGACTCTCAGCAGGACCCGATCCAGTCTGTTGATAGAACGGCTCATTCCCTTGCAGCTAACAGCTAACCGCTAACCGCTGCTGATCAAAAAGCAGCTAACCGCTAATGGCTGCCAATCAATTACAAATTTCTCCTTTTTCCTGGTAGCAACCAAATCCTGTTAGCAGAAATCCACGATTAACAGAATGAACAGACACACAGTCTGCCAGAAATCCATGGTGTTTCCTGCTGCATGGGCCCCATCGGGAGCAGAATGGGCCCCATCGGGAGCAGAACGGCCCCATCGGGAGCAGAACGGCCCCATCGGGAGCAGAAGACTCTGCTTTAACCCGTCCGATCTGCATCATAGGATGGGTCATAAACGGACCGGAGCGGCTGAACTCTGCAGTAGAAACGCCGCGCTCCATGTGAGAGCTCGGCATTCTGGGAGATTTGTGAGACTGAAGCTGTGCATGAAGCGGCTTCACTGAGACAGGAAGTGACTGGTTTTGTTCCCGGCGCGGGGAATTCAAGCAGGACATGCAGGTTTTCTTCCAGCCTAATTTGTTCCTAATCCGGCCCGTCGACCTCATGATGTGACCTGGTCTGTTACCTGATCGGACCGGAACCAGCAGGTCGGGTCAGGGATGAAAACACGGAGCAGGAGGAGCAGAACGGCTTTCTGGGTAATTTTATGCATTTAAAAAGGTTTTAATCAGGAGAAGCGGAGCTGCAGGCCAGTTCTGCTGCGGTGGGCCGGGTTCCTCCGGACCGGACCGGACCGGACCGGCTGGCTCCAGGGAGCATTGGTGACCTCCTGATGAGGAGATGAATCTGACAATCAGGAACATATTGTGTTTAAGTCCATCTGATGAATCTGACTGTTTAATCCGGCCTGTCAGAACCGCCCTGGATTACATATTGTCCATCTTCCCGCCGCCCAGAATCTCATTTCGGAACCGAATTGTTCAATCTGCTACTCGAATGGTGGAGAGCCGATCAGGTCCAATCAGACGCCACGAGGATTAAAGTGGGCTGGTTCTGGTTCTGAGAGGCCACGGCTCCGTCCAGGTTCCTCCTGGTTCCCCAGCAACAGTTTGGGTTATTATGGTCTATATAGGATGGCAATGTCATGACGTTACCATGGTTACCAGAGGACGTTATACCACACGACCACAGAGACGATGAAGATCAGTGAACACCTGAATGACCCCTCACCTGGATGACCCCTCACCTGGATGACCCCTCACCTGGCCCACAGTGGACCCTGGGGCCCCGGTAGAGTTCTGACCCACAGTAATCGGGTTCTGGATCAGACGGAACCATCTGGTGTTCTGATCTTTTATTAAAGCGAGTCGATGAACGGCGGCTTAGGATCAACAGAGCGGCGGCGGCGGCGGCGAGGAGGAGGCCGCGCTCTGATTGGAGGATTACAGCAGGAGCTTCCAGCAGCTGCAGATGTTCTGGTCGACCCGGATGAAAAGTTCTGGGATGAGCCCGGCCCGAACGGCCCACAGAACCACCACTTCCTCCTAACAGCAACAGAAGTTCTGAAGGAGACGAGCCTCTGGGGTTCAGACAGTTGTCTGGTCCGGTTCTGGAGTTCTATGGGTCCGGTTCTACCGGGTCCTCCGGTAATGAGGTTTTCATAGAAAGCTGTTCTGCCCATCATGCTGGTACCAGTACTGGTTCTGGTCCTATAGACAGAATCCGGCCTCCAGCCGTTTTCCCTCTCACTGGGAGGTGCTGTGGAGCGCCACCTTAAATACGCTGCAGCATTAAATACGCTGCAGCATTAAATACGCTGCAGCATCACACTCTGACCTGCTGTTTGCTTCTCTCTTGATGCTTCAACTTGTTTTTAGCTTCTTCCTGCTTCCTGCTTTTAAAATCTACAGAGAAATAAAACTTCACCTTTAAGATCAGAAGCTGAGAGGAACAGAGGGACATCCCATAATTCCACTGAAACAACCAGAAGCTGCAGGAGGAATCGGGTTTACATTTCATGTTTCTGCTCTTAACCTAATCTACACACACACACACACACACACCCTCACTGCTTTTCTCTGCCTATAAAATCTTCCACATCTGGAGCTCACAGCATCAATGTTCACATGTTGGGTTTGTTTCAGCCAGGACTGTGACATCACTTCCTATGTCAACCTGTAACATGCTACCTGAACCAGACTCCCAACAGGAACCAGAACCAGAACCAGGTGTTTTCTGGGTCCTGGTTTGATGCTGAGCTGTAAAACCTGCTGACATGAGGAAAAAGTTCTGGAGCGACAGAACCAGTTCTGAATAGGTTCTTTTTTTTCTAGGTTCCTGCTGTTTGCAGAAAGCTGTCCCTTTAAAAAGGTGCTGTCCCTTTAAAAAGGCCCTTTCCCTTTAAGACAACACTGTCCCTTTAAGACAACGCTGTCCCTTTAAGGCAGCACTGTCCGTTTAAGGTGGTGTGTCCCTTTAAGACGGCACTGTCCCTTTAAGACAACGCTGTCCCTTTAAAAAGGCACTGTCCCTTGAAGACTGTGCTGTCCCTTTAAGAAGCCCTTGTCCCTATAAAAAGGCGCTGTCCCTTTAAAAAGGTGCTGTCCCTTTAAGACATCGCTGTCCCTTTAAGAAGGCCTTGTCCCTTTAAGAAGGTCTTGTCCCTTTAAGAAGGCCTTTGTCCCTTTAACACAGCGCTGTCCCTTTAAGAAGGCCTTGTCCCTTTAACACGGCGCTGTCCCTTTAAGAAGGCCTTGTCCCTTTAACACGGCGCTGTCCCTTTAAGACGTTGCTGTCCCTTTAAAAAGGCGCTGTCCCTTTAAAACATCGCTGTCCCTTTAAGACGTCGCTGTCCCTTTAAGACATCGCTGTCCCTTTAAGAAGGCCTTGTCCCTTTAAAAGGCGCTGTCCCTTCAAAACATCGCTGTCCCTTTAAGAAGGTCTTGTCCCTTTAAGATGTCGCTGTCCCTTTAAGAAGGCTTTGTCCCTTTAAGAAGGCCTTGTCCCTTTAAAAAGGCGCTGTCCCTTTAAGACATCGCTGTCCCTTTAAGACGTCGCTGTCCTTTTAAGAAGGTCTTGTCCATTTAAGACGTCGCTGTCCCTTTAAGAAGGCCTTGTCCCTTTAAGAAGGCCTTTGTCCCTTTAACACGGCACTGTCCATTTAAGACGTCGCTGTCCCTTTAAAAAGGCCTTTGTCCCTTTAAGACGTCACTCTCCCTTTAAAAAGGCGCTGTCCCTTTAAGACGGCCTGCCTGTTTGCTGCTGTTTGCCGGCTCTTCCTGCTGATTCAGGTGTGCTCTGATTGGCTGCCTCCCTGCAGCTCAGCCACTCGCAGATAACCAGGATTTCACTGATTAAAAATAATCTGAACAGTTTATTTTAAGCAGAAATAAATCTCAGCTGACATCATCAGAAAGAAAAAGGAGAACAGAGACGGATTAAAAACATCAGCCTCAAATTTGCTTTAATTATCTCTGATAAGCAGATTCCTCCAAACTAATTGCTTTTTAAACCCGCTGACCATTTTTACCTTCTTCCACGCAGACACACGTGGCGCTGCCAGCCTGCCAGTCAATCCCCAGGGATTATCTGCAACTTGGCCCTAATTTTGTCCGACTTTCACCAGGAGGAGAAGCAACAATCAGCTGGTTTCCTCCAGCAGGAGGTCAGCAGCTCCTGTTAGCCGGTTAGCCCGTTAGCTCACTGCACAGTGTGATGTCATGTTTTATTTGGTTTATTTAGTGGAAAAATACCTTTTCCATCTGCATTATTTTAATTATTTTTCAATTTTATTTTGAAAGCTACAGGTGTTCTGGGTGTGGTTTCAGGAAAAGAGTTAGCTTAGCAGGAGGTGGATGAATTAACTCCACCCACCAACAGCTAGCAGCTAGTTAGGACTTACAACTTTCTGATATCTAATTAAAGCTGATATCTAGTTAGCACTAACCGCTAACATCAAGCTAATGCTAACAAACAACAGTTATCTAGCTAATGCTAACAGCTATTGTTGTTACCATGCAGCTAACCGTGCTAAGTGCCGAGCCTCTGATTGGTCCAGAGCCAGTCTGTTTGGTTTTTATTGGACAAATTAAAGTTTTCACGGTTTAATTTGGCCAAACTGACCAAATAAAAACTACATCTGGTCCTTTTTGGCTCCTGCTGCTCTGCAGATGATTATTGATCAGTGGAGTTGATCAGAGTTGATCAGAGCAGCAGATTGGAAGCAGAACATCAGATGAAGAGTCTGGATTAAATCAATACTGTGGATTACCTTCATATGACGGAGCAGATTGATTGATTATAATAATCTTCAGATTATCTCTGATCTTTTCATCCACTCTTCATCTCCATCATCATCATCATCGTTTCTCTTCGACCTTCTGTAATTAATGTGCAGACGTCAGGGGTCAGAGGTCACCGCTGTAATCTGCATGTAGCATCAACTCAATTATTCTGGACCAATTCAAGGCCGGAGCTTCAGACGCAGAGAACGAGCGGGTCCAACCGGGTCAGGATAGGTCCAACCGGGTCATAATGGGCCCAACCGGGTCATAATGGGTCCAAACGGGTCAGGATGGGTCCAAACGGGTCCATATTCAGACCCATCCGGACCCATCCAGGTCCGGTTGTGACCCAGTCCAACAAACTACTCAGGACAGAAATGTGCAGAGGGCTTCTGGGTCGGAACCAGGACTGGACCTCAGAGGAAATGCCAGCTGTTCTCCAGACCATGATGCTGCCACCACCGTGCTTCACTGAAAGCCCGGTTCGTTCTGCAGAACTTCTTCCTCACTGAAACCAGCAGAACCTCTCCAGAGGTTCTGGAAGGTCCAGACGGGTTTCCTCCAGAAGGTCCAACAACAAGCAGCAGCTGGTCGTCATGGAGACAGGATCCTGATAATTCTGATGCACAGGGGCCAACAGAACCATCAGAACCATTCAGTCAGCTGCTGTTCTGATCCATTGTTCTGTTTCAACAGTCTGTCCACTAGTCCTGCCCCCTTTACCCCCCCCCCCCCCCCCCCCCCCCCCCCCCTCCATGTCCCACTAATTATTCATAAATTCACATTTATGCTAATAGATTAACCTCATTCAGAGTAAAACGGCTCCAGGATTAAAGTGGTTCAATTAAAGTCTGGAGGTCTGGACCCGATCTGGACCCGGTCTGTACCCGGTCTGGACCCGGGCTGGCCCACGTTCCCCCCCTCGTTTACATGCAGTAATCTTTGAAAGGTTCTGTCCAGACACACTGGAAGCTCTAATGGCCAATGATTAAAGCCGTCTGACCCGGTTCTTAACCGGGCCCGCAGCCGGTGCCGGCACGTGCCGCTTGCTCGTCTCCAGAGACCTGGACCCGGCTTGGAGGGGTCCAGGTCGGGGGTCAGGGGTCAGGGGTCGGGCCTGCAGAGGAGCCGTCCAGAGTGATGGTGAGCACCAGGCCGGTTCTGATGCCCCGGTCCACTCTGGAGATCTTCTTGGTTCTGGAGACGTTTCAGGCTCTGGATCTGCTGAGGATCCAGTTGGCAGAACCTCAGGTCCAGTTAGAACCTGACCAGAACCTGCCCTGTTCGGACCGGACCTCCTGGTGTCAGCTGAACTGAAGAACCGATTCTGGACGATCCGGACCGCCCCAACAGAACCAGGTACTGGCTGGTACCGACGGACCTCATCATCCATCATCATCATCATCACCTGCTGATGATGAAGATCCGTCATCAGAGAAAAAGAAACGGATCTGCAGCTTTGTGCTGGTTATTGATTATTGGTTATTGATTATTATTATTAATTACCGTTTTAAATATTCAGAGATACGTTTTTTTTTTGCTCATTATTTTTGTTGGAAATAACAGATTTAATTATTATTATTATTGTTGTTTTTAGGATAAAAATCAGCTTTTTATATTTAGAACTGAGTTTTTATTAATTAGTTGTAAATTTATGGATTTATTGCATTAATGCGTCTGAAGGTGATGAAGTTAAAATAAGTGTGTGTGTGTGTGTGTGTGTCTGCAACCTTCAGTCTTGTGTTTCCGTTGCTCCTTATCAGGTCCAGAGGAACCCAAAGTGCTTCTGCATTCATTCATTCATTCATTCATTCATTCACACTGATGGTGATGAGCTACTGCATAGTAGCCACAGCCTGACCAGGTAGAATCTCTGCACCGTCTTCGGTTTTCATGATGTTAGTAAATATTGATGCATCTGAATTTATACATTTATATTTCTACAGTTTTCAGATGTTCTTCATGTTTCAGTTTCCTGGATCATTTCTGTCACGGTGAGGTTGAGAGGATCCAGGTTGGAGTGAAAGAATGATGATTAATGGTGAAAGTATAATAAAGTCCAGGCAGCACAGATGAGCAGAAGGCAAAGGCTCAAAACTGGTAACAACGGAAAACATCAGACAGCAAGAAGATTAGATTGGACAAGACGAGGAACGAGGAACAGGTGGGATTAAAACAAGGAGGGCGATCAGGGAGCGAGACACAGCTGGGAACAATCGGGGGGGGGGGGTAGACACAGACACCTAAAATAAACACAAAGAAAACTCAAATCCTCAGTTTCATGTCAGAATGTTGGATCTATTTGGACTTTTCTCACTCAGAAATGATAAGAAAACAAATAAATAAATACATAAATAAATTCATATCTAATCTTAAATTGATCTGATTTAATCTGAAGATGCAGTTGCAGCTGCTGATAATCTAGATGTTCCTGCCTTCATGGGACATTTCAACACATGTCCCATGACATGGACTGAGAATGTGTTGGACATTTATAGATCAGCGGTCCCCAAACCTTTTAGTCGGCGGACCGGTCAGCCCTTCACAATTTTGCTGCGGAGGGGGGGGGGGGGGGGGGGGGCGCTGTACTCCGATGTTGTTTTATCACTCATTCTGCTGCAGGTTGGCTCAATTTTGACTCGCAAGAAGTAGCCGGTAAAATCCGGTTTAGGATTTTCCAAATAAAAGATCCGGAAGTAGTTCATTATTTCTTGCGAGGCCCGGTACCAATTGGTCCGCGGACCGGTGGTTGGGGACCACTGTTATAGATGAACTTCCTGTCTCTGATTCCAGAATCTGAATCTACTTTCTTCATTTCTTCTGTTTCTGTTAAAGGTTTTAAACTTTGACCTCACCTGGCTCTGGGATGCGGTTGCCATGGTAACCCCTGCAGCTCGGTGACGCCGCAGGGAGAAGATGAAGAGGAGATCTGGGTCTGATCAAAGATCAACAAACTAAACCTTCCTCCTCCTCCTCTTCCTCCGGTCAGTAAATCCAGATCGGATTGGAGGGAAATTGGTGGCAATTAATCCTCTGGGATTGAGAAGAGACCCCCCCTCCCCCTCCCCTCGGCCTCACCCCTCCTGCCCACCCCGCTGGTTCTGGCTCCTGATTGGCTGCCGCCGCGGACCCGGGGGTCCGGGTCCGCATAAATTCCTCCCGCCGGGTCCCGGTCCCGTTTTTCGACCTTCATCCCTCCTCTTCCTCAGCATGACCGGCCGGGAGGAGCTCAGCGAGGACAAACCCAGGGTGCGGATGCTCTCCCCGGGGTTCGGCATCGACAAGGCCCGGCTGCACGGCTCCGGGTTCCGGTCCAAAGGCTTCGCCATCACCGACCTTCTGGGCCTGGAGTCGGACCTGGCGGCGCGGCAGCAGCCCGCCGGGCCGCCGGGCTCCGGGCCGCCCGCCGCGGGCTCCGGGACCGCCGTGGAGCCTCCGGGCCCGGCCGGCGGCCTCGGCGGCTTCTCGTTCCCGGGCGGGTCGCTGCCGCTCGGCCTGGGCTTCCTGTGCAGCCTGGCGGCGCAGCAGCCCGCCGGGGCGCCGTGCTTCCTGCCGGGCCACCTGCCGCTGCTGCAGGCGCGGCCGGACGGGCACTACCTGCAGAACCTGGAGGCCCAGCGGGACCAGTACTCCGGTACGGACCGGTCCGGTTCTGGAGTGGCCCAGTTCCACCGCGGTCTGGTTCTGATGTTCTGGTTCTGGTTCTGTTCTGCAGATGAAGAGTGTCTGTCGGACCGAAACGACTCGAAAAGCTCCGGAAACTCCCAGAAGAGGAAGAAGAGGAGACACCGGTGAGGAAGATCTTCATCCGGAAACAAGTTTTAAAAATAACAGAAATTAGGCAAATTTTAAAAATTAATTAAATTCAATTGGACGATTTATTTTTCCTCTGAAAACGGAGCTTTGAATCTGCGGCTCGGTTCCGATGGACCCAGCAGCTCCGGGACTTTGAGCTGATTTAGAAATTACTGATGAAAATATTTTAAAAAACAGAAAATATGAAATGAAACGAAATTTGATTTTTATTAATGAAATTCTGATGGACCAGAACCGGTTTCTAATTATTTGCACATAAATAATCATTGACTTTATTGAATTATAAATCAATAACAGTGAATAAATTCTAGTTTGGTAATTAATAAATATGTTTGGTTAAAAAAGATTTAATTTAATTTACTCAGAAAAACATGAAAATAAAAAAGTCTGGAGCTTTAAAGAGAAAACATTGAATACATTAAAGATTAAATAATTAGCTACAAATATAATAATAATAATAATAATAATAATAATAATGAATAGAGCAGCAGGATTAAACCATGTGAACAGAACTGGTTCTGGTTCTGAACCTGCAGCTCAGCTGGTTCCGACCTAATTTTGACTCTTCCTCCTCCTCCTCTTCCTCAGCACCGTCTTCACCTCCCACCAGCTGGAGGAGCTGGAGAAGGCCTTCCACGAGGCCCACTATCCGGACGTCTACGCCCGGGAGATGTTGGCCATGAAGACGGAACTGCCGGAGGACCGGATCCAGGTGAGGCCGCGGTCCGGTTCGGTTCTGATGTGTGCAGGTCCACAGAACCGAGGACTCCGTGTTTTGTTGTGTGTGAACTTATTTATTTTCTGTTCTGCTTTTAGATTCAGTAATAATATAAACACTGATCTTTATTAAATAAATAAATTATTCATTTTGTGTATCGAAATATGGAAACTAAAATAAAACAATGTGATACATATTCAGAAATTATTTAGGTGTTTAAAAATAATGCAGACATTATTTTATTTTTATTAATAATAATTAGTAATAATTTATTATCATTAATACAAATGATAATTATTTATGATAATGTAGATACTAATTTTAATTTAATAAAGACATTATACATTTAGTCATATTTACATTAAAGTATAGAAACTAAAATAAAACAAAATGATATTCATCAATTATTTAATTCTCAATTGTATAAAAATATTACGTTATTATTGATACTCATTAGTATTCAATCAATACTTTATTATAACTTGTTAATAATCGTTATATTATAATATTTAATGATTTTATTTTAAAATTTAGAAGAAAGAGACAATTAAAGACCGAAAAAGAAAAACCCAAAAGTGTTAACAGAAAGTTGGACCCGATGAGCCGATCCAAAAGAACAAACCGGTACAGCAGGGGGCCGAACCTGTACCGGGCCGACCGGGCCGCCGGAGCCCCTACTGGTACCGGACTAAAGCAAAAAGAATCTACTGCAAAAGAAGGACCGAAAACAGGAGAACCGGTTCCACCAGGACAACAGAACACGAAGAGCAAAACCGAGGCGGGATGGAGCCGGAACCGGAACCGGTACCGGAACCAGAACTGGAGCCAGAACCGGAGCCGGAACCGGAACCGGACCCGCAGCCGGTGGAGGAGCTGCAGGTTCACCCAGCGGACCAACAGCCACAACTTGACGTCATCAGTTTAATTATAACAATACGAAATGATAAAAAATATATTAAAAATCAAAAAGTCTATAAATAAAACAATCTAGAAAAATAGACAAAAATAATTTAACGAAGCTTTTATAACATTATGATCCTGATTTATATTAAGATATTATAACAGTTTATTATTGAACATTCAGATCATTAAATAGATTTTAATTTATTTAAACGTTAACATGAGAATCCTGACCCGGTCCACATGTTCTGGTTCTGTTTGTCCTGACCCGGTCCACATGTTCTGGTTCTGTGTGTTGTGGTTCCGTTTGTCCTGACCCGGTCCACATGTTCTGGTTCTGTGTGTTGTGGTTCCGTTTGTCCTGACCCGGTCCACATGTCCTGGTTCTGCTGGTGTCCAGGTGTGGTTCCAGAACCGGCGGGCGAAGTGGCGGAAGCGTGAGAAGTGCTGGGGCCGCAGCAGCGTCATGGCGGAGTACGGTCTGTACGGCGCCATGGTCCGCCACTCCATCCCGCTGCCGGAGTCCATCCTCAACTCGGCCAAGAACGGCATGATGGGTTCCTGCGCCCCCTGGCTGCTCGGTGAGCCGCATGCACGTCAGTGCCACGCACACGCACACCGGCAGCAATACACACGCGCTCACTCACAGCGCCCCCTGCTGGCCACCTCCCGTTCTGACCTGATCTGGTCTGGCTCCGCCCCCTCAGGTATGCACAAGAAGTCCCTGGAGATGGCCAAGAAATGCTCCAGCCCGCCGCCGCCCGACCCGTTCTGCGACGCCCCGCAGCGGCGCGCCGATGGGGCGGGGCTTCAGGAGGGGGAGGAGACAGAGGAGGAAGAGGAGGAAGAGGAAGAGGCCATCGACCTATCCAGCTCTGCCAAACAGCCGCAGCAGGAAGAGGGCGGGGCCTCCGCAAGGACCGCCCCCTCGCCACAGCAGGGGAGCAGCGGCGAATCAGAGGAACACAGCTGAAGGTGGGCGGGGCCTGCTCGGACTGTAATCTGATTGGCTCTTCGTTCATGAGGAGGCGTCATCTGTTGCCACGCAAACCGGCCGCATTAAGGCGGAGTTTATTTATTATGTGGCGTAAGTGAAGCAGGGCGGCCCCACCCACCCGGGAACCAATCAGAGAGGAGTGGGCGGGGCAAGAGGAGAGGCTGAAAGTTCTGCAGAACTTCACTGGACCGGGTCGGACTCCAGAACTCCAGGACCCGTTTGGTTCTTTTCCCCGTTTTCTACCTGTGTTGGGAGGAAACTTCCTGTCTGTTCGTGTGTTTGGAGATCAGAATGTAAAATACAAACTATACTTACTGTTTATGGTTGTTCTTGATGTTATTATTATTATTATTACTAAATGTCTGTACAGCCATTGGTCACCAGAGGGAAAAATAAAAATAAGATATTTTTGGAGCATCTCAGACTTTGTATCATAAATCATGATGAAAAACCAAGAAATGGATGGATGATGGTTGGATGATGGTTGGATGAGTCCTGTAGGATGTCCATCCAGCATCCTTGTGTCCAGAATCTCCACGGCAACCATCAGGCGTGTTGCTGTCCACTCTATTAAAACATCTTCAGGATGTCTGCAGCAGCAGCCTGTTCAGATTGCCCATAGTCATGCTAGCCATCCGCGCTGCCGCCGCGTCGCCATGGAGACGGCCATAGAAAGGAGGAGTCCAGCTGCAGACCAGCTGTGAGATCGTTCTGATGTTGGTGACGTTCAACAGCGGTTCCTGGATTATTGTTATTGTTTTCATGTTTCTCTCTAATAATGACAGGAGATTTTCCACAACAAATAAAGGATTAAAAATTAAAACGTGAACAAAACAAAGGAGATTATTGTTGTGTGTGGGTCAATCTTTCTGTTATCATCTGTCAGAACGGGTCAACAACCGGATAGAAAGTCTGGTTCTGTTCTGGTTCTGTGGAACCAGTGGAGATGAGGATGCACAGAAGGATCTTCCATAAATCCAGTCAGAGGCTTCTTCTCACGCCCTGTGACACAGACTGCTACAGGAGATCCTTTCTGCCCACAGAATCTATAAGAGTTACATCATTTAGATTTTCTCTGCGATCAACAATAGTTTTCTGAAATAAAGAATCTGTGTCCAATGGAGGATCAGGGCCGAAAAATTCAATTCTGACTTTAAAGTTAAAATTCTGAGAAAAAAGTCAGAATTTCCTTCGGTTTATTATAAAATAATAATAAATGAATGAATCTGGTCAAAATGAGCTGCTTCTCTCTGTTTGCTGTATGAATCATGGCATGTTTATGATTTTTGTTTTTTAAAGGAAACGGAAAAGGCACTGGACGAGTCACCTACGTCACGTCCTGTACCGCTGTTCAGTCGCTTGCTAATCCGGAACTGACCGCGGCCCAGAATGGCGGATTTAGCCGCAGTCAGGAGCCAAGTGGTTCTGGTCGTGAACAGCCTGGCCCAAACTCTGCTGACGGAGCTCCGAACCGCGAGGGAGGCGGTCCGTGTAAGCAGCCAGGAGCCCCGGCCGGAGGTAAAGCTAACCGTGGCTAACAGCAACACTTCCGGCTCCAGCAGCTCATGTCGAGTGACGTCACGGTCCTTGTGAACTCTACAGCGAGTTTAACTTTTTTATTTATTATCAACTAACAAAGCTGTTAACAGCAACGCAAGAGAATATGAACAAAATTGTAGAAAACAAGCTAGAATCTCCTTCATAATCTAAATAAATATTTTATCTCATTCCGCGGTTGACTCTTGTTACGTTTAATGTCAGTTAAGTTACTGTCGTTCACTTTTAACGTGGAGATCGAGAAAGTCAATACTGAATCTGGGAAAAACATTTCTGATTAACTCAATCTACGATAATCGGATCGCTTTGCTCACTTTCCCAAAATCCAACGAATAAAATGATATTTTCTCAGAAATGACAACAAATTCACAGGATCTAAGAAATGTCTAGAAACATAACACTGTTTTCATACGAGCCTTATATTTATTCACTAAAACTTAAACACGGAGTGAGAAGTTCCACTGAAAATTCATTTTCCAGAAGTCTGGATGTTTGGCAGTTTAACTGGAATCTCCTGATCTCAAAATCCAAATTTCCAAGGATTTCAAATCCTCCCAGCTTTCTAAATATAAAATTAGAAAAATGAATCCATATTGAATGTTTTAAGCCATTTTTCCTAAGCGCAACTGTAACAGTGTTTAGGTTGTAGAATCTATATGTATCAGTGCAATGGGGAAACAGCGCCCCCTCTCTGTGTGGCTGGTTACATGTTGCTGGCCCCTGTTCTCACTGCCAGTCTGTGAAAGCTGCACTAGAGGTGAGTTGCGTTCTTCAGCACACAGTAGAAAAGTGTTAGCAACACATAAAACATCATTTTTATGAACTTAGACAAAGTGTGTGATTAATATTTACTAGATGTGTCCCAGTCACCAATTTTTGTACTTTTAGTTTTGTTAATATTGTAAAACACTTCATGTGCTAAGCTAAAAGCTAACATAACGCTCTGTTGTAGTGTGCTGAGGGAAACCGCCTGATCACCCAGAAACTCCTTGTCTTCATTAAAAAACTACACAACGCAGTCGAGGGTTACTTGGGCCGGCCCGGTACAGTGGCGTGGAGCAGAACCCGGTTCCACTACAACCATGACGTCAAAGTCAGATTCATTAATAACCAACCTTCTCATGTATTAATTAATTGGGACTTTTAACAAAAACATTTCTTCCTGTTTCATCCATAAACATTTAACTTCATTCTGGACTCTGACTGACGAAATGCTTTGATATGTTCAGTAATGAATGAGAGAAATCTCACATTTCTAACCTTAAATCTGAGGGATTTATGAAATTATACTGAGGGCAGAGACAAGCACTGGATCGTTTTTGTTTGTTTTGATCGTCAGCAAACTGGTTGATCTTGTTATTGATTTGCAGCGTTAATAACTGAGTTATTGTTATAAACAGTGTAAAGCCAAATGCTTCGCTGGATCTTAAATCTAGAGCGGAGTCCTGGATTTATGGGAACTGAGCTATAAATATCACCGTAGAGCAGCTCAATGAATCCACAAAGATAATCCCCTAAAGTTTGCAGCATCTCAGAGAGGAATGTCCAGCGTGTGTGAAATCCAAGCTGACCATAATAAAGGCTGATTGTTGAATCTCTCACTTCTATTCAGTCTGAGCAGAAACCTGAGCTAACATTTCATAATCACACAGAGATGTTCTGATTATAAACATCCATTAGATGTTTATTAGATTTGGGGATTAAACTGATAATCCCTGTTTCCCATGTATCAGAGAGATTACCTGTCAGGATATATTCTAGAAAGGCTTTGAACAACATCTCTAATACGTCTCATAAAAACCTGCAGAATGCTGTTGTTTGTAGCCTGGTGATGCTGCTCAGCCAGAGCAAACCAGATCCTCTCTGACTCCTCCTGTCCTCTCCATCATTTGATCGTCTGATTGTTTGATCCTCTGATCGTTTGATCCTCTGATCGTTTGATCCTCTGATCGTTTGATCGTCTGATCATTTGATCGTCTGATCGTTTGATCGTTTGATCATTTGATCGTCTGATCGTTTGATCGTCTGATCGTTTGATCATTTGATCGTTTGATCGTCTGATCGTTTGATCCTCTGATCGTTTGATCGTCTGATCGTTTGATCCTCTGATCGTTTGATCCTCTGATCGTTTGATCGTCTGATCATTTGATCGTTTGATCCTCTGATCCTCTGATCGTCTGATCCTCTGATCGTTTGATCGTCTGATCGTTTGATCGTCTGATCGTTTGATCGTTTGATCCTCTGATCCTCTGATCGTCTGATCCTCTGATCGTTTGATCGTCTGATCGTTTGATCCTCTGATCGTTTGATCGTCTGATCGTTTGATCCTCTGATCGTTTGATCGTCTGATCGTTTGATCGTCTGATCCTCTGATCGTTTGATCGTTTGATCGTCTGATCGTTTGATCCTCTGATCGTTTGATCGTCTGATCGTTTGATCGTTTGATCCTCTGATCGTTTGATCCTCTGATCGTTTGATCCTCTGATCGTTTGATCGTCTGATCGTTTGATCGTCTGATCGTTTGATCGTCTGATCGTTTGATCGTTTGATCGTTTGATCCTCTGATCGTCTGATCCTCTGATCATTTGATCCTCTGATCGTTTGATCGTCTGATCGTTTGATCGTTTGATCCTCTGATCGTTTGATCCTCTGATCGTTTGATCCTCTGATCGTTTGATCCTCTGATCATTTGATCCTCTGATCGTTTGATCGTTTGATCCTCTGATCGTTTGATCCTCTGATCGTTTGATCCTCTGATCGTTTGATCGTCTGATCGTTTGATCGTCTGATCGTTTGATCCTCTGATCGTTTGATCATTTGATCGTTTGATCATTTGATCGTTTGATCATCTGGTCGTCGTCCGTCCGGCAGGAAGTTTCCTTCGCTGTTGAACAGCCAGACTCAGAAACAGTTTCCTCCCGTTGACCAACAATCCCTCACTATGACTGAAACGCTAAGTTATTTATATCCAGCTATATATTACCATTTGTATGTTTTTGTATTTACAGGCGGGCTTGTTATTGTTCTGGGGGGGTTTCTGTTTGCTCCTATGGCAACATTTTGTCTCTGTTTCACTGTCGTGTCTTTGTGAAACGTCAGGATCATTTCCTGAACCAGCTGGCCTCAGACCATCAGGCTTCCTGGTTCTGGGTCCAGAATCAGATTATTAGCCTGGATCTGGATCCTCCCGACTCCCCTGCATGATCCAAACGCACTGAAATAAAACGCTTGATGGTCAGGAATGTTCTGCATGTGATCAAGAGGAAAACCCGACGACAAGGAGATATGCAGTTAGTTTTCCTGAAGGGAACGTCAGTAAATAACCTGCTAATAAAACATAACTTATCATTAAACATCTGGATTCATTTGGACCAAAGTTATTAAGAGGCTCTTTGGAGGAGCTGCAGATCTGCAGAATCCTGGTTCTGTTCCAGTTTGGGCCCAGTCAGAAAAGACTGGTTCTTTCAGTCTGTGTGAACGAGTGATGGAGGTGTACTGGTTTCCTCAGGAGGAACTGGGAGTGGCGGTGGACAGGCTGTGTCTGGAAGCTGTGGATCAAATCCTGAAGATCCTGGAAACCAGCATGACGAGGCAGGAAGAGGCTCCGCCCACAACGGCTGACATCTGTGGAGGGTTAATGAAGACCCAGACAGGTGGAGGTGAGTCTGCAGGACAAACATTTTCAGATTTTAAATCTGTTTATCACAGATTTAACATTTAAAAATGATGATATGATTTCCAATCAGCACAGGAAGAAAAACTCAATCATCTGCAGAGAGACGAACATTTAGAGGTAGAAAACAGTAGAGATGAAGGATTAGTTAGAGACACTGGGAGGAGCTACACAGACGGGACCAGGTGTAAACCTGTCTGCCAGGTAAAAGGTCTCTAAACCAGTTAGTTTAAACCAGTCAGATCCTGGGTTAGGGTTAGACCAGGATCGGGTCATAAACAGGATTCAGGTGAGCAGAGGGTTGGATCCAGGTAGGTCTGAGTCAGAGTCTGTGTTTGGTGTGAACCAGGTGAAAATCGTTGCGTTTCTGTGTTTCAGGTGAGCAGGAGCCCGGCCCAGGCCACGCCTACTTCCTGCTCTACAGAGTCAGTGACGGACCAGAGGCAGAGCAAACGCTGACCATGTTTCCATTTCTGAGCGCTGAGGGTGAGTCTACCTGCTGATGTGCTGAGGACGGAGCCCTGAGGTTCTCCTGGTGGAGTCAGCTGCTGCTGCAGCGCCCTCTGCTGCTCATCAGATGAACTGTGTCTGTGTTCCAGGTGACAGCAGAAGCAGCGCCTCTAATCTCACAGGTGAGGAGTTGCAGGAGCGCCTCGCCTCTTCCTCCCCTCCGACCGATGACCATGACTACGCCCGGCCCCCAGTGCCACCTGACGGCGTGGCCAAACGCTGCGGGCGGAGGCGGGCGGAGGCCACGGCGAGCGAGGAGCTTCACCTGCAGTGCTGGCGCTGCAGCAGGCTGTTCCCCAGCGCCGAGAGGCTGGCCGACCACCACAGGAAGTCCCACCCGCTGTGCTCGGTGTGCGGCGCGGCGTTCGGCGGCGTCCTGAAGCTCCGGGAACACCAGGTGAAGGAGCACGGCCTCCTGCCGTTCGCCTGCGGCTTCTGCCCCAAGAGCTTCAACCACAAGACGCACCGCGACCTGCACGTCAAGGCGCGCCACACCGGCGAGAAGAGCTGCCGCTGCGACATCTGCTGGAAGGGCTACTCCTGTGTCAGCGCGCTGAAGACGCACCGGGTGACGCACTTCAGCAAGACCTTTATGTGCGAGGTCTGCGGCAAGGCCTTCTACCACGCCTCCCACCTGACGCGACACACGCTGGTGCACCAGGAGCCGCGCCCGTTCAGCTGCTCCACGTGCGGGCGGCGCTTCACGCAGGCTGCCAACCTGCGCAGCCACCAGGCCACGCACACCGGAGAGAAGCAGCTCTGCTCCGTCTGCGGCAAGAGCTTCCGCTGCCTGAGGAACCACATGATCAGCCGGCACGCCCAGGAGCCGGCGGTGGCCTGCCTGCTGCCGCCGGCTGTCACCTGCCAGGTCTGCGGGAAGAAGTTCCCTAACCCGTCGCAGCTCCGGGCGCACCGGCGCAGCCACATGGGGGACAAGCCGTTCCACTGCGGTGTGTGCGGGAGGAGCTACCGGCTGAAGGAGCTGCTGCGGGACCAGAAGCCGTCCCGCTGCTCCGCCTGCGCCGAGACCTTCGGCCAGGCGCCGCACAGCTGCCAGCGCTGCGGGAAGCACTTCCGGCTGCGCAGCTTCCTGCAGGCTCACCTGCAGACCAAAGCTCACCTGAGGCGGATGCAGCAGAGCCAGAGCGCTGAGCCGCCGCTTTAATCCCAGATTAGCAGCTGAGACAGAAGATCTCATGAAGGCGCAGAGCTGGACGGTTCGGTTCTGTTGGACTTTAATCTGTCATTAGATTGTCGTGTTTTTGAATAAAGTTTTAAATCACGGCTCCAGAGCAGACGTGACGCCCTGAGGAACTCCAGCTGGACGTGTTTCTGACCCGGTCCAGAGCCGCTGCTAATCCCATCTGCCGGTTCTGCACCGGTTCCGGTTCCTCTGCAGCAGAGGACTGGTTTGACTGGTTTCCAGTTGGGCAGCTTGAGGGAGTCCAGTAAATCCAGATGATGATGTGTAATCCAGCAGACCTGCGGTCAGATTAACGGACGTCCAGGCGATAATCCCACCTCGGTTCTGATGCTAATCTGCGGTTTGTTTACGTTCCAGATGCTAATCAGGACCACAACATGTTTGTTTCATCGTTATTATGATCATGTGACAATCAGCCAATCAGATTATCGGCTTCCAGGATCGTCGGACACACCAGAGGTCAGAGGTCATCCTCCCACCATTTTATTCATTTATTAAAATCGGTTTCAAAATAAGCAAATGCAGATTTTTCAGCAGCAACTTTACTAACAGCCCCATTGAGGCGTTGTCATAGCAACCTCTGGGTCATTCCCACTCATGAAGAACCTGTTACTTTGACTAGGACCTTCAATCCCATATTAAACAGGCTTCTTTCCTTCCTTCTGCTCCAGATGATTTGATTATCCAGACAGAAACCAGCAGATCTATCACTTATATATCTATAATATATAATCCTGATTTATATCTATAGCCAATAATAATATTAGTGTTATTAATTATAGATATAATATGGATGTATCAGTGATATTTATCTATAATCAATAATAATCCAGTAAAATGTTTCGATTCTTCATAATTTTGCAACAGATTAAAAATCGGAACCAAACCGGAACCACCGGCTCACATCTGGATCCAGATCCGGTTCTGCTTCATCAGATGAAACCTCCCAGTCCAGTCTCTGTTCCCGCCCGAACCAGAACCGGAGCCGCTCGCCCTGCCCCCTGCCTCCTAGCTGGACTCGGCTGTCGGGGGGGTCGGTCTCGGTTCGGCCCGCTCCAGACTGACATGGCTCCACACAGGGGAACCGGACTCTTCTGGGTCCTCCTAGGCCGTCGCAGCTCGTCCGGACCGAACCGGTCCGGTCCGCTTTCTGTCCTGCTCCACCCCGGCTGCCCCACCGGGACCTGTACCGGCTCTCAGAACCGGACCGGTTCTGGGGCGTCGCAGCCACCGACAGGCTCCACTGGGCCAAACCGTCCAGGACTGCGATCTGAACCGGGCCGGATCCACTGGGCGGGAAGCTGAACGTGTCCGTGAGTTCCGAGCCGAACCGAGGGGACAGAGGTTCGGTCCGGTTTCTGAATCATATCCTTTCGGTTCGGATCAGGAATTAAAGCTCAGATCAAGTTCGGCTGATTTTTCTCTGAACCGAACCTGTGTGGGTCAGTCGGTTCCGTTCTGACACAAACGGTAGAAAGGTTGAGGTTCGGTTCGGTTTATTAATAATAAGGTGGCAGGGAACCGGAACCAGAACCATGAATGGACCAGAGCAGCAGAATGTTTTAGATTTCCTGCTGTGAGTTTGGACCAAACAGAACCAGCAAGCGGGTCCAGAACCAGCACTGTGGGGATCGGGCCTAACAGAGGCCGGCAGGTGGAGATGAGACCGGTTCTGATCCGCAGTCACATTAGGTTCTGATGTGACTCTGGTTCCCGTCACGGAGGACGGGTTCTGGTTGTTGGTTCTGGTTCTCCAGGACTGGTCCAGTCCAATCCAGACCTCTGGTGGTTCTGGACCAGGACCCGGTACCGGGTCCAGATGTTTGTCAGATTTTCATCCTCTGCCTTGTTTGTGTCGGACTATAATCCAATTATAATCCAATAACGGCGGCGGGATGATTGGTTCCCATCAGGTCCGATACGGGATCAACTCTCCATTACATAAACGGGTTCTGTGGCGCCGCTGCGTGCCGCTCCGGCCCGGCCCGGCCCGGCCCGGTCTGCTGCCTCTAAATCCACTTCAGGATTAATGTTCAATCAGAGATTCCTGCCGGGTCGGGATGATGATCCGCTCGGCGCCGCCGCGGCTCACGCTGGGGAGGGGTTCTGATTGGACCGGAGGACCATCTGAAGCTCTCTAGGAGGGTAGCTGATGTTCTCCAGAACCTTCAGAACCGGTGTAGTTCCTCAGGGTCTTTTAACTCTGTTTCCATGGTAACATCACCAGGCCCTCAGCTAGAGTAGCGTAGCCGGGTCCTGAAGGTCCGAGGTTCTCCTGGAGGGATCCGTTCCCTCCTGAGCCGGGTTCTGCTGACCCGGTTCCATCTCTGTCCCAGTGAACTGCCTGGACGTCCATGAGGAAACTCATCCGGACCGGGTGGCTCTGATCCGGGAGCGGGACGAACCCGGCACCGAGGTGAAGGTCTCCTACAGGTGCGGACGCCACACACACCTGCTGACTGCTGCGGCGACGGAGACGCTCCGGCTTGTTTCCATGACGCTCCGTAAACAGAGACACCGTGTCCAGGATCCGTCCTCAGAGCTTTTCTCATCTCCACCAGATTCTAATCTGAATCTCCTGGAAATGTTTCAGACCCAAGGCAGGAGATTGTTTTGTTGTAAATCTCACCATCATCTGCGTAGAGCAGCAGGTCAGCATCTAGATCTGCACCCAGAACCAAAACCAAGACAGAACTGACTAAAACAAACCGTCTAACTCCCTACAGTACAACAGGAAGTGGTTTCCTGGTCCTGCTTCCTTGTTAACTTGCTATAACTCAGATCTGATTCCGTCATGTTTCTCCTTCAAGGAGCTTCTGGAGACGACCTGCCGCCTTGCCAACGCCCTGAAGGCTCATGGGATCCAGAAAGGTGACAGGGTGGCCGTCTACATGCCGGTGTCGCCACTGGCTGTAGCCGCCATGTTGGCGCTTCCACAGCAGACCTTCATTAGAGCTGTCGCCATGTGGGACCCACATCAATCAGCTGAAATTCTGTCCAATAACTAAAGAGCCTAAAGACGAGACAGTTTGATCTTTACCGTCTTAACGTTGACCCTCAAAATGCTAACCTGTTAGTCCAAGGGTAGCGGTTTCATTCTGACAGTAAAGGAGGTCTGAATGTTCTCACATTTACTCCTGGTTTCCAGATAATGTTCAGATGTTGTTGGAACGTTCCTCAGGACGTTCTGTCTCAGCTCAGTGCAGGGCCGTGATCACCTGGAACCGAGGTGTGAGGGGAGGCCGAGTCATCGAGCTGAAGGCCACTGTGGACGCTGCGGTGAAGACAGTCCAACATGTCTTCGTCTCTCAGAGGACCGACCAGCTTGCAGTGATGGGAAAGATGGACGTCCCTCTGGAAGAGGTGAGACACCTGATCAGAAGGTCCATACCAGTCCAAAAATGACCAACACACCCAGTCCATCAGAACCATGTGTAAACTTCCTCTGCTGTCTTCAGGTGACGTCCTCTCAGCCTGGTGTCTGTCCAGCAGAACCTCTGGACAGCGAGGACGTCCTCTTCCTGCTCTACACGTCAGGCAGCACAGGGAAACCTCAAGGCATCGTCCAACCCAGCGGGTTACCTGCTGTTCGCCTCCATCACTCACCAGGTACGCCTCCGGTCTTCGAACCTAACCGCGGTGGAGAACTCCTGGTTCCTCATGGTGCTAGAACATTATGACCTCATCGGGATTCTGACCGGATCATATCGGGCCGAGGCCACTGGCTAGTTGTGTCCTCCTGTCGTTGGGTTCGGTGGTTTCGACCAAAGAGAAGCTGAGTGCCACCAGGAGTCCTGGTTGGTCCCTCCATGTAGCATCCTGAGTTGCTTCCCCACCATTGGATCGGACTTCCTCGTGGTTCTGTTCAAGGACAGCGCCATGGAGACGGTCCAAATGTTCTCCAGAGACAGCACCTTCCTACAACCCGGGAACAGTTAGATGCTGGTGTTCCTGCCTGGTGCAGATTTTCTCCAGCAGGCCTTGGAGAAGGAACAACATTCAGCCTGAAGAGGAGAACCTCTGAAGGGAACCGACCTGGTTCTGCCAACAGGTCCGGAACTCACCAGAACCCTGTTTCTGTTGTTCCAGTTGGTGTTCTACCGAGACGGAGACGTGTTTGGCTGCATGGCGGACATCAGCTGGATGATGGGACACAGCTACGTGGTTTACGGTCCGCTGTGCAACGGCGCCACCACCGTCCTGTTCGACAGCACACCTGCGTACCCGGATCCAGGTGAGCCGGGTCAATGGCACCAAAACTCCCTGCTTCACCTACGCAGCTTCATCCAGTGCTCCAATCCCACATTCCCCACTGGAGGCATTCTGAGGCTGGATGGAGGTTGGATGAATGTTGGATGGAGGTTGGATGATCTGTGCAGATTGATCTTGAACCTCAGGTGAGTCTCACCTGCAGCAGAAAGTGGAGCTCCAGCCTCTCATTAACCTGGTTTTATGATCTGCAGTTAGACCATTAGTTCTGCTTTCTGAGCTCTGATTGGTCAGAGGCTCTGAGCCAAAACCCATCACCAGAACCTGATGTCTCCTTTCATCTGTCGACTGACCTTTGACCTCTGTGATCCCAAACAGACAAAGCGGCAGAAAGCATCGTTAAAGCGGTTGTGAGAGGCAGGGGGCGGAGCTTAAACAGGAAGTTAAACGGAGTGTGGCCGTGTGGGACAGAGTGTGTCTCACCTTGTAGTTGTGTCCAGGCAGGTACTGGGAGACGCTGGAGATCAACCAGTTCTACGGAAACACGGAGACGCTCTGAGGTCGCTGGGGTCAGCTGGGTCCAACCTCTGGGACACCGGCGTCCAACCGGTCCAACTCAGTCAGAACCTGACAGGAACCGGTTCTGGGGTTTGACACCAAACACACCAGGCGCAGATATTCTGGGCCAAGATTTATATTCTGGACCAGGAGCTTCAGATCCAGTTTCCGGGTCAGAAGGTTCTGGGTGTCTGAACACAGGACGTCACTGACGGAACCGCTAATCTAGCCTAGCGGACATGAAGTCATCACATCACTTCCTGGCAGCTGGAGACCAGGAAGTGATGTCATCACCACCTGGATATCACCAGGAAGTGATGTCATGACTTCCTGTGGCCCAGGATTGGTCAGTGTTGATGCTCCATATCTGGTTGTCCACAGTGGGGGAACCCATCGACCACGAGGCCTGGCACTGGTTCCACAGCGTGGTGGAGGAGGGACGCCGCCCCCTGGTGGACACCTGGTGGCAGACAGGTGAGACGCAGTCTGAGGGACTTCCTCCCAGTTCTCCCAGTTCCTGACCCAAACTGGAGAATCTCCCAGAGGAACCTTCCTGCTGTCTGTGGAGGTCAGAGGTCATAGAGGTCCGTAGGCTCCTCCCACATCTGGTTCTGGTTCTGGACGCCGACCCGACATTAAGTACTCCTGATTTTCTCTTTGCTGAAGTTTAAACCCTAATTGGAACGATCAGCAGCAGAACATCTGCAGCTCAGCGGACAATTAACAACCAACCCCCGATCTCTGCCCCGCCCCCTGCCTCCCCTCCCTCCTCCTTCTGCCCCGTCCCTGCCCCCCCTCCCCCCCTGCCCCCGCCCCCGCCCCCAGCCCCCCTCCCTCCTCCTTCTGCCCCCCCAGAAAGGATCATGGCCGCTGACCCAATTCCTCGACAATCTCGCCACGCGGCTCTAAACTTGGCCCAGCTGCTGGACCAACCGGAACCTCTAGGAACTGCAGCTGGGCCCCTGCTGGTAGAACCACTGAGTCAGAACCGCCTGGGACAGCCCTCAGACTTGTGTCTGGTACCAGAACCAGACCGGACCGGTTCTCTAACCTGTGCTCCCCCTCAGAAACCGAAGGAGTGTGCATCGACCCGCGGATCACGGCGCCGCCATCTTCCCGGCCATGAGGCCGTTCCTCGGCATCCAGCCGGTTCTGATGGGAGACCAGGTGAGGCCCGGTTAGAGTCCGGTTCTGTTTGTTCTGATTGATCAGTCTGGAGGTTCTGGAAGAGACAGAGGACGGGTTCTGGGGATCCGGAACATGGCTCTGAGACTCCTGACTGAGCCGGTCCGACTGACTGGACGGAACCAGAACTGCAGCTGTGGTACCACTGGTGATGATCCTGGTGCGGTCCAGCACCGGTTCTGGACCAGGTTAGGGTCGGGTTGCTGTGGGAAGGAGCAGTAGAACCTGTTTGGATCAAAACCTTTCCCTGATGACCTGGCCCAGTCCGGGAGTTGTTTGGGTTGTCTGACCCGGTTCTGACCCGGTTCTCTGGGTCGGAGGTTTTGGGTCGGTTCTTCTTTCTGATGCGGCTGTTTGGGTCACTTCCTGTTGTTTTATTCTGTCTCCTGAACCATCTGACCTGGTTCTGACCCGGTTCTGCCTCGGTTCCGTCTCTGGTTCTAATCCGGTTCTCTCTGGTTCTGCCTCTGGTTCCGACCCACCGGGCCGCCAGCAGCAGCTGGTTCCTGGGCAGCGGAGTTCTGCTGGGCTCTGGTCCAGTTAGGGCTGACCCGTGTGACCCGGTCTGGTCGGCGCCGCTGCAGCAGCTGGTGAATCAGCTTCCTCATCATCATCATCATCATCATCATCATCAGGGCAGCAGATTAGATTAGATTAGGATCCTGAGACGCAGCCACACCAGAACCAGAACTCCTTCCATCTGGACCGGTTCTGCCTCAGTCTGAAAGCGTCTCCAGGCAGAACCTCAGCCGGGTTCTGGTCAGATGGACAGAACCTGTAAGGAATAAAATCATCTCATTGGTTCAGAGGAGTACCAGCTTGGCCGGACCGGACCGGACCGACCCAGCTAAGGAGCTATCCGCCAGTTAGCTCAGATCTAAATGCTGCCTGACCCCAACGACCTCCCTGATGTTCCTAATCAAAGTCCGGAAAGGAATCCGCCGACTCTGATCAGAACCAACAGGCAAAGTTGTAGAAACTTTAACAGAACCAGAATAAAACTCATTCCGAGGTTCCCTAGATTACGCCGACGTTCCCTCGCTCCCAGAGGCCATGGTGGAAGGATGGTAGATACCCAGTATCTACTGGTAGCCGCTCCCACCCAGTATCTACTGGTAGCCGCTCCCACCCAGTATCTACTGGTAGCCGCTCCCACCCAGTATCTACTGGTAGCCGCTCCTACCCAGTATCTACTGGTAGCCGCTCCTACCCAGTATCTACTGGTAGCCGCTCCCACCCAGTATCTCGCCACCATCAGCGTGTGATGGATTACTGGATGTAGTGTGAAGAGCTTTTAAATTCTCTGGACTTGATAAATTGCTAGAAAAGTTCAGGCCATTTACATTTGAACAGAGAATCCCTCCAGTTGTTCCCTCCAGTTGTTCCCTCCAGTTGTTCCCTGCTGTCCCCGTCAGGGGGAGGTTCTCCGTGGGAACGCGGTCAGCGGTTCCCTGCGCCTCTGCCAGCCGTGGCGCCGGATGGCCCGGACCATCTACGGAGACCCCCAGAGGTTCCTGGACTCGTACTTCGGGCCGTTTCCGGGTCAGTGAGGTCCTGGGATTCCCCGGAGAACTTCAGGCTGAGCTCACGGTTCCCTCCGCAGGTCTCTACTTCACCGGGGACGGAGCCTTCCGGTCCGAGGACGGGTTCTACCAGATAACGGGTTGGATGGACGACATCATCGACATCAGCGGACACTGGCTGGGGACGGCTCTGGTAAGAACCGGGTCCAGAACCAGATTCTCAGGAGTTCTCCAGGTGGTGGATGGAATCCAAACAGAGATGGAACCAGTTTGGGTCCAGTTAGAATCCTGGACTGGGTCACCAAGGCCAGAACAGAACCTTAATAAGTAAAGCGTCCAACTCATGAGAATAAAGAAGACTCCACCCATCCAGAATACCGAGGTGGGCCCCATATGGGATAAATGTGGGCTACCATACGGACCCCACGTGGTTTTGTCACTGGTTTCCATGGCGACTCCACATGGTTCTACCCAGATAGAAAATCTATGTGGGACCCATATGGGGCCCTCTGCGGTTCACTGGCTAGAAATAATCAATAAACAAATAAAGAGCAGCTGTAGAGACCTCGAGGAACCAGAACCAGAACCGGGTCAGCCTGTTGAACTGGCCCAGAGATAAATGAACCTCCTGTTGGGTCGAAGGAAGTTCTGAAGTTCTGACTCGGTGTGAACGTGGAACAGCAGCGCCCTCTGGTGACCTCTGGACTGAACAGAACCGGCTGTTGAGGAACCGGACCTGTTCTCTGTTTGCAGGACGAACATCCAGCGGTGCCGCTTGACATCAAAGGAGAAGGTGAGACACACCTGGGCCCTTTCACAATAAAAGCCTCTTCTGGTAGAAACAGAACCGGCCTGGGCCAGTTGGTCTGGTTCTGCAGAACTTTAGCTTAAAGGTAAACTGAACCTGCAGTTAGAGGCTTTGCTGCCCCCTGCTGGTCATTCAGTGCAGCTTTAAGTCACACAGACCGAACTGAGAGGTTCTGATGGGTCCAGTTGGGCCCGTCTAAATGGAAGGTTGCACACGCTCAAGAGTTTGTTTAATTATTTCATCAAGATTAGAAATGAGTAACTTAACATCCTGTAATAATCAAAGATGATTTGAAGAAAACAAAGAAGAAGAATAATAATAACGGCTGTATTTAATAAAACTATATTTCAAATGGATTCTGCTTTAGAATAAACAAACCCAGTCTCTTCAATGAAACAGTTTTGGATATTTCATGAATATCTTTCAGTAATAATAATAATGAACATGGCTAAACGCTCAAAAACATTCAAATTCATTCACAAAAAACACACACAAAAAAAACACAAGCGTTGGGGCCCAAATGCTTCATCTGTCTTTATCCCGAAAAAGGAAAAAAATAATAGGAAACGTCTCACCGTTTTTAACCCCGGGGGTCTGACCCGGTTCCAGGCCTGCAGCGCACTCCGCCCAAGTGACTGCAGGTATCGGGTCCGGTCCGGTCCAGTCCCTTTACCTGATAACCTCATGGAGAAATCCTCTTAATCCCACCAGTGTTGGTGAAGCTTCCCCAAAACCAGATTCTGCCGGAGGAAAACGTCTCTCCATACAGGACTTTCAAAATAAACTCATACAGGACTTTCAAAATAAACTCATACAGGACTTTCAAAATAAACTCATACAGGACTTTCAAAATAAACTCATACAGGACTTTCAAAATAAACTCATACAGGACTTTCAAAATAAACTCATACAGGACTTTCTTGCACATATAATAATACAAACACTATTTGTATTTCATTTTTTTATGATTTATTCTCTGTGGTTAACCTTTTTTGCACAGAATATTTTATTATGATGTCACAATCTGAAGCCTTTAACCTGCTGTGTGTGTGTGTGTGTGTGTGTGTGTGTGTGTGTGTGTGTGTGTGTGTGTGTTGACCTGCTCAGTCCCGTTTGCCTTTGTGGTTCTGAAGGAGGATGTGACCTATGACCCCCTTGCCGTCATTCAGCAGCTCAGAGAACTCGTCTCCACCAAGATCGCCAAAGGAAGTGCCAGAACACTTCCTGCCAGAACCCACTGGGAGACGAAGATGATTAGAACCGATCTGTACCGCCACCAGAACCCAAACAGAACCAGAACCCGGTTTACCACTTTATCGTCAACAGTGGATGTGAATGGATTCTTTTCTCATTTGGACCGAACCAGCAGCTGCTAGTCAGGATTTAATATCAATGCTTAAATTTTGACGATGTTGGTAGAAAAGCAGAACGAAGAACAAACTGCTGAGACTTTAGACCTTTGACTCCACAGATAAAACATTTCAAAACTTATTCTGCCAGAAACCCTACCGCCCCCATCTGGTCTGGAGTATGAACTGGAGCTAATGCCGTTCAATAATAGATCTTACATCATACATCTGAAAATGAATTGGGGTAAAGACAGCTTCTGTGTTTTAGTTAAAAAACTGAAAACCACAGATCATATTCGGAGAAATGTAAAACTGAAGATTCCTGCTACACTTGGTGTTAAAAGGATCCACGATGTTGAAATTTTCCTATTTCTTAAAAAATGCTGTTCGTATTACATCAAAACTCATAATTACTTCAAAAATATTCATCTTTTGTTATATTTTTCACCCATGGAGGTCGCCATTTTTTCACTGCTGGGTTGATGACGTCATCAGATCTATTCTGTACTGGAGTGGAAACGCAGGAAGGTTGACTTTACCCCAGTAGTTGTTGGACATATTGTGTTTGACTGGTGTCATTTTCAATAAGGTTAGAGTTAAAATGAACTTTTTGCTATGCTATGGGTGAGGAACGGATTATTTCAGGTGGCTAAAATACATGGTTCCCCTCCTTTAACTTTGGCAAATAATGATCAAATGTCACCAAATCCATAGAATTTGTTGTTGTTGATGAAGAGAGGAATAAACACAGTTAAAGACTTTCAGGTCAATTAATTTGTTCCCATGTTATGGAGGGGAAACAGATGATCCATTCTCTCCTGTCCTCCCCCATAACTTTGGGAAATAAAGAGCAACTGTCTCCAAATTCTCAAAAATTGTTATGTCTGATAGCATGTAGTTATACTAGAAATGTCCTTAGTCCAGTAATTTGTCATATTTTACATTAGATTAGGATTTACCAGAAAGTCTAAACTCTCGTCTTTTCAGGAAGTCTTAAATTTTGTGCCCTGCTATCAGCCAGTTTCAATCCTCTTATATCAGCAATGAAAAATTATAAATACATACAACGTGTTGGAAAACTGTTTGATGACAAAAGTTGGAAAAAGACCGATTCTTTTGACGTTTAAAATAACACAAAACAGAAGACCTCGTTCATTTATCTATTTTGTTATTGCTTCTTTTTCAAACAACAGCTGTAGATTAAACTGAATGTTGCAACCTTGACATGATCATATGAGTTTAACTGAGAATCGATCAGAAGCGCCGTGAAAATGGTCAGATCCGCCTCTGGCTGCAATGCGCGCTCCTGACACAAGGGGGCAGATTTTCACACAAGACCGGACCACACAGTGACCAGGTGAGTCTCATTCATTGTTTCATTATGAACCTGAAGGCAGCAGCAGCTGCTACGACCAACTCTTCCTCTGTTTGCTCCTCCTCTTCATCATCTCTTGTTTTTTCTAGTTCTGATCTTTTTCAATTCGCTCCGGTTCAAATTAAAAAGATTTAATAAGGTTTCTCATCACTGTTTTGGCTGGAGGAGCCAGGCAGTTGGACCGTTACACGTCATTTACCCAGAATGCATTGCAGCGGGAACAACATAGCGACATTCCTGTGAAAATATTTTATTACAATTTATAAAAACTAAATAACCTACAGTGTTATTACTGTATTGTTTTTACATCTAAGATAAATATTTCCCAAATAAGGTCTAGTTTTATAACTAATCAACAAAACAAGAATTGTTTTTGTTGTAGCTCCTCTGTCACTAAACTGTCAACGTTTGATATTTTGAGGCATGAACACATTAACTTTGTTAGACAACAAAGTAAATAATATTCCACTATAAGGATTGTTATTTTTTTATTCTTTGCCATTTTAATAAAAATAGTAAAATATTATTAAGGCACCTAAAAACGCACTTTATTAGCCTAAAGTATACTCAGATGTAATTTAAAGCATACTGAAATTTTAGTATATTTCATAGTTTACTTTTCAAGTAAACTATTTTTAAATCATCACAGTATGATGAATCTGCACATTTTAGTTAAAATCATAGACTTGTTTTTGTTTTTGCTGTTCCTCATTGTCAAACTCACAGCTGAAGGGTTTCTGTACTTTATGTTTTCTCCTACATATAATGTTGTTTTTAAGTTATTTAAGTGCCCAAAGGTCTGTATTATTATTATTATTGTTGTTGTTTTCAACAACAACAATAATAGTGAATTTTGTGAATTCACTATTATTTTGTGAATAATAGTGTGAATTTAAAAAAAACCCTATTTTGAGCATATATTTTAAAATATACACAAAATATCTTTAAAAGCAAACAAATACATATTTTGTTCACTTAAAACATACTTTTATTTAATACATTTCTTTATTTTATTTTTTTTTACCCCTCCAGGGGGTCTTTTTGTGGGCTCTAGTGTCCCTTATATGAAAGGGACATATAAGGGACACTTATATGTCCCTTATATGTCATAAGTCCCTGTATAAGGGAAGTTCCCTTATACAGGGAACTTTCCTGTTCCCTGTTTCCCAGGAAACAGGGAAGGAGAGGGGGGAAGACATGAGGCAAATGTCGTCGGGTCCGGGAGTCGAACCCGCGACAAGGACTCAAGGCCTCGAAATATGGGTCACGCTAACCGCTACGCCACCACGGCACGCCCTTTAATACATTTCTTAAAAGTGTATTTTGGTACAATTAGATTTAAGTATGTTTAAAGTTATTCTGTCAAAATTGGCACAAGCATGCTATTAGTATACTTTGTATTTATATGTAATACACTTGATACTTGATGTATTTACAGAAGTAATATACTGTAAGTACTGTATGTTTGAAATATAATAAAGTAGTTTGGAAACGTATGGAGCTAAATTAGTGTCACAAAGCATAAACGATGTGTCTGTGTAACATGATTCATAAATGAGAATAAGATTCTTAACATTCACTCATATAAACCGCCAACTGCACACAGATCAGCTTCTTCTGTTTTTGATGAGACTTTCGTACCCTGTGGGATTTGCAGGTGAGACGATGTGTTCAAGGCCGGGGGGACATCCTGAAACATCCTGAGGAACCTGCAGGAGCAGCTGTGCAGGTGGAGGGAAAGTGGGAGGCGGAGCTTCATTTAAAATATTTTATTTGCTTTAAAATATACATCATCGTTTCAAACTGAGAAAATAAAACCAGTTTAACAGTCAGAGATTTCTCTGGAGCAGAAACCGCTGAGGTCAGCCAGGTGAGAGCAGCACCTGGAGGAGGCGGGGCTAAAGTCCCCTGATCAATGTCCACCTGACCCCAGGTGAGGGCCTTGGCTCTGAGGGTCCGTCTGAGCTTCATTCAGCGTCAGAGTGGGCCCGAACGCACCAGGAGACGCCCGAACGCACCAGGAGACGCCCGAACGCACCAGGAGACGCCCGAACGCACCAGGAGACGCCCGAACGCACCAGGAGGCACCCGAACGCACCGCTTCACTTCATGCCAAGTTTATATCAGGTTCTGATGGTTCTGGAGAATCTCCATGGAGACCAGGTCAAAGGGAGACTACTAAATGAGTCAAACTGAGTTCTGACCTGCAGACTCCCAGAACCAGAACTTCCTGACCCGGATCACTAAGTGAAGTGGTTCTAATGGAATTCGGGTCAATCGATTCAGACGTGGCTGAACTGGATCATTCTGGTGCCGATCCGATGAATTTCAGTCTGATTGTTAATATATTTATTATTCTGAGAAAAAGTTAAAACGGATCTTTGACTCATTGGTTCAGGAGGACAGGAAGGTTCTGGTTCTGGTCAGCGTTCCTCAGGGTCGTGACCTCGGTCCTCTGCTGAGGTCCGTGGATCTGATAACATTCTTAGAACCAATCCAGAGCCAAAGGTTGTGGTCCAGAAGGTTCTGATCCTTCATCAGACTGAATAATTAAATCTGAGTGATGATCAATAGGAGAAATAAAGCCCATAATCAGGAGGTCAGAGGTCAAACAGATGGAGGAAGGAGGGGGAGGAGGATGAAGAGGAGGAGTGATGAAGGTGAGCCTGGCTGGTTCTGTTCACGAGGAAGAGTCATTAAAGATGGAGGAAGGACACGGACACACACACACTCACACACACACACTCGTCTTTGAGCCTCGTGGGGCTCATGACGTATTAAGCACACAGTCCGGCGGGTCCATGTGTCTCTGTGAGGACCCGCAGCTGAAGTTCTGCTGGTTCTGGTTCCAACCCAGAAACAGCTCAGGTTCAGACTGGACAGAACCTCCTGCATGTGACCCGGTGGCTCACAGCCGACCCAAAACCTCAGAACCAGCAGAACCGAACCAGATGGAAAAGAGTGAATAATTCATCAGCAGCTGATGAAGAGGAGGAGGAAGAGGAGGGTCCGATGTCTCTGCAGCAGAACCCAATTGTTTGGACTGGTTTTGTTTGGGTCAAAAGGTTCTGATCGAGAACCCTAACTCAGCTCCTGTTCTGGTACTGGAACCGGTTCTGTCTGGGCTTAAACCCAATAAGCTTGATGGTGACTGGGTTCTAAATCCTGATGGAATTGGACCAGAACTCAGCAGAACACAGACTGGACCTCAGAACTGAGCATCAGAACCTTCTGCCGTCCACAGATGGAAATGGATCTCAGGAACTGGGTCAGAACCTCTCCGACCTGGGTTGCTGAGTTCTTCGGGACGACGAACCTGAACCCTCAGAGTGAACAGAGGTTCTGATCAGATCTGGACAGAAAACTGGATCCAAATGGTTGAAGTGTGAAGTTGTAACTGGGTTGTTCCAGAACCGCAGACTGAAGCAACAAACATTCAACCAGAATCAAAATAAACCAAATATTTCAGTTTTTATGAAAATAATTTCTGAATATTCAGAACAGAAAAAGTTCTGATGAGAGAACATTCAGTGACGGATCCGGCCAGAACCGCTCATCAGAACATTCAGTGATCAGCTGCTTGGTCCAATGAGCCACAATCAGCGCTGTGAGGAGGCGGGTCCACATTCGGACTGGCGCCGCAGAGGCCGAGCGCCGGTGGCTACGGAAGCCCTCAGGTGCCAAAAACAGAGCCGCACTACCTCCTGTCACCACCAGGAGGAGCTCCAGCCGTGTTTTGGCACCAACAGGATGCCGTAGAATTCATAAAGCAAATCAAATTCAGTGGTGACCAATCAGAACGTCAGATTTCATAAACAAAACGGTAATGTCACATTCCAGGTGAGCTGGAGCTCCGCCCACTACCCCGCCCCCCGTGAGACAGTGTGTGGGGTGAAGGGGGCGGGGCCAAACACCAGCCAATCACCTGCCTGGACACGTGACAGGAAACCAGCAGCTACAGATGTCAAAATAAAAGCCTTTAACTTGAGCCCAGCATCAAACTCACAACCTCTGGGACAGGAAGTGATGGAGGCACTGAGAGTCTGAGCATGTCCAATTTGTTCTTTCAAAATAAAAGCATCTGTTTGGGAAACAAGACATTTCTGGGTTTCCAACATCGTTCCAGAACAGGCCCGATAATCAGGAACCGGGTCAGGCTGGACCTCAGGTCAAAGTTCACCTTCTAACACTGATGACGGTTTCCTGATGATGATGTCGCATCACAAACCAGGAAGTAAAAAAAATAACCAGGGGGTCAACTGGTGGAGCGGCTCCGGGTCGTCGACCCCAGGGGTCAAAATAAAGGATGGCCAGTTTTTCTGGATCCTCTCTGTTTGTGTAAACAGGAAGTGGAATTGATGGACACCAGGTGGCGCGCTCGGCAGCGTACGTCAGGTATGGCTATTTCCTGGGCGTGGCCTGCGGTCGGGTTTCTGTGGCGACGGTCAGTCCAGCAGCGTGCCTTGCTCCTGGGCCCGGGTCAGGCTGTCCTTGCGGTGCAGGTGGTGCACGCCCATCCTCTTGGGGCTCCTCATTGGCCTCTGCGGGCCAGGGGCGGGGTCAAACTCCAGGAGGCGGGGCGAGATGGCGGGCAGCTCGCGTGGAAGAACGTCTCTCTCTTCGGCCGAGCTGTCATCCTCCTCTGTCTTCCCGTGGGCGTCCGTGGTCGTCACGGTGACAGCGGTGTCCGCGCTGCCGGTTTCGTCCTCTAAGTCCATCAGCAGCTCCGCCTCCTCGGGGCCGTTCCCAGCGCCGTAGCGCCTCCTGCCGGGCTGGGGCTCCGTGTCGGTGTCCGTGTCCAGACTGGAGCCGCGGCTCGGCGTCCAGCTGCGGGCTGATGAGCCTTCCTCTCCGTCCGAGTACGCCGCCCTGTGGCGCTCTGAGCCGGCCCCGCCCCCAGGTGCCTGCCGCCGCCTCTGCAGCTCCTGCGCCGTCTGGCTGCTGAACGAGGTGCGGTGCATCACGGATCCCTCGCTAGAGGGTGCCATCTTCTCCACAAACATCCGCTGCCAGTTGGAGAGAAGATCCTCCTCGGAGCTGGCGGAGCTGGCCGGCACACTCGGCGCCTGCAGGGTCATGTATTCAGAGGTTAGTATTAGCATTAGCCTGGGCCAGGAGACATGGACCAGCACCACAGAAGAAGAAACATTCTGGTCACCAACAGAACTTCTGGTTCCATCTACAGGTTCTACAACTCTCCTTTTCAGGTTCTGTTAAAGACTCTGGAACATGGTTCAGAAAAAGCCGCTGAACCGCCACAACACCAGAACAAATGGTTCTGTTAAAAGATCTGGACCCTTCAGAGGTTAGTGATCCCTGAAATTTCTGGAACCCCCACACCCTTAGCCTGGTTCTATGAATTAGGGTCCAGCTCCCTCATGTTCCAAGGTTCCCATATACTTTTCCAGGACATGTCCCAAAAGTTACCTGAGGGTCCGGGAAAGCAAACTTTGCCATCCCAGTATATGTGCCATCCGGGTTCCAAATAAGAAATTTGGGAGGACTTGCAATTCAGACAAATTCCACTTGATGGAGCCCTCGTATTATGTTTTGAACATTGCTAAATCTCCATTTTAAGATCATTTTGAGAGCCTGCCATGAGGGAGGATTGTGGGACATGGAGGTATTATTGATATTTTACTAAGTATTTGAGTAGTGTGGTCCATTATGATTCACTGCGACAGACTGGCGACCTGTCCAAGGTGTACCCCGCCTCTTGCCCGGAACGTTAACTGGAGATAGGCACAACCACCTCCTGGCCCCACTAGGGACAAGGGTGTTAGAAAATGGATGGATGGGTCCATTATGAGTGTGTGGAGGAGGGGCGGCAGGACATGAGGGAGGCTTGGCTCAGACATAAAAGTGGATTTGAACCTTTTCTTGTTTTCCGAGTATTGTGGTTGATTGTGAGTGTGTGGGGGGGTTCAGTGGGACCAGTGGCATGGATGTTGGTTCTCCAGACCCAGGGGGGTCCATCCAAGGTCCTGCGGGCTTGGGGTTCCCCAATCCCGGGTAGAAAAGCTCCATGGCTCCAGCCAAGGTCCATGGTCCCCCATGGTTCTGGAGAACCAGGGGGTGGTCCAGTCAAGATCCATGCAGGGTTTGGGTGCCCCAATCCCAGGTAGAGTAGCTTCATGGCTCCCCTTCCTCCAGGACCTGGGGGAGTCCAGCCAAGGTTCTGCCTAGCAGCCATCCCCATTTAGAGAGCCTGACATCAGATGTAACCTTCATGATGATCAGTCAACATCCAGGTGTGGAGCTATGTTAAAAAACCAGGACTTAATATATAAAAAGTTGTGGTTCCAGCAGTGATTCCAGTTGTCTATTGGTTATCACCACTTATTCAGACAACCAGCGGGAGTCACTTACTTCCACACTGGCCTCTGAAAATTTGTGGCAGTGACCGACCTCCAATGGATCCCAGTAGTCTAGTGGTCACTGTCAGAAGCTTTGAATCCCAGGTGGGGCACTAAGACGTATAGTCTAGACGCGTACTCGGGCACCTTAACCACTTGGCTGCTGAACCATGTGGTTCAAATGGCCTTATAGTCCTTTTGTCTCTAAGTGCTGACTGCTATTCTTCAGTTAGCTATGCGTTGCTGCTGCCACCGCCACTGTGTATTAAATTAACTAAACAGTTCATTTAAACAAAATGTCAATAAATTTAACAAAAAGGCTCTAGCAGCCAACGGGAAGCAAACCCCGGTCACTGGCAAGATGCCGGAGTTCCTTAACCATAAGTCCTTATATCTTTGAATCTCCACATACAAATTGTGAAAAGTGTTGTCAGCGCCAGGAAGCGAACCCAGGTCTCCCAAATAAGCACCATGTGTCTTAACCACTGGGCCACGGGGGAGGATACATTGTTTGAATGGCCATACAGTGGTTATGTCTCTTATGCCTGCCATTAGGGAGGATATGTGAATCCTCCCTAATTTTCCTGTAGTAAGTCCTCTCAAATGTCTCCCCATCTCTTTGCCATTCCTGAGTCATTAAACCTGAGGCTGAAATCATGTTGACCAGAATAGGTCGATATTGCAGGGACCGACGGTGCTGCAGGCACGTTTTTAGTTTCCTGCACTGAAACATGTGCATTCCATGACAGAAAATAGCCACTGGACTTCTGGAGGTAGGATAACTAAAGAGCCTGCCATTGGGGAGGACTTGTGAATCCTCCCCAATGTCTCGGAGCTATTTTTCTCCTGAATCAGAGGTATTTAGGTCAATTGTCTGCCTGGTTCTGAGCCCCCATCCCTGGGTATACCTGGGTGATGGTCCTCCTGGTTCCTCCAGGACCAGGGGGGGTCCAGCCAAGGTTCTGTGGGGTTTGGGGCACTTGTCCCTGGGTAGAACTGCTCCTGGGTGTCCCTGGTCCCTCCAGAGCCAAGAGGCTTTGGAGAAGGTTCTGTCTGGTTCTGTTTATCCACCCCATTGTATGGGATGGCCCAACCACACTTATGTTCCATTCAATGCATGGCACCCCCCTTTAAGCTCCTGTGAATGTCAATCCCCCTATGTCCCAAATCCCATTGAAAATGATACCTGGATTGCAAATCCTCCCTGATTTCCCAGTTACTCCCTCAGGTCCCCATAGTCAGTTCTCTCAAATTTCCCATGAAGAAGCATACAATTGATAGAGATCACTGAGTGCCCTGCCATTTGGGAGGATATTTGAATCCTCCCTTATGTCTCATAGCTTTGTGGTGGTCCCTCATGGTTCCAGACCCAGGGGGTATCCAGCTACTACTACTACTACTGTACCTACTACTGGAGTCAAGGTAACTAAAGTGCTTGCCAAATGGGAGGATCTGTATATCCTCCCATTTGTCCAGCTAAACACTTGATTTAAACAAAACAGAAACTGCAGTCAGTGGGAAGCTGGCTGCAGAACCCAGGTCTCTGGAGGGAGAACCGTGAGGCTAAACCACTAGGCTACAGGAACAATGAGGATACAATGACTTATAGTCCTTATATCTTTTAACTTTGAAATAATCTTTGAAAAAGGGACGTCATTATACGGACAACGCCATGCTACTCCAGCACCCGTAGCCTAGCGGGAATCGATCCCCAGTCTCTCAACTGAGTCATTAACCTGAACCAGAAGACTAGCGGAGACATATGAAATCCATTGTCAAACAGTCCTTATGTCTCTTAATATTCCCATTGAAACAGGAAAAATTGACAGCCAAGGCAGGAAGAGAACCTCGGTCTCCCGGGTGGGAGGCAGGTTCCCAAACCACTTGGCCACCAAGGCTGTATTTCAATGGGGCTCATAGTCCTTATATCCTAATAGCCATATTTCCTGTTAAAAAATAATACCGACATTCCCCATGAAGTGCCTGACATTTAGGAGGATTCCTGGATGCTCCCATATTTCCCCATGTTAAATCCTCCCATATTTCCCATAGTCAATCCTCCTCCATGTCCCTGTATTCAGTCCACACATATTTCATGACCGTCATGTCACGGTGACGAATCCTCCCAAAAGTCCTATATTAAATCCTCCTCCATGTCCCAATGCCACCTGGTTGATGATGGAACTTCCCCTAACCTAGGACACAAGGGAGGATTAATTACATTTTTTTGGTGAACTTTGCCCTCTTTGGGGGACTGTCACATGGTCATTGTGGACGTTAAAAATTCTGAACCCTGGGCATAAGGGTGACAAGGGATGGCTCTTTCAGGGGACCACTGCCCCATGACCCTGTGACCTTTGGTTAGCCCCCCAGGATTTTTCAAAGTAAGCCATTTTTTGCTCCAGGATGTCCTTTTCTTGACCCCACACCCTAATATGGGTGTGGGTCCGATTGGGTCTGGAGTCGTTACAGACCCTCGTTTGGTCTGATGCGGATACACTTTAGTCCAAATCGCCCCTACGCTCCCTCGCTTGGAGGTCTGCTGGAGGTCTGACTGGGTCAGAACCAATCAGGGATCTCTGGACTCCTCTGAAGGTTACCATGGTACCTGAAGGTTCTGGACCATCAGACCAGCCCGGTAAAGTGACAGAAACAGAACCGAACCTCCATCATCGAGCCCGTATTCTAACCGGATCTCTGATTGGCCAGCTGCTGTGTGGGTGGGCGGGGCTTACCTGCGGCGGGCTGCTGAAGGGGCTGGACTGAGCGGAGAGCAGCTCGCTGGCGGCGTCTCGCTGCGACGGCGGCGTGTGCTGGTTGGCTCCGCCCCCGCCGCCGGAGGAGGAGGAAGGGGCGGGGCTTCCGGGGCCGACCCGCTCGTCGTCGTTCTGGACAAGGCTGAGGGAGATGGCCTGCCTTGTGGCGTAGGTGCAGTTGGGCAGCGGTGAGTTCTTGGGGATCTTCACCTTGTCATCGGATGAGAACTCGATGACCTTGCGGCCCGGGTAGAGCGGGTGAGGCGGCGGCGGCGGAGGGTATGGGTTGAGCTTCTCGAAGGCCGGAGCCCCGCCCGCCTCCTCATCCAGGCTGCTCTGGCTGCGGCAGGAGCCGTTGTGCTGCTGCACCTCCCGGCCGGCGCCATCCTCCCGAGGCTCGGCGCCGGCCGGGTCCGTCATGTCCACGTGGACAAAGACGTCCTCGGCCACCGGCCGGCCACAGCTGCTGGACTGGGCCGAGTTCAGAACCAGCGGCTCGGGTTTCTCCAGGACGCGGGCGATGACGGAGGTCGGCACGACGTCGGCGTGCGTCAGGCTCAGCGTGTCTGGGTCCTGGCCGCCGGGGGCGGGGCTTCGCTCCGGGAGGCTGGACTTCATGTGTTTGTTGAGCATTTCCTGCAGCTCCGAGGGCAGCTGGACAGGAAGGAGAAAAATAATCGATTCATAGAATAACAACAACAATAATAATAATAGAAAACATAACAGTGAACATAAATCTGAACAGTTTCCAGGAACTGAGGCTGATGGACGAGCTGCAGCCATTAACGCCATTCACTGATCGATCGATCAATCACTTCCTGCTGGAGAGCAAACTTCTAGCCAATCAGTACAGAGGAAGTTAGAAACCTTCCCAGTTCCAAACTGCAGAACTTCAACTAGATTGTCATTCAGAGATCAATCCTCTGATCAATCCTTTGATCGATTCACCATCGGCTCAAACATAAATCAAACATGATGGAGAAAATGGATCATCTATGAATCTCTGCAGAACCAGCACCAGGCTGGTTCTCCAGAACCTGTTCTCGGTCCAATCAGAAGCTTCTGGGTCTGGTTGTGAGGAAGATGAGGCTGAACTCTTCATCATGTTGTTAATGGCCACCTTCAGTTAGAGCTCCGCCCACAGAGCCACAACATCACCGTTTATGACAACCATTGCTGCAACAGTTGACCACAGAACCTGACCAGAACCAGCGTTTAGCTGCTAGCTGCTAATTGTCAGTTGCCAGTTGTTAGCTAGATAACAACTGTCCCTCAACTGTCCCTAGCTAACAACAAGAGCCACTTCCTTTATGAATCCGCCTCCTCAGCGTCTCGATCAGATTCCTTCTGAACTCCTGGAAAGTCCAGAAAACTTCCCGTCTGGTTTTCAGATTTTTCCAGGAAAGGTTTGGGAAACGCAGAATGAGCTCTGATCCATGAAAACCGATGGGACGTTTCTGAGAGTCCTGGTAGAACCATGGTCTGAAACCCTTTCTGTTTAGTCCTGGTTGCTGTTTATGAAGCAGATTAAGGGACAGAAATGAAGCTGCTGAATGATTCAGAACCGCCTCCTGGGTTCTGCTGGGACCCAGAACCGTCTTAGGTACTTACGTCAGCAAACTTGTGGTTCCTGAAGTGGGACTTGTTGCATTTGAGCAACTGAACGGCCAAGTTGCAGTCTTGCCTGTAGCGTTCCTGTACACACACACGCACACCCCCACACACACACCCACACACACACACACACACACACACACACACACACACAGTCAGCTCGTCATGTGATGCAACAGGAACAGTGTTCTACGTGGTTCTACAGGAGAGGAGCTGCTTCTCTACACAAACTAAACAATAAACATTTAGTCAAAAGAAAACAACCAAATCTGATGAAAACATGAGCCAATAGAAACCCAGATTTAACCTCACAGCCAATCAGAGGCCAACGCAGTTTCCATGGAAACTCATGATGCAGGTTCTTACATTGAGCTCCTCCAGGCGGTCTATGGTGTTCTTAGCGTCCAAAAGTTTGTTGGTGAGCTCCACGATCTCCTGGTCCATCGTTTTTTTGTCCCTCTCCACCTTCCGTAGCTGCAAGCAGACGACATGTAGATCAGAAGGCAGCGCTGTTAGTGGGCGGGCTTTGCGTGGACCAATACATTCAAATCGTGGGAATAATAGGTTAGCTCCTCCCTCAGCCGGCTCCTCTCAGATCCGAACCCCTCCATGGGAACGCTACATTTTTCCCAGATCATTTGAATGCTGCGTTAGCGACCAACGCTGCCTCCTGCATGATGGGTTGCAGTGCCACAAGATCAATACGATCTGATTGGATATTGATCGAAGCATCAAAGCTGAAAAAAATCTGTTTAATAATCTGAATCTGCCCAAAGCAAACGAAGTTCAGAGAGAGCACCGGCGCTGCGGCTCGCCGGCGGATCAGGACCTTCTGCCAGGACCAAGAATGACCTTTGACCCCAAATTCTAACCTGGCATCTAACTCACAACAACTTCTCACTTCTGTCTGGTTACGGTAAAGGTAGCATTTCTGTTAGCAAGCTGAAGCTAAGGTTTTGACAATATTAAGTTAATCCTAATGCCCCTAGCTAAAGATAAAGCTATGCTAACATTAGCATGCTAAGATTACATTAACCCTAACAACAGCCAGTTAGGAAAAGATCAAATTGGCATTCTACAATCTTGCCAACCGTAACATTAACATGCTAAAGCTAATGTTATGCAAATAGTAGCATGCTAAGATGTTAACCCTGTCAGCATGTTAAATCTAAAGTAACACTAATAATAGCATGCTATGATGCTAACACAAACATCAGTATGTTGTAGGTAAGGTTATGCTAACATTAGCATGCTAAGATGGCAACACTCTTGTCAACATTCTACAGCTGGGGAAATGTTAACATTTGCATGCTAAAGCTAAGCTAACATTAGTAGTAGTATACAGCAGCTAATACTAACATTGGAATGTTAAAGTCAGCCTGCTAATGCTGGGTTAATGCTAACATTAGCTAATGCTAAGGCCTTAAAGTGGACCTACTTTTATAAGTGTTTGATTTGAAACTGTTCAGGATAAAATGGTCTGAATGAGTCTGTCTGGCAGAACCAGAACCGTCCTGACCCGTCAGACGAGCGACACGTTAGCAGTTAGTTTCACACCTGAAACTGTTCAGGTGGAACCAGCAGCAGCAGAGATAGAGGAGAAGGACTCTGATCGAACGCCAGGTCAAGCTACAGGTCGGCCGGGTTAAAGTCCGACCCAGAAGGTTCTGAATCGTTCTGGGTATTTCAATGTTTGTCTCTTAAAGGCCGACTGTGGAGACGTGGTGTTCAAAAAGAGAGGAAGAGGATGGAGGGATGAGGATGAATGAAACCCAACTGCATGAACCCATGTCTGACTGACGGCAGCCTGAGGATGAGGATGGAGATGAAGGTGAGTCCATCAGAGCAGCGTGAGGAAAGAAGAGATGAAGAAGAGCAGTCAGACATCATCATCATCATCATCAGTTCAGCACAAACGTCACAGCAGAACCGTTTGATCCTGTCAGAACCGCCTGCTGCCAAAGCGAACCTTTGGATCCAGAACAGTGAACAGAACCGGCCTGAACTCGGCTCAGAGAAGGTTCTGTTTTGCTCCAGCTTCCCAGTTTGAGGAGGCAGAGAAGAATCTGGACCAGAACCTCTGGATGTTCGGCCCATTTCTGTTGTGACCCGAAGCCTTTGGAGGCTCCGCCTGTCTGGACCGGATCAGAACCAGCAGCTGTTTCTGGGCTCAGCGTGACGCCGGCCACCGAGCGGTTCTGGTTTAAACGGGTCGACGCCGATGAACCCACCCGGCCCAAACATGGCAGCTTCTGTAGCAAGACGCGCCTGGAGGAAATCCCAGCAGAACCTCCTCCAGGTCCGGACCGTCACCATGGCAACCAGCCGGCTGTCAGTCGAGGCTTTCCCAGCTGATCGATACGCTCACTGAGGATCAATGAGCTCCATTCATTACTAATGAGGTCAGCCAGGCGACCAATCGGGATGCTCGTTACGCGGCCATCAGCGCGACGTGACAGGAAGCGCGATAAATACCGACGGGATGGAGCGCCAAGATCTGATGCCGCGCAGCATCAACGCATCAGAGCTTACCAGAGCGTGCAGCTTCTCCTCCAGGTCCTGATTGGCTCGCTGCGACGCCGTGTAGCTGTTCTGGAGTCTGCAGGGAGAGGTCAGGGGTCAGACGCCATCAGCAGGTTCTACTGACCCACTAACAGTAGAGGTCTGGGTCAGAACACAACCAAGTAGACGGACTGGATCAGTTCAGTCCAACAATCAGAACCTCGTTAACTCAGCAGACCAGATGATGAGGCAGCAGGATGTAACTGCAACCAGGCTAATGCTAACATACTGCTAACATCACCAGGCTAATGCTAACATCTATAAGATAAAATGTATATAATCCTAACATTACCAGGAGAAGGCTAACATCACCTAGCTACACCCAACGTAATATTAACATGGTAAGTTTAACGTTCTGCTAACAACGTAGCTTAGACGAAAATATTAATGATTATTCATCATGTTAATGCAATAGTACACAAGCACATTCATGTTATAACCGTAACAATATCATAATGCTGATGTCAGTCTGTTTATGCTAACATCAACAAGCTATGCCCTCTGCTAAGGCTAATAAGTCATGCTAAAATAATAAAACACCAACATCTGCATACTTAAGCAAACAAAATACTTTGAGCTACTCCAAAACGCTGAGGTCAATGTGAAGCTAACATCAGCAGGTCAAAGCTAGTTCAGTGTAAAAAGGCTAGCACAATGCTAAAGCTGGGCTAGCCAGTGGATTACAGTGTTTGGTGCTTTTACTGCATCACATGATACTGTACATCCTGACTTTCTCTCAGTGAACTACAGAGGCTGATTCACTATCTGATTCTCAGTTATATTAATAAAACAATATAAAATAATATAGTATAATATAACATAATATAATATAAAAAAATAATACAAAGACCATTTAAATGTTCCTGTTAACAGCAGCTGATCAGGTGATAAAGACACTTTGACCTCATCATCATCATCATCATCATCGTCAGTTTCCTCACCTGCGGAACTTGTCCCTCATCTTGTCCAGGTCGTCTCTGGTCCGGCTGAGCTCCGCCTCCATGTAGTGACGGCTGCCCTCAAACTCCGCCTCCATGGCCTCCATCTTGTGGGTGGAGAGTGACAGGCGGTGCCGCAGGTCCTCGTTCTGCTGCTGGAGGATTCTGGGTAAGGAGGCGGGACAGGAAGTGCTTTAGCCTGTCAGGACGTTGGACACCTGGAGAGAAGGGACCAGACCAACTCACCTGATCCTGTCGGAGTCCGACAGCGCCTCCTGGAACAGAGCAGAAGCAGAATTAGACTCAGTGGACCAACAACCCATCCTCAGACCCACAGGCAGAGCGCTGGTCCGCTCTGACACCGACCACTGCAGTGGTGCCCAAAGTGGGTTCTGGAGGTCCGGCATCCTTTAGTTCTCTCCCTGGTGGTACCAACATGTCAGTGTTCTTCTAAGGCCTCTAACGAGCCATGATTGGATCCAGGTGCGTTAAACCAGGGAGAGACTAAAACATGCAGGATGCCGGAACCTCAAGGTCCGACTTTGGGCTCCCCTGGACTACTGGAACAGAACCGGGTCAGGGAGAACTGGAGTCAACACGAGGAGAAGAAACAGAGACTACTGAAACCTACTGGGACCAACTGGAGCCGACTGGGACCAACTCAGATGTATCCAGGTTCTCCATGATCTGGTCCAACTTCCTGAGATTTTCCCAGGATTCCAGGTCTCCTTTCAGTCAAATAGAATCCGGTTCTGGAGAACCAGCTAGATCCCAGTCCAGAACCCGACAAGAAAGGGATCAGAATCCAGTTTAAAACATGATCCAAACTGGTCCAAAACCACAGAGAAACCCAAATCCAGAACTTTGTCAGAAATGGTAGAAGTTGTTCTTCCTGGGTTCCATCCACAGATCCTGCTTCAGACTGAACCGGATCAGAACCAACTGGTGCTGGTTCATGAAGGTGTTAGCCTCATAAAACATCCAGAACAAGACCCAGACCAGTTAAAACCAGCAAACTGAAACCAGTAAGAACCCAAACAGCAACCAACAGGAACCAGTAGGCCTGTCACGATAGCAAATTTTGCTCAACGATTGTCTCAAAAAATTATTGCGATAAACGATAATATTGTTTGAAGATCTTTTTACACTGATTTAATGGAAATGACGTAATAATGCAGGCGATTTCCTGCCAAAGATAGATACACTTTATTTTCAAAAGAATATTTAACACTGGAACTGATAAACAAAATAAACAAAACAACCAAAAACAAAAATAAAATGGATTCTCAGTCTCCATTAACAAAAAACTCACTTGGAAAAAAAAAACTAAACAACATAAAGCCAAAGTGGAAATAAATACTGCATTCAACCAAAATAGTGCAGATTATGAAGTCTGTATATTATGTTGCCCTTCAGTAATAATTAGATTTAAATAGAGAAGATGGGCACATCGACTACCTGATGCAATAATTCACACTACATGATTTTTTGCTCCTATTTTTCCCCTTACAACAATCTTAGATCGTTGGTCTTTCTAAGATTGTATGGTGTGTTACGGTAGATCGTCGTTGCCGCTCCGATCTAAATCACGGGTTTTCCCGACTGGGATCTTAACTCAACCTGTTGAATGTGACAGGCAGCCAATCAGAAAGCGCAGATTCCCCTCCCTGCTTTCTGAGGGGAAATTACGGAGGGGAATCCCAAACAGCTGACACGGCACAACCCAAAGTCCAGCGGACATTGGAGATGATATGTGGAAACAACATTAATGTTTATTCAACATGCAAAGAATATAGAAATGACAAGAGGAGGAGTTGGAGCGAAATTGCTACCGCAGTTGATAAACCCGGTAACTTTTCAGCTGTTCTTCGTTAACGTGACATAAATAGGTTCTAATGATTTTCATTCAGTCAGGACTTTACGCTGACACTAGCCACATGCACTGCAGGTAGATTGTAGTAAAGCATTGATTAATGCCTGGTTTTAAAATTAGTTCACTGAACTTGTAGCCATTATTTTGTGCCCATTGTTGGACACAACACGGCAGGACCGAACCCGATCGAACCGTTTTACCTAGGATTTCTGTCTGTCGGGTAATGTGTGGGTCTGTCAGGTTTTGAAAATGGGCCGACAATCGGCCGACAGCTCTAAGATCGTGTCGTCTGCGCTGGGTTTTACACTAAGGAAATGAGGTCAGAGGTCAGTGGAGAGCACCGGAGTTGAGCCTTTTTCATTCAGTGTCATTAACAGAAAGAGAAAAAGGCCGGAAGAGACGATAAAGCTGATAATTAAAATGACATCGATAGTTTTAATTTATTGTACGATTAATTGATTTATCGTTTATCGCGACAGGCCTAGGAACCACCAGTGAAACCGGTCTGATTCCATTCTAACCAGTTAGAACCAGTTTAAGGAAACCAGCAGGAAGCCAGTCGCCTTCCAGTGTCCTGTGAACCTGTTTCTGTTCATCCGGCTCCCAGCATGCAGCAGGGCATCAAGACTATCGGTACCGACCCGACCCGTCCAGGAACCAATTGGTAGGAGAGCCCAGCAGCCAATCAGAGAGCAGCGCTGGAACGACCCAGGAGCGGTTCTTCTGGAGCAGGGGACCCAGAAACCCAACAGAACCCGCTGAATCAGAACCTGATACTAATCACCATCATCATGTCCAGTCCTGGACCGACCAGGTGGAGAAAACAAACGCACCTTGGCGCTGAGGGACAGGAGGGAGGATGAAGGGCGGGACGTGAGGAAGAGGAGGCCGAGTGACCTCTGACCTACCTTGATGTGGGACAGCAGGGACAGACTGGACAGGGGGGGTCTGGGTCTCTGCCTGACCTCAGTCACCTTTCTAAGCTCCGCCCCCTGTGTGATGTCACCGCGCCCCGCCCTCTCCAGAGGCTGGTTCCAGCCGTCGGGTCGCCGTATCGACGCCACCCAGCCGTCCCAGCGCCGGGTCCGGTCTGCGGACCGTCGGCCGGTGTCGGGACGGCGGCCGTGCTGGTGGGCGGAGCCTCTAAGGTCTGCGGGCGGCCTGCCGAGCTGTGCGAGGCGGGCGGGGCTTAAGACACGGCAGGTGATCTCGTCCAGGAAGCTGGAGAACCGGACCTTCTCCTCCAGAACCTGCATCCTCCAGTTCCAGGCGGTCCGGGCGGAGGAGGACGGGGCCAGCGACTGCAGCGAGGGCGGCCCCCGATGCTCCGCCCCCCGCCGCCCGTCACCCAGCAGCTCCACCGACTTTGACTTCCTGAGCGTGTCGTAGGTTGGCTCCGCCCCCACGGCGGCTGGCTGCTTCAGGATGCTTTTGGGGGTGGCGCCACGGGCAGGGGCGGTTCGCTGGGTCCGGCTGGGGCGGTGCCGCACCGGGGAACGTCTCCTGGAGGGGGCGGAGCCTATGTGACCTCCCCTGCTCTGACTGGCGGCGTGGCGTTCAGGCCGGTGGGCAGAGCTCCTGAAGGGCGGCGGCGGCGGCACGTAGAGCTCCAGGCTTGACAGGCTGGAGACGTCCAGCTCGCTGTCGGAGGGGGGCGGGGCCTGTTCACGGTGCTGCGGGGACGGGGTTACCTGGCTGAGGTCGGGCCGCTGGGCGGGCGGCGGCGAGGCGGGGGTCAGGCCGTGGCGCGTCTCGCGGTGCTGCGGCGGAGCCTTGCGGTACGGCTTCCTGGCCGGGCCGGCGCTCGCCATCCTGTCTGCTGGTTCCGGTCGGGTCTGCGGTCCTGCTGGGACAACGGGTCAAAGGTCAGCTAGTCAGAGACACGACGGCGCCGCTCACCTGCCAACCGACCGCTCGCCACGACGCCCCGACCCGACTGCCCATCGTCACGGCAACACTCTGCCTCTGAGTGCAGGTCGATACTCGCCCGCCCCTCACAGCTGAGTGAGAGAGAGAGAGTGTGTGTGTGTGTGTGGGGGGGTGTGTGTGTGTGTCGGCCTCAGGCCAATTATTGATCAGCTCTTGTTTCCAGAACAGGAAGTGCAGCTGGATCGATCCGGACCGGACCGGCACTCAGAGCCACTCAGCTATCAGCAGGTGTGTGATGATGTCATACAGGTGACATCATCATCCGGGTCGTCAGAACCGCCAGAACATTTCACTGGAGGAGACAAACTTGGATTAGGACAACTGGACTCATCCAGAACCACAGAACCAGAGGACAGGAAGGTCTGGACCGCAGCAAGGAAACCAAAACCAGGACCGGACCGGAAACTGGACCCAGACCGGATCACCTGAACCGGTCCAGTTAACGGTGCTGCTGCGGGGATCAGAGCCGTAATCGTGATTTTCCGCTCCATTTAGTCCGTCTGGGTCACGTGACCAGCAGCCAATCAGGGCGCATCGATCGCCCATCTGTCAGGACTTCTGGGTTTCTGCTTCCTGATCTTCCTCCAGGCGTTTCTACTCAGATTTCATATCTACATATTTTTCCTAGATGTTTCTGGTTCTGGTGGTTTTTCATGAAGCGGATCGGAAAACATTCTGGGTTTTCTGGAGCTTCTGGTTGTTTTGTTGGTTTTGTTTCTGGTTTTGGTCGGGATCTTTTCCAGATCCTTCTCCACTCACATTCAGGACACTGACATTTTTTTCTGCATATTCAAGATCATGTTCAGGTTTTAATCTAGAAGTTGGATGTGAATCATTAGAGACGTTTATTCAGTCCACAGATATCTGGGAAAACAAAGATATTTCTATGTTTTCATCCAGACCAAAACTCTGCTGAATAAAAATGATTATTTATAAATCTTCAGACTAAAGTGGAGATTGAAATAAACCGTTCCATTATCTCTACATTCTAACACGCTGTTTAAAAGGAATCCAACGGGGCGCCATGTTGGATTCCTAACAGGAAGTGGTGGCTGTTTAGAAGCCACCTGACTGGCTGACAGGGTTCAGCTAATTGCTACACTGCCCCCTGTGGGTGAGCGTGTTTATAGCAACGCTCAGGGCAGATCGGTTCATGGGGATGAAAACTTGAAGCCGATCCTGCAGGTAGAGTGTTATTTAAACACCGTTTCCATGGCGACTCGTGTTAATATTCGCTGCTTCTCCAACAAAACAGAAACCAGGGTTTCCCCCAGTGTATTATAAGCCTGGCGACCCGCCATGCTCTACTAGCCCCCCCGCCAGGCTAAGTGTTTGTTTATGTTTTTTAGGAAAATAATCATTAAAAAAAAGAAAAAGGAAATCACTTATTTTTTTTAAAGCCGGATTACAAGCATCCCTGTTGCTCTGAGCATTTCACCGGCGGAGCAAATTTATTCCTAAAAGATGAGTTTATAGTTTATGCATCTAAAGCCAGGAGAGCGGACCAATCACATCGCTGCAGCCTCTGCTTGCTGCGCACCTTTCACTCAAACTGGACACAGGCTGACCTGTATAGATGTTTACATCACCAACCTGTGTGGAATCATGTTTCTCTGGAGAACTCCACATCAAGGTAGGAGTTTAAACCCACTGCATTAGCTCTGGTTGTGCAGCTCTACGTGAACCGCAGGAATAACTTGAAGTTGCTTTCAGAGGAGCGTTGAGCGAGCGGTGAGAATGATTTATAACAAAGAATGACGTGGCCGTTTCCATCTCCACACGCTGCCCAGCGCCCGGCTCTGTCTGCGCTGATGAAGTTCATATTGTTCCCGGTTGGTGGGACAATTTAAAATCTCTTCATCAAATTCAGCAGCTTTGATCATCTGAAGATGGACTCAAGTCTCGGACTCAGACAAGTCAAGACTTGGGTCTGAGGATTCTCCCTGTTCATCATCGAATCACAGGCGTGTTTAATCCGAGTCGTCGTTCAGGTCGATCTCCAGGACGTTTTCCAGGTCGATCCCCAGGTCTCCAGGTCGTTCTCCAGGACGTTCCGCAAGTTTCCAGGTCGTTCCCCAGGTCTCCAGGTCGCTCTCCAGGTCGATCTCCAGGACGTTTTCCAGGTCTCCAGGTCGGTCTCCAGGTCGTTCCCCAGGTCGGTCTCCAGGTCGTTCCCCAGGTCGGTCTCCAGGACGTTTTCCAGGTCTCCAGGTCGGTCTCCAGGTCGTTCTCCAGGTCGATCTCCAGGACGTTTTCCAGGTCTCCAGGTCGGTCTCCAGATCGTTCCCCAGGTCGGTCTCCAGGTCGTTTCCCAGGTCTCCAGGTCGTTCCCCAGGTCGTTCCCCAGGTCGGTCTCCAGGTCGTTCCCCAGGTCGGTCTCCAGGTCGTTCTCCAGGTCGATCTCCAGGACGTTTTCCAGGTCTCCAGGTCGGTCTCCAGGTCGTTCCCCAGGTCGGTCTCCAGGTCGTTCCCCAGGTCGGTCTCCAGGACGTTTTCCAGGTCTCCAGGTCGGTCTCCAGGTCGGTCTCCAGGTCGGTCTCCAGGTCGTTCCCCAGGTCGGTCTCCAGGTCGTTCTCCAGGTCGATCTCCAGGACGTTTTCCAGGTCTCCAGGTCGGTCCCCAGGTCGGTCTCCAGGTCGTTTCCCAGGTCTCCAGGTCGTTCCCCAGGTCGGTCTCCAGGTCGTTCCCCAGGTCGGTCTCCAGGTCGTTTCCCAGGTCTCCAGGTCGTTCCCCAGGTCGTTCCCCAGGTCGGTCTCCAGGTCGTTCCCCAGGTCGGTCTCCAGGTCGTTCTCCAGGTCGATCTCCAGGACGTTTTCCAGGTCTCCAGGTCGTTCCCCAGGTCGGTCTCCAGGTCGTTCCCCAGGTCGGTCTCCAGGTCGTTCCCCAGGTCGGTCTCCAGGTCGTTCCCCAGGTCGGTCTCCAGGACGTTTTCCAGGTCTCCAGGTCGGTCTCCAGGTCGTTCTCCAGGTCGATCTCCAGGACGTTTTCCAGGTCTCCAGGTCGGTCTCCAGGTCGTTCCCCAGGTCGGTCTCCAGGTCGTTTCCCAGGTCTCCAGGTCGTTCCCCAGGTCGGTCTCCAGGTCGTTCCCCAGGTCGGTCTCCAGGTCATTCCCCAGGTCGGTCTCCAGGTCGTTCCCCAGGTCGGTCTCCAGGTCGTTCTCCAGGTCGATCTCCAGGACGTTTTCCAGGTCTCCAGGTCGGTCTCCAGGTCGTTCCCCAGGTCGGTCTCCAGGTCATTCCCCAGGTCGGTCTCCAGGTCGGTCTCCAGGTCTCCCTCCAGGTGTGTTCTGATTCTTACCTGAGCTGTGAACGGTTCCAGAAGAGACTTCATCCATAGAAAGGATCACACCTGGAACACAGAGAAACATTTTAAACCTTGACCTTTGACCTCCAGGTCCTGTAACAGGAAGCATCGGGACAGGACGGCCTGAGACTTCCTGTCAATCTCATGTGATTTCCTGTTGGAGGGTTTGAGGTTGTAGTTCATCCCAGTCCTCCACTTCCTGCTTTAGCCCCGCCCTCTGCCAAACCGCGTCCAGACTTTGGCTTAGTTAATTACCCAGAATTCATTGCTGCATGTGACAAATCCTAAATGAAGCTTTTAGATGTTGCAACGCTTAAACTCTCTTAAATAAAATTATTTAACTTTGATGTGATTTTTAGAAAGCCGTATTAAAGAGGATTAAACCGTTAATATTATAATTTAACTCTTCATCCCTGTTGGACCAAAACTCGTCATATTAAAACTTAAGGATGGGAAAGATTTCTTGTACAATATCCACTTCTGAACATTTTTCTAAAAACATTCATGAACTTGAACTGAAAAAAAGTTTGTCTCAAAAGGCAGGTTGATAAAATTCCTGATTGATAAAAATCAATCAGGAATTGATTTTTATTTTAAATTTCTTTTGTAGAAAATCATTACAGGGAAAACTTCAAACATGATCATGAAATGAATATCTTTATGGGAGAGGAATAGAAAACTTTTTGGTTCTTATTTTCTTTAGAGATCTCATCATAATTTTTAAACATGAATTCGTTTTGGTCCATAAAGTCATATGGATTCTGAATCGGACTCGGTTCTGTTGGAGTATCAGACGAACCGCAGCAGGAGGAACTGATGTTGGCACATTAATGAGATCCGCATGGTAAAATGTTGCCATGGCGATTTCACATTTAATCAGGTTTAAAATGTAAAGTTTGGAAATAATTTGTTTCTACTGAACATGTGAATATTTTCTAATTTTTCTCTGAATTCAAAACATCAAACAACCAAAACCAGAACGTCTAAAATCCACTTCCTGTCGAAACGGGTACGCAGCGCCCGGCGGCCATCTTGGATTGTGACTCAGAGGCCTTCTGTCCCAACGCGCCGATCTGAACCGGTTCTGAACATGGCGATCACCAGGAGGACCGGGTCTGAACGGACCGGACCTCACAGTCATCCTCACCTGGAACTCTTCATCCTCTGGTTGGACCCTCTTCTGTGTTCTGATCCGATAACCTGAAAAAACACAGAGTCATTAAAACCGGGTCGAGTCAATCAGAACCAGAACCAAAGAGCTGCTCCTTCATCCTTCCTGCCTGGTTCTGGTTCTGCAGCCAGAGGATCGTCTGTCTGGGAGGCTGGAGTCGGGTCATGTGACCCACCTGAACACGACACCAGAACCACCGACCCAGCCGGCTCATATGACGCACACACACACACACACACACACACACCGTCTCCTCTTCCTCTCCCATTGTGAACAGGATCCTCCATCAGAACCGGCTCGGTCCGGCTGAAACAGACCCAAACCTCTGACATCACTTCCTGTTTCCATTCAGAACATGGAGCGCCTGCAGATTCTGATCAGAACCATTAAGGACTGACCAGAACCAGAACCAAAACCAGTCCTTCTAGAGCCTCCAGAACCATCGGTTGATCCGTCTACTGGCAGGACGGGTCCTCAGGTTCTGGAGACCAGAAGAGCAGCGGGTCGGGTCGGTTCAGCTTGGTCCTGGTCGGGTTGTTCAGTCAGAAGGTTCTGCAGAACCAGGCAGCAATGATCAGATGTCTGGTGGTTCTGGTCCAGTTAATCCCTCCTATCTGGAATCCGGACCGGGCTGATCACCACACCTGCATGTTTCCAGCGTCCAATGTGGATCAGAACCAGAACCAGATAATGATCGGATCAGAACCATCAACCCGTAATGGAGAATCCATTCCTGATTATCCCAGCAGGAAATTACCCAGAATGCCTTGCTGGGATCCCGCTCTGCCTCATCCTGAACAGATTCCTGAACTGATCCGGGTCAGATCCGGATCCCTGGACCCTCAGCAGCCATGGGGGGGGTTGCTGGCCTCTGATTGGCCGCCTGACTGCAGGTGTGTGTGACTCGTTGAGTGTTTTTCCACTCCGCTGTCTGTCAGGCGCAGTCACGCTGCAGCCCTGGGTTCTGTCTGCAAGGTAGTCCGGAGACAACACGACAAACCCAGCGGGGTTCCGTGTGCCGGAGCCCGGCCCGAACCGCCCCAGATTACCGACCCGACACGTTACCCAACACACCGTAACACCGCATCAATCTGGTCCGGTGCCGCCGCGGCTCGGACTGTGGCCCAGTTCCCCGTCTGTCGCACCGGTCGTTCCGAGCAGCCAGCCTCGCGCCGGCCGCCCGGAGCCCCGGCAGCCCGCTGCCAGCTTACCTGAGCGGCGGTCAGCGCGGCCCAGCGCGGCTCGGGGCGGCTCCGCCGAGGGTAGACAAACTTCAGCCCGAGGTCCGCGGTCCTTCCTCCGGCTGGGAGAGCAGGAGCGGGGGTCTCCGGACCGATCCGACTCCCGGTAGCAGCGCTGCGGGCAGGGCAGCCTGACGGCGGTCAGTGAGAGCAGCAGCGGCCCGGGGAGGAGCTCCGTTACTGGAGATAGAATCCGCTCAGAGCTCCGGGAAAAGTTGATCTGCTGCCATCTTTACCCGCGGGGCATGATGGGTAATCCTCAGGAATCCCGGCTCGCCTTCAAACTCCGCCCCCGCGTCATGGCGTCACAGTAGACGTACAGAAAAGAAGGGCTCTAAAATGTTTAAAATGTTCTGAATTTGTCTCAGAATGATTTCCATTAAATATTTACTGCTCCGTTTGAGACATGGACCGGTTCCGTTCTGACCCGTAGAACTTCACTTTGGTCCTGACTGGATCCGTTTAATGGATCAACATGGCGGCCAAAATGTTCTGAAACTAAAACTGTTTGGTTTCAAAAACATCATAATCACTCGGTGCTGGACTGAGCATCCAACCTTCATCCATCCACCAAAGAGTTTCTGCTACCTACTGGTACCTACTGGTACCTACTGATACCTACTGGTACCTACTGATACCTACTGGTACCTACTGGTACCTACTGGTACCTACTGGTACCTACTGATACCTACTGGTACCTACTGGTACCTACTGATACCTACTGGTACCTACTGGTACCTACTGGTACCTACTGATACCTACTGGTACCTACTGGTACCTACTGGTGTCTTTGGTATCTTTAGTACTTCTGGTAGTTTCTAATCATGTAAAGGATTTTGAACCACCTTGTTGTTGAAATGTGTTTAAAAGTCAAACTGCATTGCTAAGATCAGGTTGAGCAGGAAAAGGTTTAACTTGGACTTTAATATTTTCTCTTGAAAATAAAAGTCCAACTCTGACATTATTATTATTTCAACAGGAGATCCTGAGTTCTTCATCAAGTAGATCAATAACTGGAACACAGAAAACATCTTTAAAATTAAACAGTTTTATTTTTTATCTTCCCTAATCAGTTTGTCTCCACCAGACTGTGTCCATGTCCCTGGAAGAGGACATGGACACCGAAGCGCCTGCAGACAGAGCCCAGGGCAGAGCAGCATCTCGTCTTGATGTGAGGTTTCATCATCCCACTTTCTCCTGCAGAATCATTAAACTTTCATCTCCGGGACGAGACGTCACATTGTTTCAGAGACCAACCGTCCTCTGAGGACTGCGCCGAGGCTGAGATGTTTCATAAAGACCGCGTCCTGTGAGGGAGTGAAGGCACAAACCGGAGAACGGGCAAAACATCCTCATTAAAGAGATAGTCACTGTCTGCTCGTGTCCTCACAAATGTCCTGGAAATAAAACATCTAGCCACACCACAGAAATGTCTTCAGATTGTAGAAATGTCCTCATAAATGTCCTGTGTCCCTCCTGTCAGCCGATGAAGACCGTGTTGGTTCTGGTATTTGTGGACCTGGACCATAAATCAGGACGTCCATCAGGACGCCGTCAGCTGGTGAGGACGGATGATCTGCAGAAAAACAACAGATCACATGATGCGCTGCAGCAGCTGCTGGACAGATTATCCTGTCCCTGCTGGACAGAAAGATGAGGACAATGTCCAGCTGCTGGAAAACAATGCAGCCCCCCCCGCAGGTCCCCGTCCTGCTCTGTGGCAGCTATGGGAGGAATGGAGGACACTCTGAGTCCTGCAGCTGCTGGTGTCTCTGACCCGGTTCACCAGAACCCGACCCTCTGTCTCAGCACAAACAATGGAGACATCAGGGAGGGACAGAAAGCAGAGGAGAGGAAGGACATGCAGAGACAAAGGTAGTAAACATGTGAGTCTTTAGCCAGAACCCCGGGCCCGGGGGGTTAAAGGTCAACCCCAGGATAAACAGCCATTTTGGCCAGGTGTCCCAGTAGCTCCCAGTTTAGACCACAGAGGAATCCCAGCTGCTGCAGGTTGGACCCTCTTCTGCATCGGAACCAACCAGAACCAACCTGAGGTCCAGAACTGACCCAGTACCAACCAGAACTGACTGAGCTCTTTTTGGCCTGGTAGCACTGACCACGCTATCAGGCTACAAGGCTATCTGGGTCCTCGTCCTCTGACCAAGGAGATGAAGTGTTTTGCCCAAGGGAAAAGGCAGACAGAATAGAATAGAATAGAATAGAATAGAATAGAATAGAATAGAATAGAATAGAATAGAACGTTCTTGTGTTCTTGGCAAGTCCGTAGCCGCAAGAACAGTTGAAAGTCCGTTCTCACCGAGTTCACAAGGACGCAGTTCGTTAGTTTGCCAATTGGAACAGGGCCTTCTTGATGATGTCATCACTCAGCTTCCATGAATTTCAATCAATTGTCCAGTTTAACACAGGAATTACTTTAACATTTATAATTGGGACAAATGATAACAGATATCAAATATACAAAAATAAGGAAATGTAATTTCTAAATAGAAACACCTTAAACTTAATGGCAGTAAGTTTTTATTACTGATTATAAAAAGCTTAAGTTAATAGAAAATAATTTAGCACCTCAAATTACTTTTCCATACTTCTGTTAACTGTGAAGCTTGAGTCTTGTTTGGCACCTTCATCAGATTATTTGCTTATATTTATCTCAAATGTCAAATCATAATAGATGGAGCCGGCCTGAGTCATGCAGTTAACTGATTCCTTCCTTATTCCCCAGGTTTGCCAGGATTCATAAACAGGGAAAGTTAAAATGATTATTTCATATTTAATGTTTTGCCCTCCTGCATCTGGCCAGAGTTCCTGTCACACAACTGGATGATTATTTTAACTACTAAACACTGATTAACAAACTTGTTTCCTTTATTATCATAATCAAGTATGCTCTCGTAAGATATCAGCATGGAAACAAAAAAAATAAAAAATGTGTAGGAATGTCTATTAGAATAACAACAACAAAAAAACAAGCAGATAATCAGTTAATAACTCCAGGAAATTCATATTGAGACTGTCAAAAGCAAATATTACCATAATTTAATAGTTTTTTTCTAAGAAGATGAGCAGACAGTGAAGACGACGATGGCAGGATCTGGGAATGAAGAGAGTCTCCGGGAGTTTTTGGGAAGTTGGACATAAACCTGAACTGTAGCTCAGCTGAAGAGCTGCCTGCATAAAACAGTAAGAGTTCACTCTCATACATGAAATGCCAATCTTAGGGAAATGTGTTTTGTTTTTTTTATTTACAAATTAAAGTATGGTTCTCTGATCATTAAGGGACATTGTATTAAAATATTTTTCCAACTACCAATTTAAATGCCCAAAAACGGTTAATTAGCGAATAAAAGTGGCTTTGAAAGATTGTGTCGACACAATTTATAAAATACCAATATTAACTAAATATAAAAAATGTCCTAAGAGAAAATATATTTTCTATTCTGCTACTTGCAGCTAACTACCGTATACACTTTATATCTCTCTTTCAGCCGCTACGAACAGACAACAGGCAGCGGAAAACGACAGAGTGACTTGCCGAAATCAGGCTGCGGTTAGCGGGGAAAGAACGTTCCAACCGCCCGTTAAACCGGCAGCTCCCCCGGCCTGTTAGCGGAGCTATGCTACTCCGAAAACTCCGGAGCAAATTTTAAAGTATGAATGTTCTGGATGAACTGAGTGGATAGATGAAGCTATAAGCTCTACTTTCTCGCCTAAAAACAAATTAAAATGAGTTTTCGTGGCAATTAATAGTGGTAAAAGTGCAATACATTTTTGTAATCACCTTCTCTATTTACCGCTGCTGGTGGCGCATTGCATTGTGGGATATCTTGCTGGCTCAAGTTCGCAGAAGGATGCATCCATAGACATTAATGCGTAGACGCCTCATTGAGCGCTGAGTCCTGCGTTACGTCGCCGCCATGTTGTGTGTGGCAGCAGATCGATCGGAGCTCCAAGTCCTGTGCTGTGTGGACTTGTTTCAACCGTTTTGCAAAACAAACTGGATTCATTGGCATTACCTTTCACAGGTAAGGATGAAAAAGCAGAATCACTTCACTTTGCAGCCAGAAACTCGCTTCTAAACAGAGAAATATTTCCTATGTAGCTAAATTGGCCCGAAGTTACCACTGATTGTTAGCGTAGCTAACGTTTTCATATTGTTTTAATGAGAGAGAGCTGATGAGAAACCGCTGTTAGAGAGGAAGTGCATTAAAGACCAGGGGATTTAGAGAGGAAAGGTCAGTCAGGGTCAGAGCTGGAGCTGCTCTGTTTCACAGCTCGGCTTCACAACGCCGCTATTTAGCTATAAAGATGCTACGAGTCAGAAAACAACATGATGAAAATGTCTTTTTTCTGAATGTGAAGGAAAAATAGATGTATTTTCTATTACACTTTTGGATAATTTGTCTTTTATCCTGGGCTTTAGCCTGAGTAGCAGGACGTCTCAGAACTCACTGGACTTCTCCCAGTGTGACCAGCAGACTGAAGCCCTGCCTGTGGCCAGTGTTCCCAGTATAATAAATAAATGTTTATTCTTTCACTTTTTGTGTATTTTTAAATATCTCAATCTGAATTATTAGTGTATTAATGCAGCTTATGTAATGAAATAAAAATAATTTACTCTGTTAGAATTATTTTCACTCTTTGATGTCAATGGGCTCTTTGCACCTGCCCCGCTGACGTCACAACCGCATGCGCAAATGCGGCTCTCTTTTTCCGCTTTGAGTTACCAGGACAGTTAGAAAAGACAAAGTCTTATTTCAGACGCAAATAAAACAATACTATGAACATTGCTGTCTTCCTAATATAATGGGCTTTTAAGTTTTCATGGATTTCCAAGCGATCCTGAATTAAGAAGATGGTGGCTTGTAAATATTGTTGCTACCAGATAAAGCTAACGCTGCACAGCAAAGTTTACAGCCTTCACTTCACTCCGGATCAACTTCTTCAGCCTAAAGCAGAAGGTAAAGGAGCCTCCTGTGTTATTTCCATGGAATCACTTCTGTATTCAGCCTGAAAGAGTTTATGGGAACCAGAGAGCAGACCAGAGCCAGACAGCCGAGCTACTGATCCGCCTGTACACACTGCTGTAAACACCGTCCTGCTTCACAAGAAGCATGCAAAACTAATAAAGCGAAGTAACACGGAGACCTTAAGGAACACGGCCATATTTTTCTAAAAGCAACAACTTTGAACCTGAACAGTCAGATGAACTAGAACTCTGACACCAGAGCTGCTCTACTGTTAAGCTATGGGCTTGTTGTTCCTCAGGCTGCAGAAGCAAAAAGTCTGAACCGTAAAATCCCCGTTACTTGGTCTCTGACACCAATGGCAATAAACCATGTAATATACTTGAACACAAGGTAAAAACATTGTCCGTTAGAATGGATGAAAAATGTTTAGATACTTAAATAGCACATTTTTACAAGACAAATGTCTGAGAATATTGCCTACTAGCATAAGCTAAAGCTAATGTTAGCGACAAAGTTTAAAGAAAGTAAAACTCACCTTTGTGTCTGTGAACGTAAAATGAGGCGAACATCTTAAAACTTTTCTCCAGCTTAATGTCGGGGCTTCGGATCGATGTTCATCATTAATTGTTACCTTGGACAAGCCCTGCAAACACCCAGGGTGAAGAGCCTTTTTCAATAGATCAGAAACAATTGAGCCGCTTTTCCCCGAACGCGGAAGCTGAGGTGCAAAGAGCCCATAGCAGAGTTGACATATTACACTGTAATAATTTTTTATAATGGAAAAAGTAAGGAAAATATGTAGTTTAATGTTTGACAATGACTTGATTTATCAGTCATTGTCAAGTAACAGTAACTTTGATAAATCAAGTCATTTATCAATAATACATAAAAAAATAAATACAAGAAAATAAATTTTTTTCTTGTCTTGAAACATTAAATGTACATTAAATTATGGAATCGTGTAAATATGTTCTTTAATAAAACACTGTAAAAGGGTTTGTTCATCCATGTCAATATAAAAACTATCAGAATCATTTCTATCAAATCACAACATTGTGCTCTTTATTCAGAAATCCCCCAAAACAATTAAATAATTCCATCAAAAGTTAGAAACTCTGACTTCAGTCATTTATTAGTGTGTGTGAGAAAATGTGTCAATGACAGGAATTAACTTAAAATACTTAGTAGAACGGCACTTTGTGAAGTTCGGTCCATTTACTTGTGTTAGCTTACTGGAACACAGACCACATTCAACATGGCGGACGCTGTGACATATCACAGCAACGGGCCGACCCGCTCCATGAGGCGTCTGCGTATTCATGTCCATGGATGCATCGATGCATCCTCGATAAAATGGGCAGAGCAAGAACACATCCGGGTACTTTGAGCGTTCTTGCCTGGATGAGTACTTAGAATTGGAACAGTACTTAGGCTGCTGTCGATAATGTTTCACAAGGACGCGAGAACACAAGTACAGACAAGAACGCATATTGAGAAATCAATGTGTCCATTATTGGGGAAGTCTCTGAGCAAAATGAGCAAAAGAATATAAATATATCAGTAACCAGTGGTTATCTTCTGGTTCTGGTTCTGGTCCTGGTTCTGTAGCAGGTTGTCTGTCAGGACAAGTCGTCCTGGTTGCAGCAGGACGAGTCTGGACCCGCTGGGATCTTCAGCAGGTCCAGGTCGGAGCCAGGAACAGAACCGAGCTGGTTCAGCAGCAAGTCTGATGTTGGAGCGATCGCCGTCTGTCTCTGAGTCCAATTCACCTGAGACACAACATCTGATCTAACAACACACACTCTAGGAACCTGGCTCCGCCCACACACACGTCCTCTGAGAGAGAGAGTGTTTCTCTGCGTTTGTTTCTAATACCTGTGGGGATAATTTTCCTGACATATACTACGACCCGCTGCTCCTTGTGGGACCGAAGCCTGGGCCCCACAAAGGGAAACGTTGTTTTTGGGTCAGGGGTCAGATTTAGGACTACGGTGTGAATTGAGTTTTGGATAGGGTTAGGGTTAGGGTTAGCTTTAGGTTGCAGAAATGAATGGAAGTCAATGGAAAGTCCCCACAAAGATAGCCACCCAAACGTGTGTGTGTGTGTGTCAATGTGTGTGTGTGTGTGTCGGGGTCGCACCCAGCAGAGGGGGAGTGTTTATTGGGCGAGCGTCGTCTCCTCGTCGTTCGCTTCAGATTAAAGCAGACACCCTGAGGAGCAACATGTGTCAGTTTCTCTGTGTGTGTCAGAGTGTGTGTTAATGTGTGTGTGTCAGAGTGTGTGTTAATGTGTGTGTGTCAGAGTGTGTGTTCATGTGCATTAAACAGGGAGCAAACAATCTGGCCGGCGGCTGCAGATCCAGGAGGTTTTCACAGCAGCAGGAAGGAGAAACTCAGCTTAAGGTAAGAAGAGTTTCCTCTGCTACAGGTTCTGGTTCTGGTTCTGGTCCTGGTTCTGGTTCTGGTCCTGGTCCTGGTTCTGGTCCTGGTCCTGGTTCTGGTTCTGGATATGGATATGGATCTGAATCTGGTTCTGGTTCTGGATCTGGTTGTGGTACTGGATCTGGATCCGGTTCTGGACCTGGAAAACTCCCCCTTGCCAGAGGCTGGTGGTCCTGCCAGGACGTGTTTTTAGGAGCTGAGGTTGTGATCGCAGCTCAGATGTGTAGGAGGAAATGGGCGAGGAGAGTTTAGCTCAGCTCTCTGATTGGTCGTATTTGAGCATCATGTGACCCGCTCTCTTCTCCGTCATTGGAAAGCAGCCAGTAGAAAAACCCGTAGGTTCCTGAGAAGCACGTCAACAAGATGGAAATACCTTCATTATTCCTGAAGCTGCGGAGTAGCTCCAAAAATAATCAGCTGAGTTTGAACCTCCGGACCAGCAGAGGGCGCTAGACGATGGGTGTGACCGTGGTTTAGCTACAGACTGTAGAACCTTCAGGTGCTGAAATATTAGGCACTTCAAACCTGGTGGAACCAGGAGAACCAGAACTGGACGGGAAGAATGGAGCTTCAGAGTTTGCTTCAGCTGCCTGACAAAAATACTTCCTGTATGGAACTCCACCAGGAAACTCGTGACTTCACAATAAAACTCGTAGCTTTCTGGACGTCCTGTTCATAACCTGGCATCCATGATTCAGTGAGAAGATGGACATCAACTGATGTTTTGATGTAGTTCTCTTTCTTTAACCTTTGACCTGAAACCTAGGACCCAGGACTTGGTACCTTAGACCAAGTCCAAGGGCCTTTTGACCTTTGAACTGTGAACCTGGTACCAGGATCCTTCTGAGGCAGTGAAAGGCCAGATATGACTCGGCTGATGTTCTGTCTCCATGAACTCTGAACATGAACTAGTTCACCACGGAGTTTTCCTTCTGAATTAGTTCAGGGTGGACTCCCCGCTGTGGAGGCTTTGGAATTTTGAACTAAATATAGTTCAAAATTCACGTAACTTTGCCCAAAACTGTCCCCACATGATATTAAAACATTTTTAATGGAACTGAAAGTGGGTTAGGGTTAAGGCCATGCTGCTCTACAGGACCCCTTAATGTGAGATACACCAAACTGTACTTCCTATAGGCTTCATACTCTGCACATAGGTAGATCCCCTGAACTAAGGATAAAAAGCCCTAATATTACTTGGCCATTTTGGCTCAAAGAGCTATTTTTTTTGTTGCCATTTTTGACAATTACAAAGCCTTCCAATGGATTTTGAGCTACCAGCTTCATATTTGGTCAGTATGAAAGTAAAGGATGGGGCAGTAAAAGTTATCAAAATCTTGAGTTTTTGAGAATGTTTGGGGGGCCAGGCAACTAACCTGACATACTTACAAAAATGAAATGCTCTAACTTTGGCATACAAAGGTCAAACTTTTCTGAGTTATCCATATTGGATGGCATGTGATCTAAGCACATGACAAGACAAAGACCACCAGAACATCCATCCATCCATTTTCTCACACCTTTATCCCATTAAGAGTGCTGATGCCTATTTCTAGCTGTCAACAGGCGAGAGGTGGCATCATCCTGGACAGGTCACCAGTCCATCACAGGGCAATGCAGAGACAGACAGGAAAAACAATCATGCACTCACAACTAAGGAGAATTTATACAGTCCAATTAACCTAATTTTTTTTGGACTGTGGGAGGAAGTTGGAGTACCCAGAGAAAACCCACGCATGCACAGGAAGAACATGCAAACTCCATGCAGAAAGACCCCAGGCTGGGAATCGAACGCAGGACCATCTTGCTGTGAGGCAACAGTGTTACCAGCTGGGCCACTGTGGAGCCCCACACCAGAAAATTCAGTTCATATTTCCATTCACTTTCAGAGAGCTGAAAGAGAAAAAGTTCAGGTTGGTGGAACTTGTTAATCACTTCTTTACTGAAACCAAAGAAATCTGCAGCTTTGAACACTTCAATATAGTGCCCTCTAGGGGACACATGGAAAAATTTTCTTTTGTGTTACCTCGCATTAAGTTTTACGTTCCCTCGCAATATTCTTACTCCAATATTTGCTGGTCTATTTTATATACAGTCACAAATGTCAATTTAAATGTAAAATATTTACACATATAAAGAGCCTCAGTGAAAACATGTTTATTCTTAATTCTTTGGTGCAAAAAATTGATTGAAAATCAATTTATTCACTGCATGTTTATGTCTGTTTGTGTAAGGCTGAGATGGAGCTGAACATGAAAACAGCCCTTTAAATCATTCAGACCAACACAAAAGAGACACAATCAAACTGTCAGATGACTAATTACCTTGTGATAATAACTCAGAAATAATCCAAATAGTTTGGATGTATTTTTTCTTTCTTTCCTACTTATGGAAAGTTTCTATTTATATCATAGGTTTGTGGTGCATTTCTATCCTAAAGAAAAAGATATAAAACTTCACAATATTATCTCATATTTCACAATGAAATATTAAGATACATGGAAAAACCTCATGAAAGCCTCATATTATGGCAAAAAGTACAATGGGCACCGTGAGAAAGGCTACAGTATTCAGTTATACCGCATGAACTGATTAGTACATTATTGTAAGGTAACGCAAAAGTTTTGTGAGGAAACCCAAAAGAAAAATATTTCCCCATCTCCCCTAGAAGGCTCCGCACTTCCAGGTTCTCCTCATCTTTGGTCTGGATGAGAGTCGACTTCCTCTGGACTTCCATAACAACTGACTGATGCTACAGAGTCCACCTCAGTGGATGTTCTGCTGACAAACCTCATCAGGGGCAAACTGCTTCCCTCTGCTCTCCTCTGGATAACCACACGACCTGCAGCAGCCAATCAGATCCCTCCTCACTATGTTGACATGGTGACAGAGGTCAGAGGGTTCACTGACCCACAGAAGGAGAAGTACTTCAGGAAGAGATTCAGAGATGAGCAGCAGGCCAGCAGGATCATCTCCCACATGAAGACATCACGAAGCCTCCACATCATGTGCCACATCCCAGTTTTCTGCTGGATCACTGCTACAGTTCTGGAGGATGTGCTGGAGATCAGAGAGGGAGGAAAGCTTCCTAGCACCCTGACTGAGATGTACATCCACTTCCTGGTGGTTCAGACCAAAGTGAAGAAGGTCAAGTATGATGAAGGAGCTTTTCTAGTGGTGAACTCTGAACATGAACTGTTTAGTCTGAAAGGGGACAGTTCTGTTGAAGGGGGAACTTGTTTAGACACTCCAGGTTTTATGTTCTTAGTCCTGGTCATGTGACCGATTCCCTGCCCTCTGATTGGCCTGTGCTGCTGTGTGTGTTTACTGCAGGAGTGTTCGTCAGAGGCGTGATATGGAGTGAGGAGGAGTGAGTTCGTGGAGAGATGATGGAGAATGTTTGCTCTGACTCACTCTCCCGCTAACCAACCACCTGTTGCTTTCTCTCCAGCACACACTCCCCTCATTCTTCTTTCCCCAGAGCAAACACCCTGAAAGAAAGGCTCTGAGTGTGTGTGTGTGTGTGTGTGTGTGTGTGTGTGTGTGTGTGGGGGGGTGTGTGTGTGTGTGTGTGTGTGTGTGTGAGCTGTGGTATGCGAGCCACACGAATGCTGTCGGTAATCCAGGCATGTCCCTTCCTGTCTCTGCAGAGGCCGCGCACTTCCCTGGAATCTCTGGAAAAGTGATCCGCTCCTTGTTTTCCTGCCTAACAGTCGACCGTGTGGGCACAGTGATCCGGACCTCCGTCACCACGGCAACAAGACTGAAGGAAACAGAGAGCGGGAAGAAGAAGAGGAGGAAGAAGAACAGGTAGGTCACATGACCTGATCAGGAAGTGGAGCGTCCTGGATCATCTCCAGTCCTGTCCTGCTGGTGCTAGATATGTCCCTGGTGTGTAGAAGCGGAGACACACCTAGCAGCTTCAGGACAATGTACCTGGAGGACAGGAGAACTTCTGGTCTGGAGGAACATCCACTCCCTGCTGGACCAAAGGTCTGGTTGAGACAGAGGAGGAGGGTCCAGTTGCTGGACAGACCTATCCTCTACAGAGATTGTTGTCCATGTTGGGGGAAGGAGAAAGGAAGGTTAAGACATTTGGAAAAGTTTGATGTGGAGCGGCATGGGATGCAGGACTGGAACCCAAGACACGTCCCTCGGTCCGTCTGAAGTTCAGCTCACAGCGTCCTGCAGGACTGTCCCTCGCTGGCAGCTTGAGTTTCACTCTCAGTGGCGGCTCAACTTCACACGCATTGCAGCGACACCTCCAACCTGCAGACATGTCCGGAAAAATCTCCTGGGCTCAAGGTCACTCCAGGACGGAAAGATGACCTCACAGAGAGACCAGGTCATCTCTGGGGGCTAATGTCTGCAGCCGGGTGTCGGGGGCCCAGCTGAACCAGGAGTAACACCAGCAGTCCAGCTGTTGGTCCAGAGGATCCTCGTGATGTTTTCTGACCAAATTCTCAAGCTTCCAGTTTGAAAGTCAGAACTCCAGTTTGGAAGGCCCAACTTCCCAACTCGTTTAAACTATTTATGACACAATGAACACATGAAATCTAAGATGTCCGATATTATTTCCAGATCCATGCACCAAATTCTGAGCTAAAAGAAACAGCTAGCATGCTAACACAACAAATAGCTTTCTAATGCTGCATTCCATTTACTTCAGAAATAACTCTAGCTGTGCTGTAGTTGGTTCTGTCCTCACATGAGGACAGGTGGACTCACCTGGTCTCCGTTTCTCCGTGTCCTCCTCCTGTTGCAGGACGGCCTCTCGCTGCAGCCAACATGTCGGCGATCCGAGGTGCGGGCGTCCTGCTGCTGCTGAGCTGCGTGTGCCTCATGCTCTTAGCCCCGTCCCCTGGTGCAGGTAGGTCACATGACCCAGGTACGCATGAGGTACTGAGAGGGTCCAGGTCTGGAGATGATCTGCAGAGTCCTGGAGGAAACCTGGCCTTCCAAACAGGAAGTCTGGGGTTTAATGGAACAACCAGAAGGTTCTGTCCGATCATCGATAATCCTGATCTGTTCTTGATCAGAAAGCGATGTTTATGAACAACAACAAACACCAAAAGAAAACGCATTTATTAATAATGATCTTTTCCAACAGGAATCCTTGAACTTCCTGTTTTACTCACCTTTATTAATTATCAAACTGATTTTCATGGACATAAAAATTTTTTTCTTCCTGTAACTTCATGGCTGCTCCCTCTGACTTCCTCCATGATGAAGAAGGAAAGCTGCTCATCCTCACAGTGTTCCCGTTTCTGGATTCACCAGTTTTCCTGAACCAGTTCCTGCTGTAAGGCCAGGAGTTTGACCTCTGACCTCTGACAGGCGACGGGACGCGTGGCGGGCGGCGGACGGTTTGCTTTGCCCGCCGGTTGTTGTGCCAGCGATCGGGTCGGATTACAGAGACGTTCCTTGGAACAATCCATTTCCATTCCGGCTGAAACCCGATCCGACCGGCAGCTGCACTCCGAGGCCAGAGGTCAGAGGTTACGGTCTAAACACGGAGCAAACCTGTCATCAACCTCTGACAGAGTCCAACCACTCAGAGACAGTACTGGTTCTAATGGTTCTGTTGGGCCTCTACTGGAGAATTGGTTCTGAACCGGATCAGCAGCAGAACCAGGAAGCCATTCAGAACCAGAGCGGTTCTGGTGTGGTTCTGGAACACCTCTCCTCTAATTATTGAGACAACAGGAAAGAATTCCCAATGAATTTTCAAAATAAAATGCAGAGCCAGACGAATCAAAAACGTTTCTGAATCTGCAGGGGTATGAATAGTTCTGGACTGGAGGTGTGATCTGGTGGTTTCCCAGTTTCAGATTCCAGTCACTGATCAGCTGGAGCAGTGGTCCACGGACCGGTACCGGTCAATTGGTACCGGACTGCGCAAGAAATAATTAAATACTTCCGTTTTATGTGTTGAGACTGGAGGATCTTTTATTTTGAAAATCCTTTAACCAGATCCTGTTGGTTATGTCTTGTGTGCCAACATTGAGCCACAAGCAGCAGAATGAGGTAGAAACAGCAACAACAGCAACAACAGCAGCAACAGCAACAACAGCAGCAACAGCAACAACAGCAGCAACAGCAACAACAGCAGCAACAGCAGCAATAGTCCGCTGGTCCGCAGCAAATATGCAAAGTCTCGACCAGTCCGAGACCACTGAGCTGGAGAACTTTAATGTCTCAGGTTCTGCTAAACCCGGAATTGGAACCATCCCAGATCAGAACTGGGTTCCCAGCAGACACTTTATTCTGACAGAATTTATCTACATCCTGTTTTCCGACCATTTCCTCTGATCGGTTCCGTTCTCCCCACAGGAAGCAACTGCAGCTGCAACGCTACCAACAGCCGCTGTGATGAGTTCGGAGTCTGCAGGTAAGACGTCATCAGAACCAGGAGGTCAAAGGTTAAATCCCGTTTCCACGGATACCGACCTGCTGAACGCCGCTGAGCCTGGTCAGATCTGGTCTCCAGGTGTAACAGGAAATCCTCCCTCAGCCTGGCTGCACCCTGTAGACCAGGGGTCTCAAACTCCAGTCCTGGAGGACCGCAGTCCTGCAACTTTTAGATGTACCTCTGCTGCACCACCTGAACAGAATAATTAGGTCATTAAGGTTCTGGAAAACTGATCTACACAAGGAGGAGGTCATTAAGTCATTTCATTCCAGTGTTTTGTACCTGTGGCTCATCTAAAAACTGCAGGACTGTGGCCCTGGAGGCCTGGAGTTTGGGACCCCTGCTGTAGACCAAACGGTTTACTGACATTAACCAACTGCTTTTATTTTTGAAAGGTTCACAGTTCAGTTCAGTTCTTCCAGCTGGAAACTAGAGATCAGGCTGACCTCTGACCTGAACCTTTAGAGCAACACAAAGACAGTTCCAGAACGGGCCTTCTATCAGCTGAAAAACACTTCCAGGATCCAGGACATTCCAGGACTAATGTCTCAGCATCATGTTTTTTTACGGCTGCGGTGCAGAAACCACAGGAACCTGTTTTTGTCTCCTGTCATGGTTAATTCCTCCATCTTTCCTTGAAACTTGCTGCCTGTTTCCAGGTGTGATCCGGGCTGGGACGGTGAGCTGTGCCAGCGCTGTGTGACGATGCCGGGTTGCGTGCACGGCTCCTGCCTGCAGCCGTGGCAGTGCGCGTGTCAGCCGGGTTGGGGCGGCCGATTCTGCGACAAAGGTCTCTGCGGCTAACCGATCCGTCGGAAACCAGTCGGTCTTGGTGTTTCTTGACGCCGCTGCCTGTTGTGTGTGTGTTTCCTGTCAGACCTCAGCGTGTGCTCCCAGCAGCCCTGCCTCAACGGCGCCACCTGTCTGCTGGAGGACAGCGGAGACTTCCGCTGCTTGTGTCCAGACGGTTTTCATGGTCCGACCTGCCGGAGGAGGAAGGGGCCGTGTCTCCAGAGAAGGTGATCGGTAGCAACAGGTCCACAGAGTCTGAGGGTTGAAGGGCTAAGCTAACGTTAGCACGTATCATCTCTGTTGTGATATGACTTATTGATGATCCAACGTATTTTATGGTAGTTCACTAGAATCATTTAAAGTTCTTGGTCTGGACTTTAACTCCCATCTGGTTCTGGTTCCAGGTCCCCTTGTAAAAATGGCGGCCTGTGTGAGGACGCTGACGGCTTTGCGGCAGAGCTTGTGTGCCGCTGCCTCGCCGGATTCACGGGGCCCCGCTGTGAGACCGACATCGACGACTGCTCGATGGGGCCGTGTGCCAGCGGCGCCACCTGTGTGGATGGAGTTAACCGGTTCTCCTGCCTCTGCCCGGTCGGGTTCTCGGGCCGGTTCTGTACGGTCAACATGGATGACTGTGCCAGCCAGCCCTGCCGAAACGGCGGCCGCTGCCTTGACCGCGCCGGAGGCTTCCGCTGCCTCTGCCGGCCGGGATTTGCCGGAACCACCTGTGAAACACCGCCGAGCCCCGCCAGCCCCAGCCCGTCGGTCTGGACCACGCGGGCCCGGGACACAGGTCACCATGACAACAGGAAGGTAAAGGTGACGGTGAAGGAGCGCGGCGCCGGCGGACTGTCTGACCTGCAGCTCGTCGTCGTGTTGGTTCTGACGAGCGTGTCTGTAGGCGTGGTGGCGCTGACCGCCGCTCTGGTCCTCCACGCCCCCTGCCGACGCCGTGGCCACGCCCCCTGCTGGTTGTCCCCATCGCCGCGCAGCAGGCGGGAGCCCGGCGACCAGCTGGAGCATCGGATCAGCTTCCTGAATGCAGCAGAACCACAGAAAAAGAAACTCAACATAGAAGTTGTTTAGAGAGAGGTCAGAGGTCACAGATCCACCTGCACTATGACATTATACGTTGATCAGATGGTTTGCAGCATGGAACCGGACCTGACTGGATCAGAATTCGCACTCAGGAAGGCGGCCATGATGACCGTTCTTCAACAGGAACATTTCTCTGGATGGATCCGGATCGGGTCGGGGTGGTGAACCGAGTCAGGAGGAAGTTCTGGTTCCTAGAACCGGCTTTGGATCGACTCCCCGTCTGTTTTTACTCTTAGACCGGAACCAGAACCGGCTGCAAACCAAACTGTTCTGTAAATACTGTAAGATATTCTATTTATTGCTTCTTGTACAGATTTTATTCGACCCGTCGGACCCCGGTGGTCCAGCAGGGGGCGCCGATTGTCAGACATTAACAGAAGTAGTTTGAGTTCATATCGATGTTTTTTTATTCATTTATAAATGTCACCATTTCAAACTAAATATTCAGTTACAAAGCTAAATATTGCTAGCTTACAAAATAAAAGTTTAGTTAGCAGGTTTGCTAACTAAACTTTTAATCTGTGGCATTTATAAGTGAAACGATAACATGGTGAAAATGACTGAAGAATGAACTTGTTTTTCTCTGACCGGCTGAATGACGGCGGTCCAGAAGTCATCAGAACTCTGCTCTGAACTAAACCAGAACCGATCCGGTCCGCATTCAATAAATCTGTTTCACTCTGTTCTGGTTCTGGACTTGCTGAGCAGAAATAACCAATCAGAGCCGTCCTTACCGAGCTGTAAACTGTTTTTATTGTGACATCATCACAGCAGAACAAAGCAACACCTGTCAACAAGCCCCGCCCCCTCCCCAGGCCCACCAATCAGGTCGGAGCAGACAAACATTCAGTCCAGGAAGTGACAACGCTCTGGCAGGAAGTGGGCGTGGTCATATTTCAGTTTCAGCCAATAGGCTCTCGCCTACTCCTGACGTCAGCACGACCGTGGGCGGACTGGAGTCTGTGGGGTCAAAGGTCATTCAGACTTTAGAACCGGGTTTCTGGGTTCAGTCCGGTTCTTTTCAGCCGGGTCAACGGTACCAAAAACCCACAGAACCATAAACCAGAGGGAGAACTGGAGCTAACAGGTTCTGGTTCCACCCGTCTGAACCGGGTCAGGCCCGTCAGGACTCAAAGAAGCGTTTGGTTCCATCAGGGAATCAGACCCGAACTGAACCGGGTTTTTTAGCTCAGAAGAACTGTCAGAACCATCAGAACTTCTTTTAAGGCTAAGATTAGCTTCTTCATCTTAATTAAATTTAAAATATATTTAAATGACTGTATCAGTTTTAACACATTATTTATTCAAATTTTAGCCTGACTGAATCCAGAACCAGAACCCGGCCTGAGTAGAACCACAGAATAATAATAATAAATACAAATTGAATATTAATGTGTAGAAACAGCGTAATGCTGCCAGAACTGGGTCCGATTAACACCAGACAGAACACGAAACTCCTACGGATCCAGAGGACATTTAAACACCACACAGAGGACGGCCGGTTCTGCTCCGGGTCCAACAAAACCGGCTCCATCCGGACCGCTTTCAGCCCTTACTGCTGTAGGGGAGCCAGGGGAGTGGCTTCTCTCTGATTGGCTGCAGGGCGCTGCTGGGGGCGTGGCCTGCAGGGGGCGGAGCCTCCCTGCCGTCCTCCTCCCCTTCAGACAGCAAGTCGCTGATCTGCTGCTGCAGCTCCGGACTCACTTCGTTCTCGGCCAGAACCAGAACCCGAAGGCAGGTGGGGTAATTCTCCACCATGTCCAGGAACACCTGCAGAACAGAACCAGAACCAGAACCGGTGCTGTGAGCCTGCTGAGGAAGAGGAGGAAGAATATGGTGAGAAGCTGCAGCTGCTGACCTGCGCCGACTGGTTGGTCAGTCCGGTTCCCTCCAGGTCCAGAACCTCCAGGGTTCTACTGGACGCCACGGCAACCGCTAGCATGGCCGCAATCTGGTCCCCTGCAGATAGAACCCGACCCATCAGAACCAGACCCAGACCAGGTTCCGGTTCCGGTTCCTTACCCAGTGGGTTGTAGTCCAGGTTGAGGACCCGGAGCTGGGAGCTGTGAGCCACCGCCACCGAGAACCGGGCCCAGGCCTTGGTGCTGATCCGCGGGTTGGCGCTGAGAGTCAGCTCCCTGAGACCTGGAGGGGCAGACCGGACCGGACCGGAACAGTACTGGTAAGCAACAGGTTGCTTTGGAACTGGTTGATTAAAGGTTCATAACTGATCAATAACTGGTGAACATTTGGGTGATCAAGTTGCTTAGTAACTGCTTAATAACGGGTTAGTTACAGGTTTATTACTGGTTAATATTTGTTAAAATCGTTGGTTAGTAACAGGTTAATCCAGGTGTTAACAGCTGCAGCATTAAGATGTTGGAAGAAGTGATGGGCAGTAAAATATTCCTGTAATCTGATTGGTCATTAATCCTCTAGAGCAGGGGTCTCAAACTCCAGTCCTCCAGTCGCAGTCCTGCAGGTTTTAGATGAGCCACAGGTAGAAAACACTGGAATGAAACGGCTTAATGACCTCCTCCTGGTGTAGATCGGTTCTCCAGAACCGTAATGACCTAATTATTCTATCCAGGTGGTGCAGCAGAGGCACATCTGAAGGTTACCGGACAGCGGGCCTCGAGGACTGGAGTTTGAGACCCCTGATCTAAAGGATCTGGATCACCTGGTCTGCAGGTGTGTCATCATCAGCTCTAGGAGGATGTGGTGCGTTCAGGGCCCCTGGGGAACCGGAGCCTCAGTCCTACCTGATTTGGCTCCGTCCGGAGGCAGCATCCCGCAGATCAGCGCCAGCGCCGCGTCCCCCAGCAGGCAGTCGCCCAGGTCCAGGCAGACCAGCGCCGGGTGGGCGGCCAGCGCCGGGTTCAGGGCCTCCAGGCCAGCGTCCAGCAGGGGGCTGCCGTGGAGGCTGCAGGGGGGGGCGGCACAAGCCGTCACTGACCAATCAGGCCGGCCCGGCCAATCAGCAGGCGGCTACTCACAACAGCGTCTGCAGGGAGCGGTTGGCCGTCAAGGCGTCCGCCAGGTGGCGCGCGCGGCCGATGCTGGAGACCACGCCCAGATTGAGGTTGAGCTGCGCCAGGCAGCGAGAGGCGGCCACGCCGCGGCAGAGCCACCCGAAGTCCCGGTCCGACAGCCGGCAGCCGCGGACCGAGAGCAGCCGGACCCCGTCCTCCCTCAGCCGGTCGCAGATATCCTGAACCTCGACCGCCGACAGCGGCTCCCCGCTGACCTGGATGGAGGCCGCCAGCATCCGGACTGGGAGCACTGGGAGCACTGGGCGGGGGGAGGGGAGGTTACTGGGTCAGCTGGAACAGAAGCAAACACAAACCTTCTGAGGAATCAGAACCAAAACATTCAGAACCAGCACAGGGATCACAAGGTTCTGAGGCGGACCGGTTTCGGTTCGGGTCCGGTGGTTCATCATTTCACCATGGACCTGATCAGAACCTGGAGGATATCAATAACGTCTCCAGAACCTCAGCTGACCTCAGAACCGAACCGTTCCGAGCCAATCAGAGAGCAGGACCAGCTAATCGACCCTCTGATTGGCTCTCCGCTCAATCAGTCAATTAACATGAGATCGATCAGCTCACGCGCGGAGCGGGCACACGGTCACGCGCTGATGTCATCATTCCACGGTTCCGCCGCAAGCCAGAGCAGGTTCGGCTCCAACGGGACGGCGAGCATCAGAACCGGTTCTGATTCCGACCCGGGCGGTAAGGGAGGCCTGGGGCTCCTGCAGCCGGGCAGCAACGCTGTTGGTCGGGCAGAGGGAGTCCGGGCGTCCCGGTGTGTTCCTGCAGGTGAGCAGCTTTACTACGAAGCACAGATAGGAGGACAGACAGGAGGACTCACTCTGAGCAGAAAAGCCTGACCTGCTAAACCGCCATTACACAACATTTTACTCTTTGAAATTAATAAATGAGAGCGAATATACCGGAATGTTATGTTTTAATTAAAGTTAAATAAAAGTTAATCTGATCAATGAAGATGAAACTGAACAATCTTCGTCGGAGTGACTCCTCTTCAACGTTGGAGGATTAGCTGTGACGTAGCTTCCGGTCACGATCCTCTACGAGTTCCGTCGCCATAGAAACCAACATATCTGACAGGGCCAGGGACGTGAAGTTTTGTTGGGCTCTGCAGGTTCTGGGTTTGGGCATGCGTGATGACGTCACTCTTTGTTTTTGCTTAGGAACCAAAACAGGAAACAAGACCAAACAGAAAGTTCTGGTTCTGGATCAGAGGAGCAGAACCTTTTACACGTCCAGAAAAATGAAAACAACAACTGAATGAATCCATTAATATCTGCAGCATCCTGGGAAAGAAGAAGTTGAACTTTGAACTCCTGAGAGGTCGTGACCTCCAGACCCCCAGATGAGCCAATCAGACTGCTGATTCCGTCAGGAAACATGAGCAGTTCCCTGGAGCATCTGCTGGTTGCCCGTGGCGGTTCCTCCTGGTCCTAGTTTCAGAACCGGCAGAACCTGGAGATAAAGATTAGAAGCTTTGGGACAATCTGAGAAAAACCTATTTTGATTGAGTTCCTGAAATTAAAACTCTTTTGAACTCCTCAGTAGAAGGTTGTGGATGTTAAAATATATTTTTATAATTTCTACACAGCTGGAGGTTCTGTGGTGGTTCTGATCCGGTCTTACTGGATCCAGATAAGTCTTGAACCATCATGTGGATCCTAATAAAATCATTGCGGTTCTGGTTCTTCATCTCAGAATCATCAGTTTTGATTTTCTTGAAGATGATCAGAAACTTCCGGTTCTTCAGGGGAACATGACGGGTTTGTTGCTCTCTGGCGCCACCCTGTGGCTTCCTTTAGCGTCTCTCCGAGCAAAGCAGAACCAAGTCCGGATCTTATTTTTATTATTTTACTGCGAAGTTCATTTATTACAACCTACTTAACTTAATGTCTTCACTCTGGTTGTTGTCTGATAAGAAATGCCATCAGTTTTTCTTTTGTTCAATAAAGTTCGTCCAAAAAAAAACTTCTGAAAAGCACTTCCGTTGCTACTTGTGACGCACCCGGAAGTGCTGGTGCATCACTCGCTGCGCCTGGCAGCAGAGGCTAACAGCTAACTCCAGGTGAAGCAGACCCAAAGAGGTGAGGACAGGTGAAGACAAGAGGTTCTGTTGGGAGATACCAACTACCGGACTAACCAGCTAGCTAACAAGCTAACTAACAAATGATCTGGAGACTGACAGCTGCTAGCTGTGTTAGCCGTTAGCTTCTGCTGTTCTCCACCTTCATCAGGTAGCGGCGGTTCCGGCCGCTGGTTCTGTTCTGAGGTGAGGAAGCCGGAGCTGACAGGGGGGCATGGAATGAGTCAGAACCAGTAGAACCACCGGGTTCTAAGCGGTTTCTACTGGTTCTGACCCAGACTGTAGGACCACTGTATTCTGCTACAGGATGTAGTGCTTCCTCCGAGGGTGTAGTTCTGCCCGCCGGCCCGTCTCACCCCGCCTGTCCCCCGTCTGTCCACAGGGCTGCGTCTCGTGGATGGAAGTGTGCCGCTCAGCGATGGGACCAGAGAGAGTGCTGCCGAGCTCAGAGGACGAGCTGGGGGAGGACGAGCGTCCGGTGGACGGGGCGGTGCTGCCTGGGGGGGAGGACGGAGTGGAGGAAGAGGAGGAGGAGAGCGGCGGGTACTACTACCAGCCTCTGAACCAGGACCCGGACGGACCCGGGGAGCCGGAGGAGGAGGACAGGGGGGACACGTCCCACTCGGAGCAGCTGCAGCACAGGATAGAGGTGAGATCTGCCCAGTAACAGGTGGAGCAGCTCTCCCACCTGCTGACGTGCACCGTCTCACCTGAGTGTCCCTGCAGGTGATGGGTCTGCACCTACCTGAAGCTCCGCCCCCAGACAGCGACGAGGAGGAGGACCCGGAGGGGGCGGCGGCGCAGAGGAGCCGAGCGTCCATCCCCATGGATCCAGGTGAGACGTTCAGAGGAACTGGATCGGATTTAGGATTCTGTATAGAGGTACCAGAGATCAGGCTGTCTAGAACTGGGTCAGAACCCGGTCCAGGTTCTGCTCTCCTACTTACGGATGAGGAACCATAAATCAGTCCAAAGTGGGTCCTGGAGGCCCGGCATCCTGGTTTAACTCACCTGGATCCATTGATGGATCATTAGAGAACATTAACCTGCTGAAAGGTTGTTACTAAAACCAGGGACAGAATAAAACATGCAGGATGCAACCGGGCCTCCAGGACCCACTTTGGGCTCCACTGCATTAAAGGAACAGATCAGGTTAAAGGTCGTGCAGAACATCACTTCCTGTTTGACCCTAACCTAAGCAGTGTGATCTGACATCACTTCCTGTCTCTGCAGCCCATGTGGAGCTGGTGAAGAGGACGATGGCGGGCGTGGCGCTGCCCTCGCTCGGCGTGCCGCCCTGGGCGCAGCAGATCTCCGACGCCCAGTGGAGCGATCTGGTCCAGAACGCGCTGCAGGAGCGCCAGAGTTCTGCCGGGCTGCGGATGCTGCGCCGGAACCACGTCCCCTGAACGCACCGCCAGCAGCTGCAGCCTCGGCCGCTCCTGGTTCCGATCCGACCCAGATAACTGTTTACTGACTCTTTCTTCTTCTGTGGTTTAGTCTGGACCAGCTTCCTTCCCGTCTCATTGCTCTCATGTTTCCTGTTGTGTGTAGAAACAGGAAGTGGTCATACATGTGGGCGGGATCTGCTTTATTTCTGCTGTACATGAACATCTGTACAAATCACCGTGTGATGCTCAATAAACATCTGGAACAGCGCCGCCTGGTGGTGTCACGACATGGGGGGCGATGGGGGCGGAGCTTATCACAGCCAATGGGATGATGACATGCAGGCTCAACAGCTGGAAGAGCCATGAAGAAAAAAATGACGTGCTGTGGGCGTGACCAATGTGGGCGTGTTCTTCATGGGGGCGTGGTCTCCCTGACATCACAAAGCCCCTCCCCCACCTCAGAGCTGCTTAATTAGACGACTCGTTTCCTCTGACCAATCAGAGTTCATGTCTGAAACGCCTGGAGGAAACTGCAGCCATCCCATCACTTCCTGTGGTGACTGGACCTTCGGAACCATCAGAACCGGGCCTGGTTCTTGGTGTTTGGGTCTAAGCCCTGATTGGCGGTACCCCTGGCGGAGGCCACGCCTACATTCACTGCGTCTCTGCGGATCCAAACCTGATTGGCTGACTGTGGTCAGAGGTCATGGGGACATTCATCCACGCTGCGTTCAAGTGCAGTAGAGCCAAAGGCCCCACAGTTTCCATGGAAACACCACAACGGGGCGGGGCCAGAGCAGCCAATCGGGACGCACCTCCGGGTTCCTGCCGTGGAATCCGACGATGCGTTCAGGCGCTCGGCGGCGGTCCGAACCGTGGCAGCCTTGGGGCAGATGTGGGCGTGGTTTGTGGCTGATGTCCAATCACAGTGGAGCGCTGAGACACGGCACATGGATAGACGGGCGGAGCTTCTAGTGTCCTACTGGTTCCGGCCACCAGGGGGCGGAGCCGCGGAGAGGGCGGGGCCTCATGGGGGTCAGAGCGCCTCCTGATTGGCTGTGAGGAACTCCTCGGCCCGCTGGTGAGCCTCCAGAGCTCTGATGGTGTAAACGTCCTGCGGCAGCTCCGACTTCCTGCGCATCAGCACCTTGTCCTTCTGCAGCTCCTTCGCCCCCTGCAGGGCAGACCGAGAACTGGTTAGCCACCGCTAGCTAGCTAGCATAGCTCAGGTCAACAGGTGCGTCTACCTGTGACGCCTCCGTCTCCACCGTCTTCTTCAGCAGCTGGATGTCCTCCGCTGTCGGAGTTTCCGTCTCCATGGAGATGAAGGCCAGACCGCCATCGCTGAACATCAGGAACTGGAACGCAGCGCGAGTCAGACACACACACACACACACACACACACCCCTACACACACACAGAGCATCACTCACCTCTTCCTGTGGCTGGAGTCCAGGACGCAGGGGGTGGAGCTTATTGCTCTGCAGGTAAACAGAAGGAGACATGATGTCCAGGGACCTTCATCATCATCATCATCATCCTCCGTCCTTACCTGTGGGTTCTGCCGGGCCAGATCCTCGATCTTCATCCAGACTTCGTCCCGCTCCTTCAGCTTGTATTTCTCCCTGCATGAGGAGCAGAAACAGGTCATTCTGTCGGTCCGGTCCGATCCGGTCCGGTCCGGTCCAGAGGTTCTGGTTCCTAGAACCCACTTCTGCTTCTCGGCCTTGTAGTGCTGGGTGCAGTCGTCAAACAGCTTCTGGTTCATCTCCATGAAAAGCTTCAGAGCGTTATAGATCAGACCGTGGATCGTCCTGAGGAAGAGGAGGAGGAAGAGTGTATCAGTGTGTGTATCAGTGTGTGTCAGTGTGTGTATCGGTGTGTGTGTCAGTGTGTGTCAGTGTGTGTCAGTGTGTGTGTCAGTGTGTGTCAGTGTGTGTCAGTGTGTGTGTCAGTGTGTGTGTCAGTGTCAGTGTGTGTATCAGTGTGTGTCAGTGTGTGTGTCAGTGTGTGTGTCAGTGTGTGTGTCAGTGTGTGTCAGTGTGTGTGTCAGTGTGTGTGTCAGTGTGTACTTGTTCCAGTGGCTCTTGGAGTTCTTGTAGAGCGCGGGGAACATGATGGGGAGAATCTTGGCGGCGTTGTCGCTGATCAGACTCATGATGTACTCGTTGTTCCAGTAGTACAGAGCTCTCTCTGCCACCTGGAACCGCAGCAGAACCTCCGTCAGAACCGGAAGCCGCCGCCGCGGCCGGCCCGGTTCTGGTTCTGGTACCTGGAAGTGCGGGCTGGACACACACTTGGCCAGCTGCCTGAAGAGCGGCTCCTGCACCTTGACGAACTCGGCCGGCTCGATGACGTCCAGGATCTCCTCCAGCTCGTTCAGGAACATCACCTCCTTCGGACTGTGGGTTTTGGGCCAGAACTTCAGCAGGCCCACGATCACCTGGGGAGGTCGGGGGTCAGAGGTCAGCAGGGAGCAGCGGCCCGGCCGAGGAAGCCGCAGCCGGACACTCACCGGCTCCGTCAGGCTGCTGTCCTTCTCCAGGAACTGGACCACACAGTAAGCCAACTGGGGAGCAGAACTGGGTCAGAGCCAGCAGAAATAGCAGAACCAGCAGAACCACACACTCACCTGAGGGTGGTACACACTCAGAGACTTGACCTTGTGGAGCGGCAGCAGAACCCGGATCAGAAACATTTTGTGTTCTTCCTTCAGAGGCAGAGCGAAGCCGTTGATGATGCTGCAGGAAACAGAGAGAGAGCGGCCGCATTCCAATTCAGTTAGAGAGAGAGAGCGGCCGCATTCCAATTCAGTTACAGAGAGAGAGCGGCCGCATTCCAATTCAGTTAGAGAGAGAGCGGCCGCATTCCAATTCAGTTAGAGAGAGAGCGGCTGCATTCCAGTCCAGTCTGATGTCTGCTTCCTTCTCAGGCCATGAAGACAGAAAACTCTGACAGGTTTAGCTTCAGCTAACGTCACTCATGTTGCCTAGCAACCACAACAGCGTGAAGCTCAGAGCAGCGAAGACAAAAACAACGGAGCCGAAGTTTGTTTTCAGTCACTATTGATTTCTGTTATTATTATTCTTCACCTTTACAGTAAAAGACGTTCAGAGTAAATAAATCAGTTGGAACAAATTATTCATTTTCAAATATAATATAATCTCAGATCAGACATTACAGTTAAATAAAAGTGTGTGTGTGTGTGTGTGTTACCTGCCCAGGATCTCCAGCAGCTCAGCGATGCCGTTGTGATGCTCCGTCTCATATATGAACCTGCAGCATGAGAACACCAGTGAGCCACTGGGAGCACTGGGCTCACCTGTGTGGGCGGGGCTAAGGCGAGCTCACCTGTAGAAGATGTTGTTGATCTGCCGGCGGATGTAGGCGCGCAGACCCAGGAACTTTCCGTAGATCCGGTGGAGGATCGTTTTCAGGAAGTCTCGCTCTCTGGGATCCTCACTGTCAAACAGCTCCAGCAGCTGCAGGCAGGGAGGACAGGAGCTCACCTGGCGCACCTGGAGCAACACCTGGAGCAACACCTGGAGCAACACCTGGAGACCTACCTGGTGATCCTCCAGGTGATGTCTTACCGACAGAACGAACTTCTGGTCGATGTACTTCTTGGCGACGTTGGGCTGGAAGTCCGGAGACTCCAGGAAGCGGAGGAAGAACTCGTACACCAGCTGTGGATTCACAGGTCGGGTCAGTTCTGGTTCTGGTTCTGCTCACCTGGACCTCCAGGAGTTGGAGTCGTACCTGCAGGTGAGGCCAGGCTGCCTCCAGCGTGGGCTCGTCTTCCTCCGGGTCGAACTCGGCGCCGGTCGGGTTGGAGGACGGAGGAAGAGTCCGGAACACGTTTATGGAAAACTGCAGGGCACAAACAGCCGTTACCATAGTGACGGTTCCGGTAGCTACATGCTGCGCTAGCTTAGAGTAAACGAGGAAACGTCCCAGGGCAAGTGAACGCAGCACAATGAGGGAACCTGGTGCTGAGCTTCCAAGGAGGCGGAGCTTCCTACACCTGTTCACCTGGATACACCTGGAACCAGCGGACTCACCATGACGACGGCCTCGGGGTAGATGCTCTCGGTCACCACCTCGCTGTTGTGCGTGATGTACTCCACCATCTCGTTAAGCCCCGCCCTCTTGACCTCCTTGTACTTGAGGTCGCTGAGCGGGTCGCTGATGAAGTCGAACAGAACGCAGCACTGCCGCAGCTTCTGCACGAACAGATCCTCTCGCTCCGGGGGCGGGGCATCTGGGGACAGGGACACATTTGGGTCTGAATGGAGTCGGGTTCTGGTGCGGTCCGGTTCGGTCCGGTCACCTTTCAGGGCGGGCAGCTTCTGCAGCTCGCGGTTCTTGGTGAGGCTGAACCGGGTCGAGCTCTGGCGCCGCTCCTTCTTCAGCAGCGTCGGGCCGCCGGAGTATTTGATCTTGTTGAGCTGCGTTGGCGGCGGCGGCGTGCTGCAGCTGGCGCGCTTGTTGCCGCTCTGCTGCTGCTGCTGCTGCTGCTGCACCTGAAACACACGGGCGGGTCAGAGGTTCTGGTTCCGTTTGGGCCGCAGCAGCCGGGGCGACCCACCTCCTCCGGGTTCTCCGGCCCGCCGTCCTTCACGCTGCTGCTGTTCTTGGAGCCTTTGGAAGATTTGCTGGATTCCTGAAAAACAACAAATCAGAACCAGAACCACGGTGCTACTCTGTTAAACGGATCAGAACCAATGCTGGAACCGGGTCAGAGAAATCGGGCCCAAAAGATGAAGAAAATGGTTATGAATCGGATCTTAACTTCCTGGGGAGAACTTTTCAGAATAAAGTGGAGGAAGTTCAGGGAGAAGAGTTCTGACCCGGTTCTGGATCAGAACCATCAGAACCTCATGGAGCAGGGATCACCTGCGGGTTCCTTTAGATCTGGACCAGAACCCGGTCATGTTCTGCAGCAGATCCATAGAGATCCAGTGACTTCATCAGGTCCGGACCCGGAACCGAGCCAGAGAAATCAGCTGGTCCAACAGGACCCGATCAGAACCAGAACCCTGAGGTTCTCGCTGATCACACAGAAACCGGGTCTGTGTGACCCGGTTCAGAACCGCTCTCAACATGAGACCAGCTGATGGTTCTGGATCGTTGGTTCAGACCCAGTGGTCCGGAACCGGACTGCGGGGAAGCGCAGCTTCGGAGTCGCCGGGATGAGTCACGCAGCCCGGGGACAGCCAGCAGCCGAGCCCCGGAGCTCCCAGGCGGATCAGAGAGCCAGCTCCTCCCGGCTCCCTCGCAGCCGGGACACACCCACCCGATACCGGCGGGACTGAGAGGAAGCAGCCCGGTCCCGGTTCTCCTGCTCCTCTGTGGACGCCGTTAGCTCTCCTGAAGTTGGCCTGTGACCGATAGTAAGGACCGTCACATCTATGGAGTCATTAACCAGCTCAAACTGGTTAAACTGGTGCAGGTTACTGGTTTTAGCTCAACACTGACTGTTAAACCAGAAGGTTTAGGAACTTTGATTGGTTCTTATCAGAGGGGAACAAACATAAACACGTTTATTCTAAAATCAGACTCTTTAAAATTTGAAAGACTTTCCTGAAGATGAACTTAATGCTTTTGCTCCATTAGCGCCTCCTGCTGGTGGCCCCAGGTGATTTCTATATTTATGAAAAAAGATTCTTAAACCTTTAAGCAATCAGACTTTAACTCTACGGAATGACCCTTTACTGATGCTACCAATCACAGGCCGACTTTAGCGCTGTGTGATGCTAACGGGCCTTTAGCCGCTTAGCTTCATCAAATCTGAACCCGCCTCCATGCCGCTGTCCCTCCACGCTCCACGGGGAGAGGCTCCACGTTACCTCCGTAGTCCACACTCACCTTCTCCTTCTTCGGCTTGTTCGGCATCTTGTCCGCGGCGCTAACTTCTCCCACGGAGCCTCTGCGATCCTCCTCCCCGGGACTCAGACGCTGTCACTCGGTCAGTCTACTCCGTGCGCCCGCTACTTCACACGTCCAATGCGATTGGCTGCCGGAGCAGCCGTCTGCCTAGCGACGCGTGCAGGGATTTTTCCTATTGGATAAACGCGACTTTAACCGCGAGGGTGAGGCTGCAGGGAGGCGATGCGGGTCTGGAGTCTTCCCCAGCAACACAGAACCCCTCCAACCTGAGGAACCCGAACCGAACCACCCACCAACCTCTCCAACCTGAGGAAGGCGGGTTCCGAACCGAACAGAACCAGGTGAAGGGTAAAGTTAGAGAAATCTCTGAATGTTCTCCGTAGGGACCAGATGTTCTCACCTTCAGGTTCTGGTCCAGTTCTGGTTCTGGTTCTGAACATTAAACTTTAACCCAAGGAGGTCAGAACATACTTTGGTTGGTTCTGGAAAGTTATGCAGTCAAAACAGGAATAATTTGGGTTATTTAACCAGTTTTCAGTTATATTTTCATTTATAAATGTCACCGTTTCAAACTAAATATTTAGATCTAAACTAACAGTTAGTTTTCTAATTACAGAAAACTAACAGACAGAAAAAATAAAGTTAATTTTTCAATGACAGGCAAAAGTATGAAGGCTCAGATTTATTTTAAATTCATAATATTAGCAGAATAAATGGCTAGCTTTATGAGAACCACGAAAAATAAGAAATTAAAATGAGAAAAGTTTAGTTTAGTTTAGTAACAGCTTTAACACGTCAGCATCAGATTATTCCTGACCCATACGACCTGCTGAAGTTGTTTTAATGTTTCAGTGAAACATTAAAATGGTCACGTGACTCTGAGCATTTTAATCAGGTCAGAGTCACATGACCACCGCAGCCAATCACAGGTTTCCATCTTGCTGAATCGTTTTGGGCCCAAATTTAAGGAAGTGACTCAGATCATCACTCATCCAGTTTGAGCAAACTGGGTCGGGTCAGAGCTGACCTGACAAAGGTTCTGGTTCTGTCCAGGTAGCAGACTGACCCACAGAACCACCGTCTATGACCGGTGGTTCTGATGCTCCTCTGAGAGGCAGCAGGTCCAGCAGGGGCCATTTCCGGGTTCTCCTGGGACCCCAAGGTGGACCCTGGAGAACCAGAACCTTCCAGCCCATGTGGGACCAGAACCATGACCTGATCAGTGCAGGCGAAGCTCTGATCCATTTACAGGTCAAAGGTCACCGGACTGCCGGATTCCTTCGGTTCTGGTAGGAACCGTCTCTGTCCGTCTTGCTTTAGAAACGTTCGAGCAGCACAAGGGTTCAGAACATTCTCTGCCAACCTTTATTAAAACTCTGCTGAAAGAAACAAATATTACAGCTTCAGCACGACGGAGGAGAAACAAGCAAGAACACGAGAGCCGCTGGCGTCTAGATCTAGAGGAACGAGACTTTAAATCCAAACCACAGAAACCTGCAGAGGAAATTAAAACGTCTTATTGGTGGAAAACAAGGAGTCTGACGTCGAGCCGGGGGTCAGAGCTCCACATCAGTCCTGTAAATAACTGGGAGCCTGGCGCCCTACTCAAAGTTAAAAGTGTAGTCAAAGTCCAGGGCGGTCATGTCTGAAGGGAGACCCAAGGTCTCCGGGGTGACCGCCGTCCCTGGAGGGTCTGTCTCTTTGTCCGGATCAGGAGACTCCAGACCTTTAGCTTCTGACGCCGTGATGTCCTGGTTCCCTGGGTCCTGTTCGAGTTCTGGTTGACTCTGCTGTTGACGGGTCTGGTATCGGGTCTGGGAGCGGGTCTGACGAACCGGAGCGGCAGAAGGGGTCTTCTTTGTCGTTGCTGCCTTACCTCTGGTTCTAGGACTTGGTTTGGGTTTAGGCTGTGGTTCTGAAGTCGTCTCTTGATGTGAATTAGCATCCTGGTCCAGTTGGGGTTCAAACTGAGGTTCTGGCTGGAACAGTGGCTCAGCTGCTGGTTCCATCCTAATGGGCTTCGTCTGTGGGCAGATTTGAGATTTGCGCCCAGGACTAGAGGGTGGACTTTGAGACAATCCTTCTGGTGGAGTCTGTTCTGAGTGAGGCGGTGGGTCAGATGGGTCAGGACCTGCAGCTTTAGCTGTTGGAGCTGTGATGTCCTGAAGAGACCAAACGGAGGTAATCTGAATGTCACCATCAGTTTGGGTTTGTGGGCTTTGAAACCCGTTCTGTGGAGAAGTTGGTGTTGTATTTGGAGGTTCAGTAGAACGGTGCTGGGGGGCCGTTTGAGGTTCGTGTGACGGCTCTGCCTGATGTAGAGAATGATCCAGGGGTTGAGATCCTGTTTTTTGTTGGGCTTGTTGTCGAGGTTGGGGTTCGTTGGGGGACTGAGCATGGTGTACCTTTGGTGACTGGACCTGAGGTTGTGGTGTGGGTTCATCTTGAGGTTGTGGTTGGGTGTGTTTTAGGGGTTTAGGTTCATTTTGGAGTTGTGGTTCAATCTGAGGTTGGGATTCAGGCATTTCCTGTGTTTGGGGTCTGGGTCCATCTGGGGGCTGAGATTGGTTGTGGGTCTGAGTTGGGAGTGTATTTGGTGTTTGGGTTTGTTGTTGGGGTTCAGGTTTATTTTGGGGCCGATTCTTATTTTGGACGGGGACTGAAGGAGAACTTTTAACAGCTCTAACGTCGGTTTCTGTTTTGGAGAAAGAGGAAGGGCCGGCTTGGCCGAGGCTGCTGTAGAAGATGTCAAATAAGGCCTGCGCCTTGGCTGCAGCCAGGTTGCCCTGGAGCTTCTCCGACTTCTGAGGCCCCGCTAACATGCTCTTGAAAGGAGGTGGCTTGACGAACACGGTGCGAGTCTGCTCACTTTCCGGGACGCCAGGAGCCGCCACGTCGGACACAATCTTTATCAACGCTGGTTGTGAAGGCGGAACTTTGGGTGGAGCAGCTTTAACCTCTGATGGAGCAGACAGAGTTTCTGAGGATGCTGTGTTTAACGATGCAGGGGAAGTTGTTGAAGGACTACTCTGTGCTGTTGCAGGCTTTGACTGGACCAGAGCAGGTTTAGGGAACAGTGGCCCTTGCTTCATTTCAGGTTTAGACTCAGCTGAATCAGGCTTAGAGGTATTCTGACACGGTTCAGGTTTCAACATTGAAGGGGGGAGTTTAGGACCGAACTGCTCTCTTCCAGTCACCATGGGTGCAGCAGACATTTCCCCAAACGGTCCAGCAGAGCTTACTGGAGGCCCGGGTTTGTTGTTGAACATCTGTGGATTTGGAGGCCTGACAGGGGCTCTAGGAAAAGGCCCTGGTGGACCTCCATCGGTGCTTTGGGGTCTCATGTTCAGAAATGTGTTAAGGGATGCAGGTTTTCCTGCCAGGGAAGCTCTCCTCAGCGGAGCCACAGGAGCACGGAGGTTTGGCCGGATCTGTCCTCGACCAGACGCATACCAAGGTGGAGATTTTAGCTCCTCACCGGCCAGCTTCTCAGCAATCTCTTTGGCAGCGGCCACTGACTTCGACAAGGAGTCCTCTTCTTCACCTGGCTTCTGCTTTGCAGCCGCTTCTTCGTCCTTGAGGAACTCTGCTGCAACTTTCTGGGCTTCCTTCGCCAGCTGGTTCTCCTTCTTCTTCCATGTGAACTTCCCAAACGAAGTGGCGGCGCCTGCAGAGGCCGGTGCTTTGCTGGCCTCCATCGCCTGCTTGCGGAGCTTCGCCCTCATGGCCGGACTCGGCCCACAGAAGATCTTGGGCAGCTCGTAGGGTTTTGCCGGAGGTTCAGACTTCCTGACGTCTGGTTTCCCTCCTGGTTTCTCAGGCTCGGCTTTTTGCTTCCCTTCATCTCGGTCATGTTTAGATCTGGAATCTGAACATTTCTCCTGCTTGTATTTGTCCTCGGTGTATTTATTGCCGTACTTTGGATGACCGTCGTCGTCCCTGCGATGGCGGTGCCGATACTCTTCGTCTCGACTGCTGCCTCTGTACCGGCTGTTCCTGTCTTCATTCTCTCTGCTGTTGTGTTTCTCCTCCTTTTTGCTGTGTTTGTACTTTTCATCCTCATCTTTCTTGCTGTAAAGCTCGTCTTCCTCCAGGCTCTTTCTGGTTGCCTTCACTTTCTGCTCCTCTTCCTCTTGTTTTACTTTGATCTTTTCATCGCAGGTCTCGGCAGCCTCCTCTTCCTTCTTTTTCTCCTTTTTGTTTTTGCTCTTTTCGTCTCTGTCTTTATCGTCGTCGTCATATTTGCGTTTCTTTCCGCCTGCCTCCAAACCCAGGCCCGCCTGGCGGTCCAGGTTCCTCCTCTGCTCATACAGCGGATTCTCCAACATTTGTTTCTGGTGAAGGAAGCATGAAAAATACAAAAATATGCATGAGTTTATGTCCTTAGAACGTTTTTATTGATTAGGCAGGAGGTCTTCAACGTGGGGAGGTACTGCAGGGATTTCTGATTATTTTTTAAATTATTTTGTTTTTTAACATTTAACTGTTTTAGTATCTTTCACATTTGTTTACATACATATTGTACATGAACACTTCACATTCAACATAACAAAACTTTTGCTTGGGAGCTATTCCTCTTTTTGACCTTTGTCCTGTCTAGTTTGTCTAGTTCTTTATTTTTGTCGTTGTCCATTTCATCCACTTTCCTTCCATTTGTGTTTGCTGAAGTCTCAAACGATGTCAGTTTTTCCATAATGTATATTTCTTCTATTATTCCAGTCCATTGTTCTTCCTTTCCCCATTTCCTCATAATAGCTTTCTTGCTAGCTGTTAACATCATCTTAATCAGATACCCGTCTTTTACCTGTACTTTGATATTAATATTGCAAAGATATAGTACCACACTATTCATAGGAATATCATATCCCAGAATCTTCTTCACAGTTTCATACATATTTTTCCAAAACTGAACAATTTTAGGACAATTCCAAAATATGAGAATGATTTGCGTTTAAATAAGTTTTTTAATTCACAGCTATGTCCTTAGATACATACTAACATGAATCCAACATAATAAAATGATTTGTGATTATATTGTTTAGTTTTATTGATAATTTATCAGAATTAAAGTGTATGAACTGAGGTGTTGTACCGAGTTACACCACAGGGTGGGGGTGCTTCCCCAGTCCGCTCAGATACATGAAGAAGGGCAGAACCATTAAAGACTCGCCGCCTCACTTTCAGTTGTTAAGGTTGTTAATGTGGGATGTGATTCCCATGAAGTTTTCTTATAGCATTTATTTCATCGACCAGTCTGGACGACGTTTTGACAGTGAAAGAACTGTTCTGCTGCATTAGCACTTTGGAGCTAGCATGCTAGTTGCCCTGCTAGCTTAGCAGCTAACTGTTGCTAAGTTAACCAGTGCAGCCGTGAACCGGGCCTGGGGTCCATGTCTGAAAGGATCCAGCTCTCTGCAGCAGCTGGAGGTAAAACTACACAGCTGGCCTCCTTTAGCTCATACCTTGTATTTCTCATTATGAAAGTGTGTGATGACGTGTTCCTCAGCACAGATGGCGTCTCCATAAAACTCCTTACACAGCAGGCAGAAGAACCCTCTGACAGGAACCAGGAACTCCGACCCTGCAGTCAAACACAAGCAGCACCATTCAAACACAGGGCAGGAGGCAAAACCAGCTTCCAATCATGTTTACCTGGCGGACATCTCCAGGTTAACCAGAACCTGTCAGGACAGGAGAGATTCAGAGAGAAAATAGTTGCTGTTTCTAGAGAGAATGGTGAGCAGTTATCTCAGAGTGCTAGCTGATGGAAAAACTAATGAAAAGACATCAGAAGGTGTAAATGTCTTCTTCTCCGACACACGGGTCCAATCTGAGTTCCACCTGGAAGTAAAAGACAGCTAACAAAATTCAGTGGTTCAGAGACCACATCATCAGCAGCAGCAGCTTTAATTGGATCAAGTCTCGACATGGTGCCAGTACCTTTGGCTGGTTTGGTCTGCTTGGCGTCTCCTGAGGTGGTCTTAGGGGTCTTGGTGGGACCGGAGGCCCAGGGCCGATCGTACGGATCCAAAGTCTGCAAACAAAAAATCCCACGGTGAAATGTAAAATTTGAAAAGTGAGACATCAAACCGTGTGAAGAACAAACCTTCCGGTGCGGTTTGCTGTGTAAGTGCGTGAAAAAGTCAAACATGGAGCCAGAGGTGATGTTACAGTTTTTGCACCAGTGGTTCCCAGCGTCATAATACTCAAATGGGTCAGGGGGCAGAGCCTCAGCGGTGGAGAGCCGCCGTTCTGGCGACGCCTTCGTCGAAGTCGCCGGGGTTGCCTAAAGAAATAAAGAAAGCAGCGATTCAGCAGAGCAGGAGACAGAGACAGTCAGGACAGAAACAAGAACCAGCTACCAAGTGAAAACGACTTACCTTGACAGAGTCCAGCACCGACGCACCGACGGCAAAGACAGACTCGACATTCGTCACGCAACCATCACGAAATAAGACGAAATCAACGACGTCAAAACAGGACAAAGTCGGCGCGCATCATACAACGATCCTGCAGTAACACTCCTTTTCGGTTTAACGCCGCCGATGAGTAAAAACGGGTGAGACACGTTTACAACTGGATCTCGGTGTTGCAGCGCCCCCTGCAGGAACCCTTCAGGTCAGGATGTTCATCAGCAAGATAAAGATGCAGATGAGCTGGAAGCGATTACAAGTTGGTGCGGTTAACGGCAGAGAGGTCCTGGTTCTGGTTCGAACCGGCTTCATGTTCAGTCCAATTGTTGTCTTTATCTTTTATTCAATGAAAGGGTTACAGGCTTGTTCAGAAACAGTGATATTAAATCATTCAGTTGTTAGGATTCCACCGGTAGACTGATTGAAGCTGTTGTTGACAACAGCAGGAAGGACACAAAACAAGTGGAACGACCCGAACGTCCCCCACTGAAACATGGCACCTTGATGCTCTCATTTGGCCCAATAGACCAACTGAGAGCATTAATATAAATAATATTTCTACAGGTGGAGGACCAGGATGCGTTTGAACGCAGATGAAAATGAGACGACACCATCCTGACTGATCCCACGTTCAGAACAGAATTCTCTCCGCACCGTTTGGTTCCGATGTGCAGCAGGGCGCACGCCGAAGCAGCGGTGGTGCGGTACAGGTATCATGCAACCATGAGGCCACGCGCCAACATGAAGCATTGGGAGTCTTTAGCTCTGCACCACTAACCGACCAGCAGCAGCAAAAACCAAAACACAGAACAGATCTGAAGTCAGACCCACTCACTCATTAGGAGCCCAACTCTGATTATAACCAGATTAACCCGGGAAGTAGTCTGAGTGGTAGGACGGTGAGTAATAAACGTGTAAAATGTTTTTGGCTCTTACCTGCAGCAGATGCTGTGAGCTCGTTGGAAACTAAAGTACTGAAAATCCGATTGGCTCAATCAAAGTAACTCCACATAAACTGGACCAAACAGCAGCAAACAAGCTGTACAGACCAGAGGTCTTCAACGTCAAAGGAACTGCAGCGGGATCGTACATTTTTGGTATATTTTTTTAAATTCAAAATTATGTCTTTAAGTACATATTAAAAATATCCTACATGGTAAAATGACACATGACACAGAAATGTGTGATCATTTTGCTTTGCTTAATTAAATTAACTGAATTTTCACACTTTGAGACAACAAAGGATCTGTCCATCTGTCTACAATTAAAAGGAAGTGAAAGAACTGCGAATTTAGGTGTTGTGCCAAGCTACACCACAGGATGGCGGTGTTTCCCGTGAGACGGTTTGCTTTGCTAGTCCTGACGGATTCATGAAGAAGGGCACAAGCTGTAAAGTTTTATTTTTGTTTAATTCCAGATTGCTAAGCACCTGGATATGGTTCCCATAAAGTTTTTCTCTTATAACATTTGTTATTTCATCAACCACTCTTATGTAGACAATGTTCTGGGAGTGAAATAACTGTTCTATTATGTTAGCATTTCGGCGCTAGCATGCTAGTTGTCCTGCTAGCTTAGCAGCTAACTGCCGGTGTATTTTGGCTCGTTTCTGCCGTACCATACTCATCCACACAAAGCCAGATAAGAGTCTACAGAAATATAAAACGCATTTCAGATGAAAATGAACAGATTCTGCAAGCAAAAATCTGTATATTGTGTTAAAAGATCTGCATTCTGTTAATAACTACACTTTGTTCATGGCAGTGGCATTAGTAAGCCATCTGTTTATTAATATACTCTGGCTCTGGTAGTCCCGGGCTGAAAAACGTTGAAGATCCCCGTTATAAACCGTTAATATGCACTAAAACATCCAACATGATGGCTGACCGGCTGTGAGCTTCAACTAATGAGGGTGTACTTAGTTTTCCATGTCATTCACAGCGATGAATCAGTCTACTACAGGTAAAGCCAAATTATTTAATTAGTACTTCTTGTACACAAGGCAGAGAATGGAGTTATTGAAAAGTAAATCTATAAATTCCTTCACAAAACATCAGTCTGAACTGACCCTTTAAATCTAACAGTGAACTTGTAAATAACTGCAATAATAAACCTATTAAGGAAACAGAACTGATTTCTACAGTCGGATCTTTACTCTCTGCTTCCATCATGTGACTTATACTAACTAAGACAAGGTTGTATTGGAACCATGTGGGCCCTAGCTATGCTATGCTGTCTGACAGTAAACCCTCCTCTGAAGGAGCCGTACCTTTAAGGCGGCGCTGCCGGCAGCTGGTTGCTCCTCTGGGTTCCTCCCCTGCTCCCGTTTCTCACTCTTTGGAGGAAACTCCTCCTGGTCCCGGATTTTATTCAGCTTGCTGATCTTGCCGGGACGATCTAAAGGGCTCAGGCCAAGTATTTGCGCGACTTTCTCAATCTCGCTGCGCTTCCTCTCGGCAGCCTCGTGCTCCTTGCGGAGGTTGGAGATCTTCGCCATGACCTCGTCCTGCAGGCGGTTTATCTCCTGTAGCAGGGGGTCTTTATGGCCGTCCTTCTCACGGCGCTTCTTCCTCAGCAGCTCACCTGAAAACAGGACCGTCCAGATCGTTGTCAGGTAGAACTGTAATTCTCAGCGTCACCAGTGGGGAGTGTTGTTGCAACTCTATACTTCAGCTGGACCCAGCTCATCTGTTTGGACTTCAGGACCCGGATCAGACCAGTGCAGAGCCCTCAGGAACCCTCAGGAACTCACCTTGCTGCTTCCTGAGCCGCTCCAGCTCCTTTATCAGATATTCTTTCTTGGTCATTCTGACCTCCCGCTCCTGCCTCAGCTTCTCCCGCTCCTCCAGAACCTGAAAACAGAAACCCAGTCAGCAGAAACAGAACCGCAGGACTGGGTGGTCAGGAACACCACAGTGCTGCACAGGAGTCCTACCAGGACAGGTAAAGACAGGAAGTGTTGCGTGCAGGTGAGTCACCTTTAGTTTCTCGCTTTCGTTGTTCTGCTCGTCAGAAATGCTCTGGTCCTGACTCCTCCGCCGCTGCTCTTCCTGACCAACACTCCTCGCAAAACCTGAGGACCAAACACACAGCTAATGGATGGGAACGCAACACCAGCCTCTCTGACTGGTTCTGGTCGCTTCCTAAACCAGTCTAACTGGATCACCTGCAGGTCTGAGTGACCAATCACAGCAGATCTCAGGCTGGGTTCCTCACCTAAGGGCCCCGTGTCTGGGGTGGGTTTTCTGTAAGCCTTTTTGTAGGTGGGAGGCGGCGTGAGGTTCTCTATGGCAGGCTGAGGGGGCAGGGCCATGTTAGGCGGTGGGTACATGGGGGGCCACTGCTGATGGATGTAGGGCAAGTAGTTTCCATACTGGCTGTATGCTGAAGGAGGGTAGTTTGGGGGCATCATGCCAGGGAGCTGTGGGGGAGGGTAAGTAGGAATGTGCATGCCTGTGTGAGTCGGGATGGGGGCGGGATCAGAGGTCTGACTCTGAGGCAGCGTTGGTGTACTCCACTCGTTCTTTGTCTCCTTGACCTCCCAATCTTTGGAAGTTTTAGCAGCTGTGGTCTTCTTGGACTCATGGTCCTCGCTGCTCCAGCTGGCCCCCCGTTTGGTGCCCCGCCCATGACTGCTACTGCGACTTCTGCTGCTGCTTGAACTGCCGCTCTGGCTCCGCCTGCTCCGGCCTCGGCTATGGCGGCTGCCGTTGGAGCTGCCGGAAGAGTATCGTTGTCGCCGCGTGGGTGTCTTTGGAGGCTGCTTGTTGCCATGAAGGCGCTCCTTGGTCCTGGCAGCCATCTTGCTGATCTCTCCAACGCCCAGGTCAAGCCCGATGGTTTTCAGGAGATCCTGGATCTTCTCGTACTCCTCCAACGCCTGGCGCTCACTCTCCTCCAGTGGCTCTGTTCCCGGAGGATAGGCCATGACATTCTGGTCGGGGTTGATGATGGGCTGACTCATGTGCCTGTTTGGCTCACTCACAGACGAAGTGACCTGAAGATGTGGTGAAATGGTTGGAGGGCAATTGTACACCTGACCGGCCATGGCTCTTTGTGAGGGGAGATCAGAGTACAGCGAGTCTTCCGTCACGTCTCCGTACAGATCCAGGCTGTGATGTCGCTCTGGCTCTGGTGCCGCTGACATTCTGGGCTCCTCCAATTCTCCATACAGAAACTTTTCCTCATCATCGATATCGTCCAGGACTTTCTGTGGAACTCCGCCCACTGGCTCTGCCACGCCCAACAGGTTCAGGATTTCTTTGATCTCATTGTTGAGGTTGGCCCGCTGAGACATCTGCGGGTCGGACCGCAGTTCTGAGAGAACAGCTGCCACAGCACGCGGGTCGTTCAGCTTAACAGCCTGCATCAGCTGGTCGGCAACACGAGCCATGGTGCGGTCCAGGTCCCTGGGCGAGTCGGAGCTCTGTGGCACAGAAGCACAACGTGATGCAACGCCACCTCATCAAACCCAAAACCAGTCCTTCCTCATTGTAGTATCATCACATTCTAATATAAATTAAAGCTTAGTAACAGATCAACTTGGCTTTTTTCAAGATAGAACCACTAGTTAGCAGGTCAACTGGTACCAGACTGAACATACCCGAAAAGACGGCGAGTTTTCGTAACTGTTGTGCTTCTTCAGGATGGATTTGGTGGGTTGACCCAGGAGCTCCTCTACCTCCCTCCTGCGTCGGGCCAGCTCCAGCTCTTTAAACTGCTTCCTGGACGGATCATTCTTGTCTCTGATGGAACTGGAGCTGCTGGAGCTCGAACTGCTGAAACTACGACTCCTTCCTCTGCTCTTCCCCGGAGATCTGGACCTGGATCTAGACTTGCTGCGTGCTCGACTCTTGCTCCGCCCACGACTCTTGGCCCGGCTTTTGCTGCGTCCCCGGCTTCTGTCTGGACTCCGACTCTCTCCGCGGTGACGACTCTTGCTGCGTCCCCGGCTTCTGTCTGGACTCCGACTCTCTCCGCGGTGACGACTCTTGCTGCGTCCCCGGCTTCTGTCTGGACTCCGACTCTCTCCGCGGTGACGACTCTTGCTGCGTCCCTGGCTCCTGTCTGGACTTCGGCCCCTGCTACCACTCCGCTCATATTCAGGTCGGGGAAGGTAATCTCTGTAGAAAAACATAAGTAGAGCTGACTGAGCACATCCGGATCAACAAGTGACCGTCTTGGTCCTTGCTGGGTAAAGGAGTCTCAAAATCTGTTCTGTGATCAAGTGTCCTACTTCCTGGTGTCTGAACTGCTCTGTGGAGAACACATATTCAATTATCTTGACAAACTGGACTGAATAAAATTAATTATATGAAATAACAAGAATCTCCAAGAACCATATTAATGGAGAACAACTGATGAATGAGATATGAACAAAATTCTACATTCAATTGTACCAACAAAGAAATCATCCATCCATTTTCTTCTGCTAATCTTATGTTGGGTTGCGGGGTCAGCGGCCTACGAGGGAGGCCAAAACTTCCCTCTTCCCAGCCCCTGGTCCAGCTCCTCCATGGAAACCCCTAGACATTCCCAGGCCAGCTGAATAACATTGTCCCTTCAGTGTGTCCTGGGTCTTTCTCTTAGTCTCCTCTTTGTGGGACCATATCATCTCATCATGGAGGCATCCATCCTAACCAGATCCCAAACCACCTCAACTGGCTCCTCTTCATGTGGAGAAGCAGCAGATGCTCCTGGATGACTGAGCTTCTATATCCCTAAGGGAAAGCCCAAACACCTTAGAGAGAAAACTCATGTCAGCCACTTGTACCTGTGATCTCGTTCTTTTGACCTCTACCCAAAGCTCATGACCATAGATGAGGGTGGGAACGTAGATCGACTGGTAAATCGAGAGCTTCGCTTTTTGGCTCAGCTCTCTCTTCACCACGACAGGACCGGTACAGCGCCCGCTTGACGGCAGACGCTGCGCCAATCCGCCTGTCGATCTCCCGCTCCCTTCTTCCCTCATTTGTGAACAAGGTCCTGAGATACTTGAACTCCTCCACTTGGGGCAGGACACCCCGATCCGGAGAAGGCACTCTACCCTTTTCCGGCTCAAGACCATGGCCTTGGATTTGGAGGCACTGATCCTCATCCCGGCCGCTTCACACTCGACTGCGAACCGCTCCAGCGAGAGCTGCAGATCACGACCCGATGAAGCCAATAGGACCACATCATCCGCAAAAACCAGAGATGAGATCCTAAGGCCACCAAAACAGATCCCCTCAACACCTTGGCTGGTCTAGAGATTCTTTCATGGATTCTGTCCATGAAAGTAATGAACAGGGGCGTGCCGTGGTGGCGTAGTGGTTAGCGCGACCCGTATTTGAAGGCCTTGAGTCCTCGACGCGGCCGTCGCGGGTTCAACTCCCGGACCCGACGACATTTGCCGCATGTCTTCCCCCCTCTCCTTCCCCGTTTCCTGTCAGCCTGCTGTCATATAAGGGACACTAGAGCCCACAAAAAGACCCCCTGGAGGGGTAAAAAAAAAAAAAAAGAAAGTAATGAACAGAATCGGTGACAAAGGGCAGCCCTGGCGGAGTCCAACTCTCACTGGAAACGAGCCCGACTTACTGCCGGCAATGCGGACCAGGCTCTGACACCGGTCATACAGGGACCTGACAGCCCGTATCAAAGGGCCCGGTACCCCATACTCCCGGAGAACCCCCGACAGGGCTCTCCGAGGGACACGGTCGAATGGCTTCTCCAAGTCCACAAAACACATGTAGACTGGTTGGGCAAACTCCCAGAACCCTCCAGGACCCTGCTGAGGGTGTAGAGCTGGTCCAGTGTTCCACGACCAGAACCAGAACCAAACTGCTCTTCCTGAATACGAGGTTTGACTATCTGATGGACCCTCCTCTCCAGGACCCCTGAATAGACCTTGCCAGGGAGGCTTAAGAGTGTGACCCCTCTATAATTGGAGCACACCCTCCGGTCCCCCTTTTTGAACAAGGGGACCACCACCCCGGCCTGACCAATCTCCAGATGCCCCCGATGTCCACGCAGTATTGCAGAGTCGTATCTACCGAGTAGATCTTTAATCAGTTTGGTGACCACCAGAGATTGGAGACCCGATGTCCCCAGGCTCAGCTTACTCACTGCATGATGTGCTGGTGGGACTGAGGAGGTCTTTAAAGTATTCTGCTCACACTGACCTCATCCCCTTGGAATGAGGTCAGTGTGCTACTGACCTCATTCCAAGTTGAGGTCAGTAGCACACCATCCCCACAATGAATAGTGCTGGTGAGGTCAGAGAACCCTCATCTCAAAAAGAGGGACGTAACCTGCCAGGTAGCACTGTGCCACAGCCTGACACACAGCAGGAGAAAGACTCAGAGGACAGATGTACAGCTTGCAGTGCTGAATCTAGAGCAGAGTCCATTTTTCCAGAGGTTATTGCAGTCTCCTGCTTCCTGTTACCTCCACAGATAGTGTTGGAGGTCCCAGCCTGCAGCTACCATAAAGTTCACCAGGTGCCAGACTTGACAAGTGCATGTGATCCACATAGCAGGAGGGAGCAGACACCCAACGTGAATCCTTTGCTAGAGACATGCAGCTTTTCAACCCCGGTAGAGTCAAACATGCATGAGGTCAACGCTGTCTGCTTGGCTTGCCCTCTTCCTGAAGCTCATTTGGAAACCAACAGCTAGGAGCGTTCATGTTTTCATAAAAACTCTTCACACTGAGATCGGTGACAGTTATTCAGCTCTTTGTCAGGCTTTAGGAGAAGAGTATTCTGCACTCAGAGGTCAGGATTCTGCTGCTTTTCATGCATCTCAGGTTCTGCGGGGAGAACCACCCTGAGAATACCGCCTCAGGTTGAGAAAAGCTTATTTTCGGACCTCAAAAATGGTCACCTTTTAAAGTCTTTATTCCTTCCTAACCTCCAGGGAACTGATCGGTGTGCCTTGCGGGACGAGGAGCCTTAGCATGACAGCTTGACAGATCCACTCAGTCTGCATGGGAAACACGTGGGTTAGGGCCCCAGGCAGCGGGGCTGGGGGGCCGATCAGTTTTGAACATTCAGACAGAGAACAAACCCAAAAGAAGGCAGAAAGCCAGTTCCCCTAACAAAGGTTTCCATTACAAATGTGAGCAAATCTTTGTCTATATTCTGCTAATGTAAAAATAAAACACAACTTTAAAATTGGGTTGTTTCTATTAAATAAGAAATTGAATTAAAATCACACGTGAATAAGTTTGTTCACGCCATGGGTCATTAAACTCAAGGCAGTGACGATGTAAACAGTTACATGAGATGATTCATAATCCATCATCTATCAGCCAATCAGAGGAGACGTCGGATTCAGGCGTTGGAGCAACAAGCCCCGCCCCCTTGGGAGCGGCTACGTATCGGCATTTTGGGGAAACTGTAGTGAGTTTGAGAGAAGAGCGATGGATTCAGCAGGTTTATGATCGGCGAGAAGGCCTGAAGAAACAGACCACACGAAAGAAGAGCATAAATAGTTATGTATGGTTTTGAAATGATCCTGCACAGTATTTTATTTTGTAGTTTTTGTTCAGGATATTATTGAAAATGTTGTTTTATATACAGTATATTTTAATACTTTAATCTTTCTGTGAACCTACATGCGCAGCGCCTGGATTTCCTGCTGTGGGACGAAAGATCAATAATAATTTTGACTATATTCTGGATATTGACCTGTGTGGCTCTGGGAACACATGACGGTCCGAACGATGACAGAAATATCCAGGTGTGCAGTGATCAGCTGATCTCAGTTCTCCTCCATCACAACCATTTTAAATCACTATAATAAGAATTCATATTTATATGACATCATTGTATCTGCAGCAGGAATATTTCCAATTTTAACTTTTATATCCAGACATGTTTATGGTTTTCCTGTTTAGTTTAATGCTGTTTTTGATCAAACCAAACCTGTGCAGAGTGAATGTCTGACCGTGTTGAAGGGACTAAACTCATGTTGGACCACAGAACCAGAGATCAGTGACGGATCAGAACCTCGGTCCTCCACATGGACCAGAATCCAGGTTCTCCTGCCTCTGGTTACCTGTCGTGGTAGTGCGGGGGGCCAGTCAGCTCGTTCCCCACGCTGATGACCAGGTTGTGGTCCAGGTGAGCTGGTCCTCTGTGAGGCGGAGACCTCTGCAGGTGACAACACATGTAATCACTAATCACCCACAGAACCAGACATCCGGGTCCATTTGGACTGTCTGATCTATAATCGGTTTAATACAACAATAGTAATTATAATAATCTCCTGATCAATCAACTCTTTAACTCAGAGACTTTCCAAATGTCCTACACTGAAAACAAACCCTCAAACTCATCATATATGTTTTTTCTGTTAGCAATAACAGTTTGATCAGATCAAATTTATTGATCTGATCAGAGCCGATCAATGAGTTTGATCAGAAGCTGTTTTCCTTCAAGCTGACTGCAGCTCGGAGTCTCCCGGTTCCGCCGCTCAGAAGTCTCCGGTTTAAATCAACCCGTTTTTGAATGAAGTCTGGTCTGCAGCAACGTCTGTTACCTGCAGACCAGACCAGGAACCTATCAGAACCCAAAGACTGTCCTGCAGTTCTGGTTCTGGACCAATAGAAGACCCGATTCTGATTGGAGTAATTAACATGTTTTCACATCATTCGGTGCGGTCTGACTCCAGTTTCACTCGCCTCAGGAGGCGGACCTCCGGTCCAAAAGTCCCCGCCGCGGTGGCCTCCGGGGCCGGGGGACGGGTGCCTCCTGTGGTAGGCTTCCGAAGCTCCGTGGTCCCGGTACTCCGGGTAGTCCTGGTGGTACGGAGGTTTCGGTCGGGCCCTGTCGTCCCGATATCCCTGTGACGGGTAAGGCCTCGCAGGAGGCGGGTAGCCTCTAAACGGAGGCCGGCCGCGGAACATCTTCTCCCGCAGAGATGCACTGAGGCCGCGCGGGGAGCTGCGGGTCGGTGCGGCGCTTCACAAGCAGCAGGAAGCCACAACTGGTTCCGGTCCGCAACAAAACACAGATTATTATTTTATCAAAGCTGTGGTTCCGAGTTCGGCTCCGAACCATACACACTGAAGCCTTCTTCTTTGTTTCTGCGGGGTATCTCGCTTCCTAATCGCCTCACTGTTGCCACCACGTGACGAAGTTGCGGTACTGCAGGTGGGCCGATCCAGAGCTATAAGATGAACTTTGACCTGTAAAGAAATCCTGAGAGCTCCTGATGCTCTGAGCCAGTCCAGAACAGGTTCTGACCTTGGAAGCAGAGCTCCAACATATCTCCTGATTCCCAGAGAAAACATTCAGTTAATGAGAGTGAGGGGCCCTCACTGAGGGCCAATCTGGAGGACAAACCCGTCCGAGGAGATCCGGGGGGTTCAGGAGGGATCCATAGATCCTGAGAGGATTTAATCCAGCTGCAGATCTACAGGAGAACCTCCAGAGGGCGCTCTGTCACTCCAGCCTGGAGTGGGACAGAGCCACAGAACCAAAATAGTAAACATTTAGAAACTGGTTCTGCTTCATATTTCATATTTTTTTAAAAAACGATTCACATTTTAAAATACAAAACAGAACACGAAGGAACTGATTGATTTTTTTAAATTCAGTTTTATTGATAAACTCAAAAGATCCCAGGTTTATACTTTTTTTAAATTAGCATAACACAAACAGAAACGGGGAAAATCGACCCAAACTATAGAAGAAAGATTTGAACTTGGCTCCTTTTACTGTAATGGAAATGGGACTAAAACGCTCCAAGGTCTCTTTTAAAGGCTTTAATCAACTTCCACACAGCCTGGCGGTGAATCAATCAATCAATCAATCAAATTTTATTTGTATAGCACATTTCAGCAGCAAGGCATTTCAAAATGCTTTACATCATTACAAACACAGAAACACAAAGCAACATAGAATCAATCATTAAGTCAAGTTCCATCAATAAATTTGTAATTGATTACATTTCAAATACAATCCTAAACAGGTGGGTTTTTAGTTGAGATTTAAAAGAAGTCAGTGTTTCAGCTGTTTTACAGTTTTCTGGAAGTTTGTTCCAGATTTGTGGTGCATAGATGCTGAATGCTGCTTCTCCTCGTTTGGTTCTGGTTCTGGGGATGCAGAGCAGAACCAGAACCAGAACCTGAGAGGTCTGGAAGGTTGATACAACAACAGCAGATTTTTAATGTATTGTGGTGCTAAGCCGTTCAGTGATTTATAAACTAACAACAGGATTTTAAAGTCTATTCTCTGAGCTACAGGGAGCCAGTGGAGGGACTTTAGAACTGGTGTTATGTGCTCTATCTTCCTGGTTTTAGTGAGAACGCCAGCAGCAGCATTCTGGATCAGCTGCAGCTGTTTGATTGATTTGTTGGACAGACCTGTGAAGACGCTGTTGCAATAATCAATACGACTGAAGATGAAGGCATGGATGAGTTTCTCTAGATCTGGCTGAGACATTAGTCCTTTAATCCTGGAAATGTTCTTCAGGTGATAGAAGGCCGACTTTGTAACTGTCTTTATGTGGCTCTGGAGGTTCAGGTCAGAGTCCATCACTACTCCCAGGTTTCGGGCTGATCGCTGGTTTTCAGTTGTAATAACTGAAGCTGTGCATTGACTCTAGATCTATAACTCTAGATCTATAACTCTAGATCTATAGCTCTATATCTATGACTCTAGATCTATAACTCTAGATCTATAACTCTAGATCTAGAGGGCGCTGCCAATAGATCCAGAGGTTATCGATGAAGGTCACTGAGCTGGCAGAGCAGCTTTTAATCAGCCATTTGTTTATCATGTCCAGCCTGGAGTGTTTTTCGTCTCCCCATTGAGGTGATGGAATTGGACCACTGAGAAATAACTTCATTTTCAACGCTCCCATAGTTTTCAGAAGAATATTAAAGTTCTTTTTTAGAATCTCAGATTTCTGCTTTGCCACATCGTTGGCTCCAACATGCACAACTAAAGACTCAATATCTGGCTGATCAGCGGTCAGCGAAAGAACTTTACGAGTTAAATCAGATACAGTGTCACCAGGAAAAGAAATCATTCTCGTTTTCTTGAGATTGCAAATGTGACTGATTCCATTTACTGCCTCATCTCCAACAATAAGCACTTTTGGCATACCTTTCGTTTTCCTGGTAGCCGCTTTGTCCTTTGGGGCTTTGGGGGCTGGATGTGTTAGACTTGCCTCATTGTTGATGTTTGAAGGCGAGGTTTCACTCAGAGGCTCAGGCTGGAGTACAGAAAATCTGTTTTTCAGTGGGATTCCCACAGAGTCAGAATGTTTTGAGGCCCAGGCTGGTCGCTCTGTCCTTGGGAGCGAGGTCGGTGGAACAGTTTTGGTTGCAGCTGCTTGTTTGTTTTTCTTTGGTGGAGCAGGTGTTGAGGTTGAAGGTGGGTTTCGGCTCAGAGCCGGCCACGCTGATTCGTCCAGGTGAGGGTTCTCCCTGTCAGTCGCCTCATCGGATCTGCGGTGTGAGACGTTTGCTTCGGCTTGGCACCCAGAGCGTTCCAGGGTGAGCTGCTTGATGCGAGGCGTACAACCTCTCCGTTGATTTGAGGAAGAGTTGTCTGATTTCCACAGTTAGTGTTGATTTCAAAGTTAACCTCCAGCTGTTTGATCTTCATTTCTATAGACTGAAGTCGTTGTATAATACTGCTAATGTCCTTGGGGTCGGCCGGAGGCATTTTGTCCTGGTTCAACTTGGAAATGAAGAAAAGTAAGGTAAAAATAAAAGTAAGAAAATCCCCCAGTCCTTAGGTTTGTAGTAATCCAGTTATGATGTCGAAAATGTGAATATAACTATAAAAACTGTCACTTTAAAAGTAGCTCAGGCAAAGTTATCAGTAAAGAAGGGAGAGAGCAGGACAAGCTGCTGCTCCTTCAGCTGCCTGCTCCGCCTGGCAGCAATGGCCTCTGAACCGGACCATCAGCTCATCCTCCCCGAGGTTCTGCTGGACTCTGTGGGTTTACCTCCACCTGTGCAGTCTGCATACATTTATAAACAAATGACGCCGATATTTTTTCTTTAAAAAAAATAACCCAGATTATTGCTGTAGTTTGAACTTTAGTCCAGGTGTGTTTGTGTAGCTGTGACCCAGAAGCAGCACACACTGCCTTCAGCTGCAGATCTGTGCTCTGATGCTCCATCAGCTCTGATCTGCATGGACAAACACAATCCACCTAAAACCCAAGCAGCTAAAAACCTTTCAGCTTTTCGCTCTTGGGTTCTGTTGGACTGGGTTTTACTCACAGAGTCTCCAGGATGTGACGGTCTGATGGGTCGTCCTGAGCGGACGGAGGTCCTGCTGCTCTGCCTTCATGCTTTCTTCAGGGCTAAACACCGGGGTCTTCCATCAGAGTCTGCAGTTCTGACTGCCGTCTGCCAGACATTTGCTCTATAACTTCTACACTCGACATATCTAGAGGTCGATGAAAACCCAAACAATACATTTAATCCACTACAGTTTATGACGTCTCCCTTTGCTGCCAGATGTGGTTTTTGGGGGTCAAATGAATTTAGCCCACTGTGCAGCTATAATGTAGTATGTCCCTTGTAATCATAAAGGAAGAGTTGATGAAATGAGAGGCAGTGAGTTTTATTTACAGGGAAGTATCTGGTAAAAAAGACCCGGAGGTTCTGCTGATGAATGAACCAGAGAACATCAGATGTTCTCATCTCACAATGCTCAGCCAACTGTAAACTATTAAACTGACACCAATTCAGAACAGTTTTGATTTACATTTTCCTAAAACTCATTTCATTGAGAAACTTGATTTACTTTGATTAAATGATTTTATTCAGTTTTACAAGAAAACCAGAAGACTTCCTGCATAGGAAACTTCAGGATCATCTGGAGACACTTCTGCTGAAAATCATATAAAATTAATAACAATGATGGGATATTTCAACTGACAATGAAACTGTTCTACCGTCAAACTACAACATAACTGCCCTTATGAGCATCAATTATATTCATCTGAACTAGCTAGCTACTGGTGACATAAGAACCGTGAAAGAAAGAATGATGCCTACACCCCTGGAGCCTTCGGGGAGTTCACCTCCAGCTCCCACTTTTCCAGAAACTCCTGCAGGTTCAGGTTGAAAACATCAATGCCTTTAGGCGACAGGTGGATGCCGTCACCCCGGTACAGCCCCGTGTTGGTGCCGCACCGGATGTTGTCGTGGTTCACTGAGATGCCGCCCAAATCCGACACAATGCTGTGGATTCTGCGGTTCACAGTGGTGCGAACCAGATCCACTTCATAGCTGTCTGGCGAGTGACGCCACACCCGGCGAGGGAGGATGTCGGACCACACCAGGAGGCAGTGTGGGAAGATGCTCCGTATGGAGGCCATGTCCTTCTTGACGGAGGCCAGCAGGTTAGTGGGGCTCTCGGTGCTCAGGTCGTTCCCTCCCAGGTGAACGATCAGGGCGTCCGGGTTGGGCCAGGTGATCTTCAGCTGGTGGAGCTGGGGCAACAGCTGGGACCAGGTCATGCCCTGGATACCCTTCCACCAGATGGTCACCTTGTTGGGGTCCATGCCCAGCTGCATACCTACCTCTGGAGACTTGGCCCGCGACTCGGCCCAGTACACAAGTGAATGACCACAGATCCAAACGTTCTTGGGCTCGCTACTGATTGGTTTACCTAAAGATAAGAACAGGACAGTTCAGGAAGTCAGAGAGGATCATCTGACAGACATGATCGTAACGTGTCTCAGATCACACCGCAGACTGCTTTCACAAAGATCCACTAGAGTCTGTTAATCTGGACGGCTGCAACGAGACGATCCGAGGCCAGGCGAACAGAAACATGTTCAATGATGCAATCTTGTATGCATAATATTAGAATGCATTATTGTTTTGGAATAAAAATGCATTACAACTGACCCCAACATTCACAGAGCGACCGAACATCAACACTCTACCAACTACTGCCTCCAAGCTGTTCTGGCTAATTGTGATATTTTGCTGTCAGACTGCAGGGGTACCTTTGGTTCTAGAGGATCAAAGAGCAGATCCTTCAGCTCCCAGTTTGGGATGTGAGACAGACACCAGGTCGAGGCTTAAACCTTTCCGCTCTGATAAAACTGATAGACTGGCTGAGATTATCCTGATCTGACTCTGTGGCTCTGCTGCTACAGGCTGTGGAGGACAAAGTGACCATGCTGCTTTCTCCTACTACTCTCCAAGTATTCGTGATCCACAGCTACTGCTGTGGATCTTCATGCTCTCTGGTTTGCATGGCATATCATGTACAACCTGCAGGCTTCTCTTAGATGAAGCCACTACAGGAGCTGCTACTGTCACTAACCCTTCAACACAGAAACTTGTTTCAAAAGTCAGACTAAATTAGAATGCAACTGACTCTGGATGCTGTCCCTGTTGCTGCCGCCGTTCTGGTCGGTCCAGGTAGAAACTGGTTTTATTCCACAGTCAGAAGATGTGAAAGATGGTGGACCGCTGTGCTATTAAGTTAATAGTTAATAGATCTTTGTGAAATCAATCTGGAGCGTTACAGAAATAAGTGGGTGCAGATCACAGTAAAGTTCCCCTCCAACGTCCTGCAGGTCTCAGCGGCCTCCAACCCAACTCAGTTACTGCTTGAATTCTCTCCTTTGCTGCAGGGATGAGCAGTTCAGCTTCAGGACCTCAAGTTGACATCGACGTATACACGAAACATGTGCGGCGCCATATTTTACGCACAAATCGGCATGTATGAAAATGAAAGTAGCATATAAATATATGCAAACTTTTTCCCTGCTGTGAAAATGTGCGGCAGCCACACAAACTATCTGGACATTATCAAACTACAAAAAGTCAAAACTCACATAAATCCACTGAAATCTGATTCAGTTATTTAGACCAGGAAGCATCAAACCCCATGATTTTATGATTTTAATATTTTAGTGTTTAAACGATGAAACTGAACCACATTTATCCTCAGACAATAAGCTAACACACAATAAAGAAAAGAGAAATAAAGGATGTGAAAACCTCAATGTAAATAATCATGTTGCTCAGTTTGTGTCTCATAAAGATGAAACTCATCGTCTGAATGCATCTATTTATTCTCACTAGAGCAGGGGTCTCAAACTCCAGTCCTCGAGGGCCGCTGTCCTGCAACTTTTAGATGTGCCTCTGCTGCAGCACCTGAACAGAATAATTACGTCATCAAGGCTCTGGAGAACTGATCTACACAAGGAGGAGGTGATTAAGCCATTTCATTAAAGTGTTTTGTACCTGTGGCACATCTAAAACCTGCAGGACAGCAGCCCTCGAGGACTGGAGTTTGACACCTGTGCACTAGAGAGAAACCAGGGCTGATCAAACAGTTTGATTATTGAAGGTGATCAGGTGTGGAGACAATCCCAGGTATATCAGTAGCTGCATCAAGGTGAGCCGCTACCTGAGGAGCTTTGGCTCTGATGGAGAACATGGAGCCATTGATCAGAGATCAGATTGATCTGCTGGTTTCTGAGCGTTTAGATTCATCCAGACTGATCATCCTGGAGCTCTGAGCAGAACTTAAAGCAGGTACCGGTACTGGTACCGGTCCAGCTGCAGCCATCCTCCATCTGGACTCTGTAAATGTAACTTCTGCTCATGATTCCTGGATTCAGAAGAAACGTTTAAATCCCGGCTGATCGCTCTGCTGCTCCAACAGCGTCTGCTCTGAGATCTTTAGGATTCATTTGGAGTTTGTTTCTTTAAAATGTATTAGTTTGATTTTTGTGAGGTGACCTTATGTGCCCTGAAAGCAACTTTTAAATAAACTATATTATTATTATAGATACTTATTCTGCTACAAACAAGGGCGTTGCCATGATTACGGCTTCACATGGCGACTTCCTGGTATTTATACAATTTACATTAATATGTATTTATGGAGGCGACAGGCAGAGCAGCAGCTGCTCTGTTTCCTGTAAATCAGGATGAATAAAGGAAAGGCAGCTCGGCTTCATGCATCTGGAGTTTTTTTCTAAATTTGTCTGAGTTTTAGTGTGAAAGCTGCGCAGTGTTTGATACATGAGGCCCCTGATGTTTTGGCATTTATAGCAATAAGGCCAACGCTAACTGTATTTAAAACCCTTCCAGTGTTTCTGGCTGCGACTGAATGTTACTGCAGGTGAAGCTCCACAAACAGAAAAAAATAAAAATACCAACAATACTTTTTAGTTTTCCGGTTTGCAAACATATTGATGAGTTGGTCATAAACTAAAATAAATCTAAATTTATGCAAGAATCAAAATTATTTTATGCTAACAGACAGTACTGCAACTGCCCATCCCTGCTCCAGCATGGCATCAACTTCTACCGAGGCCAGATAACAGACCGATCGTTTCGATTTGAGATAAGGGACCGATCGTTTCGATTTGAGATAAGGGACCGATCGTTTCGATTTGAGATAAGGGACCGATCGTTTCGATTTGAGATAAGGGACCGATCGTTTCGATTTGAGATAAGGGACCGATCGTTTCGATTTGGCGTCTTGAGTTCAGGAAACTGAGAAAACCTGCAGGGTTTCCTGTCTAAACTGTTGAATGTTTTCTCCTGATCTGTTTCTACAGGTTAAAAGTCACTAGCTCATACAAAACATTTCTATGTAAATAATATTTACTACATAAAGAGATTTTATTTTAAATCCTCAACACTACAGCTTCTAATGTGAAAAAAATGTTGAGTAATGAATGTAAAGAGGTTTCAATGTTTCATAGCTTCAAGTTTAGAGCAAAAGTTTTACTTTAGCTTAGGAGATCAAAACAGTCACCTACCTTTACCGTCAAGAAAAAACGTCACTCAGCAAAGTTTGTCATTTTAATCAAGTTATGAAACCTTCAAATAATCCCGCAAATACGGAAAAGCACCGCGAGACTTTTACCTGCCGTCTCTAGGTTGGCTCCACATCCTTTAGGTAAAGTTCAGACGTTGAAATGTGACGCGCAAAAAGTCAAGCAACCATGAAGAACATCATGTTTTAATGTCTAAAGGTTCAGCACAACGAGTTTCTTTGCCAATAAACGAGTCTGCTCCTCCTCATCTGGCTCTGATGGTTTGCTCGTGGTCCAGTACTTTGTTTGTAGAACTGAAATGAACTTCTATTAGCTATCTAACCAAAAGAGCAACTTTAGACCTAGGATGCGTCAGTGAACAAGCTGTGCTCAGGTCTGTACCTAAAGGTGTCATTTGTTTAATGTTCATTGTTCAGGAAATGCCCCGGGTTTTAATCGATTCAGAAAAGAGGATTTGGGGGTAATGTCATCAAGCAGGGAGTTCTTCATGTCAATAAATGTAAAATCCACCCTGGTCTCAGAGCAGCCTGCATTCGGGTTCAGTTCGGGCCCAGCGGCTTCGGAGGGCCGATCCGTCGTCAGAGAGCCGGGTGCTGGAGGACGGACCCCACCGGAACGTCAAAATCAGCTGAGCGCCACAGAGGGCGGCCGACTAAACATCGGAAACTTTCCAAGACCCCTGCTAAGGAGGTTTGAGGACCGACTCCTGCCAAGGTTCCTTCCTCTCAGCGCGGCCCAAGGATCCATCCATGAAGTAGAAACAGGAACCGATCTCAACACAGTGAAGTAGAGGTTCACTAACATCTGGCCCCATGACACCAAATCCCCAAAACACTGGCATGAATTTTCCTTTCTCCAGTCTGTGGGTTAGTTTAACGCCTTCTGGACCAAACAAAGTTTCTATTAAAGTCTACCAGCCTGAAGAGAAAAGACAGAAAACCATTAGATGGGTCTGTGTTTAAATGCTGCCTCTGTTCATCACTGTGAACAGATTTTCATTTCAGTTGCTAAACTCCATACTGGACCAGTTTGGTCTAAACTGGGAATGTGGATGCTCAACCTGAGGATGCAAACAATAGAAATTCTCAGCACAACATGGAAAAGTTGCAGACTTATAAAGTCACAAAGTTAGGAAAACCTTTTTAATAAAGGTTAGCTTAACCTGAGGTGATATCAGACTAGCGGCTGTACCGACGGGAACGCCGACGACAATCAACCGAGATCCTGACTTATTCTGATAACTATGGTCTGTTTGAAAAATACAGATAAAACTTTCTATTTCAATTACAGTGAATTATAGCTGTAGAGAAGAAGATCCTGGTGAAAATCTACACACTTTTATCTCAAACTACTCAACATTACAGCTAACTGATACTTCTAGCATAAAGACTCTTAAATCTATACGGTTCTGTTGGCTGGTTCTGCGGCACAAAGGCGGGTCAAATCTCTAAATATGAAACTAAACGTTTAGAAATGAGGAGTACAGCAGAGACATGTCACTTGTTCAGCCTTTTCCACCAATTAAGGCTTTTAGCAGCTACACATTTTCCACCTGATACAGAAACTGAATTAAATCTAACGGACAGAACAAATTACCACGACCCTTAATACAGTCTGGTGGGTTTTACTTACTGTTCATCAGCTTTATAAAGACTAAAGATGTTTTGGTGCAACGTCTTGCTAGATGGTTGAAGAAAACAGAACCGAAGTGAACTTACCCGGATGGGCTTTACTAGCACCTGTCTGAAAGACGCACCACAAACAAAACGCAACATCCGGTGAAAACATGAAGAACAGGGACCGCAGGAACCCACAAGGCTTTTATCAACATGGCTTTTATGTTAAGAATGAACAGATCCGACCCAGAAATACATCAGGTTCTTTAATTCAAACAGACTTAAGCCCTTCATAAATCTGATTTAGCTTTAGCTTCTAATGTTTACCAGAAAGTCAGTGAGATCTAAGCTGCAAGTGATGAATTACTCTAACAGGTGATGCTAATATTCACATGTAGCTTTCTGCTCTTAGCCTTACTCTGCAATGTTGAGAAAGTAACAGCAGGAGACCAACAACTAGCTCGCTCTAAGTGAGCATCCCTAGTTATCTGACTGAACCCTGCACTCATAAAGCCATGTCTACAAAAAGCCATGCTGCCCTCCAGGCCTCACCAAGTCCTGGAGCACATCTTCAGCCTAAAACATCAACCGCATTTCGCTCCGAGATTCTCCCTGTGGTAAGCGTCATGACCGGTTGGTAGCACACAGAGTGCTACAGAGAGCAACGAAACGCTGAGGTCCCAAAATGATTAAAGCTGCGGGAAGATGACGACGAGATCTTTTTTCTGCAGAAGTGATCCTGGTCAAAGCCGAGGGTTTGTTTCTGATTCGGTGCGCATCAAACATTACATTCAGGGAGATCATCAGAAGTGTCTGCACTCAGTCACCGCTGGGGGGCAACCCTGAAGACTTCAAAGCTCGATGCGGCCCATCTGCCCACCTTAGAGTTAGCCAGCTGGTGCTTTGGTAGATGAAGCTAGCATGGAGGAACTCCTGGATGCAAGGGACCGCAGCAGCTGCAGTGAAAACCAGACTATGGTCCCCAACTTTTACAGGGTCGTCCTTATTAATGGGTTATTCTCTCTCCTACACAGTCAGATCAGGAGCCACAGGGCCTGATACAGTCTGCTGGCATTATGGAACATTATGAAAGATGCTAATTGTTGGAGAAGCTCAATGGTGGGCACCGCTAACTAGAAAGCTTGTTGCACTAACCAAAAAGCACTAATATTAGTTCCACTAATGCTAAAGAGCTATACCAACACCATATTTAGCAGAGTCTAAACAGGACATCAGAAGATTTTAAACTGTTAACTGTAATGCTACATGCTAACAGCAGTCAATAACTAAATGTCAACACAGATGTCAAACTTTAACTTAAAGTTTACAAAACAGGCAAGTAAATTAGCATTTCAGAACCTGGAAATAAATGTTTTCAAAGTTAGCAAAAACACTAAAGCACTAAATGACAAATAAGTTCTGCTATTAGCAAATTAGCGGCAGGTATCCACTACTGGAGAAACTCCAACTTTGTCAGATCAATGAAATCATGTGCAAAGTCCGTCACACTAACTCGCACCAGAAGTCGGCCGCGGTTTGTAACAACTGGCTGAAGCTCTCTGTAGTGATGCAGATGACATAATCACAGACCAGCACAGATACTGGGGCTCAGCAGGGAATCCCATACCAATCACTTAAAAGCCTTGATGGGAATGGAGTGGATAACCTGGGAGCAGGTCAGGGCATCGTTAGTCTATCTTCACCAAGGTCCTAACCTGAAAAAGAAGGTCACCGATGAAACGTCTTAATGACACGAACATGTTCCATCCTCAGTATCAGCCTGTAGAAGTTGAAGGATGCGCCTACAGTGACCATGGAGCGAACTTCCGCTTTAAATAACATCTAGCTTAAAAACAGTCTATCTGCACCTCAGTGACTAGCTGTTTGAGGTTTAGCTTGACACGAAAAAAAACTTCCTGAATTAAGTTTCTATAGCCGACTTCTGAATATTGTCAGTTTGAAAGTTGGGGTAACTGGAAGTTTTACACCCAACACACTGGATCTCCTCATTTCTATTAAACGTTAATCTGAAGTCCGACTCCTTCCTTATTGACCAGTGGGTCACCAGGTGCAGAGGAACAGAGCACTTTATTTGTAGAGTTGAGCTCGCAGTCGGCTTCTTTGCTTGCTCGAAGAGGCGACGCATTAGATCCGGCTAACGACTTGCTGACCATCGTCTTAGCCACAGGTCTGTGGCTCCATGAGCTTGAACCAACGCTTTGCTCATGTTCCAGGCATTGAAGTCATGTAGAGCTGTACATGCATGCAAAAATCTCTTGGTCTCTCATAGATGGAAAACAACCACATGCCCTTAAATGTAAAAATTCTACTGCTGCGGCAGAATCGTGCTAACAGACATGTTTAGGTAATGTGGGCATGGTTACACAAATCCATGTCTGTAATAATCTGGTTTCTTGACTTGGACCTTGCTAAAGTCATGTTTACATAAACTCACCCAATGAAGGGTGTCTAAACTTGACATCTTGTGAATGACCTGAGCATGTCTGAAGACAGACGTGTCAGTTACATCGGACCTTCTTGGAAGAACCTGGATGACTGAAGTCTTCAGGAAACAGCGAAAAGCAGCACTTTGGTTGAACAAAAAGACAGCAGCACCGACTACAGCATGCAGGTACTGTTTGAGGTGGACAGTAATCATAACTATTACATGATTCCTTGCTAGTTAAGCATGTCTGTAAATAAAGAAGATGTTTTACCTGCCGGGACCGGCGGACCCTCTTTGCTCCTCTCTCCTTGTCTCCTGAGGGTAAGCCTCTCTTTGTACTCCTGTTCCCTCTTCTCCAGAAGCCTCTGATTATACAAATCCAGCTGTGACACAAGCACCACATCTTTAGCAATCTACCAAGCCAAGAACAGCATCTTCCTAGAAACCTTGGCCACTTGTAAAGATAGATGCTGTTTCTTTATGGTGTTTTACAGGCTAACCTGGGCTTGAGAGCGTCAACTAGGACTCTGCTGATCTTACCTTCTCCTTCTGCTTGGCCTTGATGTCGTCGTCCGTCTCCAGTGAGGGCGGCGAGCTGCTGAACGACACTGAGGGTAAGCTGAACTGGACAGATTTAACAGGTTTGGCTGGCGGCGGGGTGCTCAGAGACTTCACAGTCTCAATCAGGTTCAAGCAGCGCACCACCGTGGTAGACATGGGCGACTGGTCGCAGCTTGAAGGACTTGAGGTTACTGGTGTCACGGTGGGAGTGGGTGCGAGCTGTAAGGAGGTGGCTCCACTGGCGGCTGAAGCAGGACTGGCTTGGCCAATGAACGGAAGAACCGTATGAGTGGAGGCTGTCGTGAAAGGAGGCAGTCCAGCTGGACGCTGGGGCGGAGGGCCAGGAAGGTGCTGTGCCTGGCGCCGTGGAGGAGGCCCTGGTGGAGGGCCTGGGGGGCGCAGCAGCCTGGGGTGGGGCTGGGCGGCTGCAGCTGGGGCATCAGGGCCGTGGGATGTGGCGGTGATACCAAGAGGCCAGTTGAGTGGGGGGGTTGGGTGCTGGTAGTGGGCAGGAGGCGGCCCCGGAGGAGGCTTTGGAGAGGAAACGGTGGGCGGTGCGCTCCCTGTCGTCTTGGTATGGCTCTGCAGATGTTGCGCCTTCTTTCGCTCTTCAAACTCATGTTGGTCAAAGAATTTCTCGTACTCCGAAACGACCGGCTTCGGATTGCTGAGCGGTTCAATGCTGGAAGATCTGGCAGGAGAGGGAGAATGGATATGATCCATTTCCACAGAACCAGTCCTGCCGCTCCGCAACTCTTCCTTAGGAAACGTCTCTCTTTCCATCGATGACGACTTGAAGCTCAAGGTTTTCTCCTGAGCTTTACTGGCCAGTTTGGAAACCTCTCCAGAGCTCAGCTTGAGGCCAATTGAACGCAGCAGACTTTGTATCTTATCGTAGGGTTCTGGATTCTGACCATCACCCATTTTCTCCACAGAGGGTTGTTTGGAGTTTGGCTGCTTGATCTCCACTTCATGGACCAGACTGCTGCTGGGGCGCTCTTGAGCCAGACCTACAATACTAGAGAAGCCTTTGCCATCCTGAAGGGCTCGCTCATGAGGCAGGAGGTCGTCTGTAATATCCAACGGTTCCGAGGTCTTCTCAGCAACCGTCTTCTTGTTGAGCATGTCAAGGAATCGGTGCAGAGGGGGTTTCTGAGCTGGAGGGGACTGCGGGGGAGTTGTGAACTTTCGTTTGGGAGAAGGTGTTTTTGGAGGAGAGTCAATGGGAGACGGAGGTCTGAAAGTGGAGACTGAGTGAGTCAAGGATTTAGCAGAGATGTCAGCATCTTGGCTAGGTGGAGAATGTGGGGAAGAGATACGAGATTCTGGAGATCTACTTCGTTTTACTGGTGGGTAAGGATCGTAGGGACGTTCCCTGTACGCGGGGTCGTAGAAGTGACTGTCGTAATGCTCATTGTACACGTCATACCGATCAGTGTAGCGATGGCTGGAAGAAGGGGCTCCGCCATAGGGAGGGTCACCATAGAGACGGCTGTCGTACGGTCGGTCTGCGTATGGCCGGTCTGCATACGGGTGAGGGTACGGGTCGCTGTAGGGCTCGCCATAGCGGCGGCCTGGGAACGGACCGTACGGGCGGTCATAGTAAGGGTCATCATAGGGAGGCCGGATGTAATCTGGTTCTTCTGGGCGCTTCTTGAGAATTGAGCGAGGCATGCTGATCCTGCCGTGGTCGTAGTCGATGCAGGTCCTGCCTCCAGGCTCCAGCCCCCTGGGGTCAACCAGAGACTTCTTATAGGCGATCATCTCGTTAAGCTCCTCCAGCTCTCGTTTCTTCCTTGCCAGCTCGGTATCTACCACCGCGCCTCGCCGTGGTGGTGGGCTCAGCCTTCTGCGGTGGCTGTCCTCGTGCTCTTTGCTGGACCTGCTCCTCTTCCTGGAGCTTTTCTCTCTACTGCGGCTTCTGCTGCGACTTCCGCTGCGGCTTCTGCTGCGGCTGCCGCTGCGGCTCCGGCTGCGCCTGCTCGACCTCTCTCGGCTTCGTCTGTATCTGCTGCTGCGTTCTCGTTCGACGCTCGTGCTGCGTCTCTTTTTCGCCACGCGGCCAAACTGATCTTTGGATGGACTCCGACTTTTGCTCCTCTCCTTACTCCGGCTGCGACGGTACTTGTGGCGGGAGATGCTGGTGTCCTTCTTTATCGTTTTAAACACGGCCTTCTGTTTGTCTGCCTCTGGTTTCTGGTTTCTGAAACGTTAACAGAGGTCAGACAGGGTTGGGGTTTGCACATAAGTCAACAAATTCCCAACTACCAGTTCTGATCTTAACCTTTGCACCAAACTGCTAATTTAATCAAAGTATTTTATCTTGAATGTTTATCGTTCAGTGGTAGGTAACATTTGTATTGGAAAACACAGAATAAAAAAAAAAATCATATTCCTCTTTCTGTTGACCAAAAATGATCTGCTAAGTATGTCTTTAGGTATAATAATGAAAACAAAACAAAACAATGTGGCCAAATCTTTAGAACTTGAAGTGCCTGAAGTTGAGGAGGTTTTCTTTTAGTTCCAAATTTTTACTGCTCACTCTCAAAACACGGCTTGCTAGCTGTGCTAGCTGCTCTCCCTCAAAATGACATTTGTGCACTCAGAGATTTCGTCCCTGATCCCGTTTGCAGATTAAACCACATCATGAGAAGATGTGAAGAACAGGGACATTTACTCACTCAGCTCCGTCTGGGGGTTTTGCCAACTTGATGGTCATCTACAAAACCAGAGGAAGATTAGCATTGGAGGTGAAAACCAATCTCTGCTTAGTGCAAACAATGCAGAGGAGCTCACCTTCCCTTTGGTTGCTCCGACACCGCTCAGTTTGCGAACCGGGAGAAAAACTTTCTCCGTGAAGCGTTTGATCCTGATGGCCTGCTTCCCTCCGTCTGCTGTCAGATGCTTCATAATCACCAAGACACTTTCAGAAAAATCTTAGGATTGTTCACTGTGGACTGAAAGCTAGCCAAACGGAGTAGCAGGACTGACCGGGACGACGCTGAACTCCACCTTCTCGTTCAGCTCCAGCTTCTTCTTCTCCACCACCTCGGACATTTTGAAGAACAGCTGAGGGTTCTCCGAACACTTGATGAGACCAGAGTCCTCAGAGAACTCGATCACAATGCCCTGAGGAGAGAAGCATTGTGTCAGACCGGCCTCCAGGAGGACAGGGGGTGCGCCTCCACAAGGACAGGGGGCCTCACGTGCATCCGCTGCTCCATGGACTCCTCGAAGGAGTCGGGGAGGATCTCAATGAAGGTGGCGCGCTCCTCCTTGGTGAGGCGGTGCGTGGCCAGGCTGAAGCGGACCTGCAGGAGGAAACAATCCGTTACTCCTCCAGCCGCCGCTCAGCGTCCCGACACGGCCGCTCCTCACCTTGTCTCCCACCAGCATGGTGGCCAGGGTCAGCAGGTCATTGGGGCCAAAGGTCAGTTGCTTCTGCCGGCCGTCCACGGTCATCACCAGCCGACCCACCTCGGGGGCCGGCGGGCTGGGGGCCCCGATCTGCTGCTCCTCCTCCTCCTGCTTTATCTCCTTCCTCCCAGTCGGTCCCGTCGCCTCCTGCTGCTCGCCGTCCTCCGTTTCCTCCTGCTTGACCTGCTGACACAGAAACGGGACGTTCTGTCTCCAGAACTCCAACCAAAACCTTCGCGGCTGCTCCACCTTCCAAACCTCAATGCCTCTTTTCTCCTCCTGCACCGGCTTCGTCTCCTTCGCCACCATCTCCTCCTCCTTCACATCTGCCTCCTGCGTCTCCTCCTGCTCCTCCCTCGGCTCCTTGGGAGGGCTCCTGCAGATGGCTTTGAGCACGGTGCCCTGGAAGCGCTCCCTGCTGACCTCCAGCATGGAGTCGGCGACTCTGTACCTGACGCCGAACGGAGTCCACTGCAGACCAGCAGCCCAGTTAGCCCAGGTACCGACCCCACAGCGCCACCTGCTGCTCCAGCTCACCTTGTCTTTGGCTGCTGCCAGAGCAGCAGCCGCCTCCTCTTTCCTCCTCCTCTCTGCCTCCTCCTCCTGCCTGCGCTCCTCCTCCCTCCTCTGGCGCTCCTCCAGCTCGCGGGTTTTCTGCTCCTGCAGGATCTTGTCTTTGGCCGCCTTGCTCCTCCTCATCCTCCTCAGCCGGATCGCTCTGACCTGGGCTTTCTCCTGCAGGAACAGAGCGACGGGTCAGCCTCTGCTGGCTGCCGGGACCGGGTCGGTTCGGGTCAGTTTACTGTCACCGTGGTCACTGTGAACTCCACGTCTTTCCCCACATCGTCAGAGTCGAATTCTGCATCGCTGAAGTTTTCGCAGAGGTCAAAGGGCAAGGTGCCGTGCTTAGTGGAGCCGACGAGCCCCTCCTTGTCTCTGAGCGAGGCAATGGTTCCCTGGAACAGACAAAGTTCATGTAGCTAACTGTTTAGCAGTGGAACCAGTTTAGTACCGGTTCCAGGGGGAACAGTCCCATCGGACTCCGGGCCGGTACCTGCTCGCGGACCTCCTTGGTGTAGCGGAAGGTGAAGGGGATTTTGGGCCGGATGTTGGCGGCCCGCCTCTTGTTGGTCAAGGTGTTGATCAGCAGGTTGATCAGGACGTGGTCGTTCTTCAGCAGAGTCACCGAACAGTCCCGGTGGTCAAAGGTTACGTTGGTCCTGAGGGGGCCGATGTTGGCGACGATCTGACCCGGATATCCGGGAACGTCCTCCTGTAGGAGGGAAATATGAAGAGAATACCCAGAAATACAGGAGACTGATGGTCCAGTAGCAGGTGCCATTCTGAAAAAAGGATCAGGATCGTTGACGCAGGGGTTCTAATCGCTCATCATTTAGCCTCATTCTCTTTCTGCGCTTGCAGTTCTGGTCATCTGGCACCAATGTAGCTATAGCATTAGCTCTTGCTATCCGTCTTTACTAATAGACTGTTGGAAGTCCAGAACTTTTTTCTAAAACATCAGATGGACAGTCTTCTGCTAACCAGCTAGCTACAGTTAACATCCTCACCCACCAACATCCCTCAACACCTAATGCCTCGTTTCCTCTGAGTACTGGTACCAGGCCCGGCGGCATGGGTGGGCATTAGAGGGCATTGCCCACCCAAACATTCAGCCGTGCCCCCCTGGACTGGAAGCTGTTTGTTTTTACCTCAGAGTGGCCGACTCTGTTCTTCCTATATCGATTTGATACAGTAGGGGCTTCTGCACTTCCCATATCTGTGTCCTCTGTCGCTTTTTTCAGCAGTTAAAACTGTTTAATCCATCTGTTTAATCCATTGTTAACAAGTCGTAACCTGTTTTTCCAAGCCGCCTTTAAACACAACACGAGCGCTAAGATGCTAGCTGAGCTTACACCTGCACAGCAGCGAAGGAGACCTGCTGCAGCTGCGCAGAGCCGCTCAGCAGGTCCAACAAAAAACCAGCAGAAAACCAACAAAATGCAAAGAACTTGGCAGTTTCCCCCAAACTAACCGACTGAGTTCAGTAAAGCTGTTGGATGCAGCTAATGTTAGCTAAAAGATGACTAGCTAATGTTAGCTAAAAGATGACTAGCTAACACCAATACAGCACGTTAAGCTTACTAACTAGTAGCCTGTAGGTTACTGTTGTTGTCTATGTCCAAAAGTGGGTAGTACTGGTTACATTCACTTGAGTAACATTTTAAAAAAAGGTTCTTAGAGTTTTACTGCACTGTTCCTTTTTATTTTACTTGAGTCTAGGCGTGTCGCGATAAACGGTAAATCAATTAATCGTACGATAAATTAAAACTATCGACGTCATTTTAATTATCAGCTTTATCGTCTCTTCCGGCCTTTTTCTGTTAATGACACTGAATGAAAAAAGGCTAAACTCCGGTGCTCTCCACTGACCTCTGACCTCATTTCCTTAGTGTAAAGCCCAGCGCAGACGACAGGATCTTAGAGCTGCCGGCCGATTGTCGGCCCATTTTCAAAACCTGACAGACCCACACATTAGCCGACAGAAATCCTAGGTATAACGGTTCGATCGGGTTCGTTCCTGCCGTGTGGTGTCCAACAATGGGCACAAAATAATGGCTACAAGTTCAGCGAACTAATTTTAAAACCAGGCATTAATCAATGCTTTACTACAATCTACCTGCAATGCATGTAACTAGTGTCAGCGTAAAGTCCTGACTGAATGAAAATCATTATAAACTATTTACGTCACGTTAACGAAGAACAGCTGAAAAGTTACCGGGTTTATCAACTGCGGTAGCAATTTCGCTGCAACTCCTCCTCTTGTCATTTCTATATTCTTTGCATGTTGAATAAACATTAATGTTGTTTCCACATATCATCTCCAATGTCCGCTGGACTTCGGGTTGCGCCGTGTCAGCTGTTTGGGATTCCCCTCCGTAATTTCCCCTCAGAAAACACGGAGGAGAATCCGCAGCCGCCTGTCACATTCAACAGGTTCAGTTAAGATCCCAATGGGGAAAACCCCTGATTTAGATCGGAGCGGCAACGACGATCTACCGTAACACACCACACAATCTTAGAAAGACCAATGATCTAAGATTGTTGTAAGGGGAAAAATAGGAGCAAAAAATCATGTAGTGTGAACTATTGCATCAGGTAGTCGATGTGCCCATCTTCTCTATTTAAATCTAATTATTACTGAAGGGCAACATAATATACAGACTTCATAATCTGCACTCTTTTGGTTGAATGCAGTATTTATTTCCACTTTGGCTTTATGTTGTTTAGTTTTTATTCAAGTATATTTTTTTGTTAATGGAGACTGAGAATCCATTTTATTTTGTTTTTGGTTGTTTTGTTTATTTAGTTTATCAGTTCCAGTGTTAAATATTCTTTTGAAAATAAAGTGTATATATCTTTGGCAGGAAATCGCATCATTATTACATCATTTCCATTAAATCAGTGTAAAAAGGTCTTCAAACAATATTATCGTTTATCGCAATAATTTTTTGAGACAATTAATCGTTCAGCAAAATTTGCTATAGTGACAGGCCTACTCGAGTCATATTATTGTTGCTGCGTGGATTCATTTAGCCCCCCCAAGAAAGCAGATGCCCCCCTGTTAAACTCGTCTGGAGCCGGGGCTGACTGGTACTGGTACTGGTTGGTCAAAGTGGACCAAACAGCCGACCTGTACCGCAGCAGTACGGTCTGGAGTCGCCTCACCCAGAAGAAAATCACTGCTTGCGTTTGTTTTGACGCTACAGTATGCGTTTGGGTTTAGCCGCCTGCCCAGTGAGAGTAAAACTGGCAGTTCTCCTGAAAACATCGGACTGAAACGTCCAGTGGAAATGAAGCATTGCAGTTCACCTTATTCAAGAGCCTAAAACCATAAGGGAACCAAGCAAGCCGTAGCGCCAGCTGGGATCGACAAAGCCTACCTTGGGCTCGATGATGGTCTGGCTGACGATGCCTTCGTAGAGCTCAGAGTCCAGCACCATGTGAGGCTCCAACTCCTCCCTGGACATGGACGTTGTCCGGTTGGGGCCCACAGAGACCTTCTCCCCATTGGTTCGCTCCAGTTCCTCGGGGGCGGAGCAAGAGGCACCACAGAGCGTCAGGAGGAGGGGCTCTTTGACTCGTTTGATCCTGACGGCCCGCTTCCCCCCTCTCAGCTGACCCAGGGACACAGGAATGTCACAACACAGTCCAACACAAATCAAACCTGCTCTCAATCATGATTACAGCACCAAGAGCTGCTGGGGAAGCAAAGAAGCGTACCGGCAGGACAGTGAACTCCACCTCTTCATTGATGTCCTCCTCGGTGAAGTCCACATCACTCAAGTTCTCTCTGGTCTCAAACTGAAGCTCCCCGTGTTCTTCTGACTGAATGACGCCTTCGTTTTCCTTCAGACTGACAATGACGCCCTGCGGGATAAACACCATCAAGCAGAAGCTCAACAGCAGGTGGGGTAGCTGGGCGGCGCCTCCTCACCTTCTCCCTGGTCTCCCTGGTGGAGCCGAAGGTGGCAGGGATCTTGGGTCTGATGTTGGTGGCTCGCCGTTTCTCCGTGACGATGTCGGTCAGAACATTGATGAGCACCTGATCGTCCTTCAGCAGCGTCACGGTGCTGTCCTTCCTCTCAAACGCCAGGTTGGTCCGCACCATGCCCAGGGTCACGTGCACCTGGCCGGGGTACTGCCGGTCGCCGGGCTGTGGGGACAACAACCAGAGCTGAAGACTCAGAGACCTTCTGACCCGCAGAGGGTCTGATGCATCTTCTAGATCCAAAGGCCTCTCTGTCCACCACCACAAACCTTGTTCTTTGGCCAGAGATTTAAAGAGGAACAGCAAAAGCAAAGGCAGTGGGTGAGCAGAGCCTGGTGTCCTGCAGGACGCACCGTATCTCAGGGAGTTCACCACTGTTACCTTAGCAACGACATACTTTTTACGCTATATGTCTAGTTATTGTACATCTATTTATTAATTGTTTAGGATAATTTTAGTTAGACTGTGTCTTTTATTGTTACTCAGTGTTAGTAACGCCCTGTCTTGTATCACTGTGGGATAGTGAGAAACGTCATTTCGATTCCCTTGTATGTCTGGACATGTAAGAGGAATTGACAATAAAGCTGATTGATTGATTGATTGATACATCCCACTATCAGCTGAGTCTAAGTGTGACGTCATCAGAGTCAGCTGTTGCTAAGCAACACCATCCTCACCCCTGGATCGCCAGGTTGCTGAAAACTGATGCATCTTGAGATTTGTAGTTTTACTGGCAGTACAGTGCATCATCCATGGACCACATGGGAGATATGAGCTCAACATGGCTGCCAGAAAGGAACCAGAACTGACCCACTATCGCTACCTGCAACAATGCATGATGGGCTTCGGCTCCTTGGTCAGGACAGCAGAAGAAGGAAAGTTTGGGTGAAAGTAAACTGGTCTGGACTCCCTGGACCAGAATCACCTTCTGCTGGAGAGGAAACCAGCGCAAGGAAGACCTGCGGCTCCTCCTCCTCACTGACCTGCGGCTCCTCGATGGCCTGGCTGACCACGGCTTCGTAGATCTCCGGGTCCACGTTCTCCGTTCCCCCCGGAGCCACTTTCACATCCGTGGCCACGGCCCGGTTCTGTCCAGGGAAGCAGAGACGGCTTCAGACGGCAGTTCTGACCGGACCACGGGGAGAACCGCCGCAGACTCACCTTCTCCTTGCAGGCCGTGAAGTGGACCCGGACGCCGGGCGTCAGGGCATTAGGGTTCCCAAAGAAGACATCGAAGCTGAACTGGAACTTCTCCAGGTCTTCCCTCTCGATGGAGCCGAACGTTGGCTGTGGACAGGAACAACGTTACGGGTTCTAGCCGGGTCCATCGGACCTCAGAGAGGCTGGCAATACAGAATCCTCACCCCGACGAAGGAGATGATCCCTGTGGATCTGCCGGGTGGAGGCCTGAACACAGAGACGCTCAGATTAAACACCTGGCTCCAACATCTGGAGGATGTCCACACCAGAACCAACTCACCTCTCGAAGGTTCGCTTTCCTAGCAGCCCCAGCGCCTTGGCCGTGTACCTGGGCTCAGGCTTCGGGGCGGCAGGAGGTGTGGGGGCGGCAGCCGGGGCAGGGTCAGGGGGCGCAACCTTGGTGATGGCGGGAGCTTCAGAGTCTTTTTTAGTCTCGGCTGGAGTCGAGTCACCAGGTGGAGCAGAAATAAGAGCCTTGATCTGGAGGAGAGAAGAAAAGACTAAACAGGAAGCTGGTGGTCGACCAATCAGAGGCCAGAAAACCAACCAATCAGAGATTAGACCAGTGGTTCTTAACCTGGGTTCGATCGAACCCCAGGGGTTCGATGAGTCAGTCTCAGGGGTTCGGTGGAGCCTCTGCCACGGAGGTAAAGACACACTTGTGTAAAGTCATGATGACCCGCCCCGCTTGGCCACCACTGGCTGCAGAGGATCATGTTACATTGCTCGGCCAATCAGGGCTGCGGGAAATTTAGTGCACTCAGTATCAGCGGCTGTCGTAGTTGTACGTTGCGTGGTTTCTTTCTTAATATTTTAATCCATACTAAATATGTCGAGCAAAAAAAGAAGAAAATGAACAGACTTTGCTCTGAAGATGCACCTGCCAAGGTGAAGCCACGCCTCTCTGAAGCCACGCCTCTCTGAACTGGTCTCCCAAAAACAACAGCAGGAGTCTCACTGATTTACAGGTATGTCATTTGTGCAATACTTTATTCTGGCCCCAAAAAAGTATTTTGTGGATTCAAAATGACAAAAAACAAATTAAATTTAAAATAAAAAAAAATTAAGTTATTAAAAAAATTTTAATTCTTTGAAAAAAATCCAAATTTATTTTTAATTAGTAAAATAGTAAAAAAATATTCTGAAATTCTTTTATGGGGCCGAAATATTTTTGGGGGCCAGAATAAAGTAAGTGTCTTGAATTTGGAAAAAAAAAATTTTTTATTTATCACTAAAGAAGGGTTTGGTGAATGCGCATATGAAACTGATGGGTTCGGTACCTCAAAAAAGGTTAAGAACCACTGGATTAGACTAATGACTTCTGACTGGTTTAAGGTGGTTTCAAACCATTTTAAACTGATTCTGCGGTCAGAGATGAATGGACCAATCAGTGAGCTGTTCTGAGCTCCAGGTTGGAACCAGACTCACCCACTCCGGTTGGTCAGGCGGCGGGTTGGGCATCGGCTCCTCCGCCACTGGCTGAAAATAGAAAACAATTGAATCAGTTCTCATGATCTGACCAGAGCCAGGGATCTGGAACCAGTAAGACCCAGTCACTGGGGACCAGTTCCTCTCTGAACCTCACCTCCGCGGTCCAGACCGGCGCCGGGAAGGGGGGCGGGAACCCAAATGGAGGCATGCAGCCCAGAGGAGGGACGGGCGGGACGGCCGCAGGGTCTGGAGGGGGGATCCCAATAGGAGCGGGAGGGGGTAGACTGGGCGGGGGTAGACCGGGTGGGGGTAGACCGGGTGGAAGGACCGGTGGGACAGGTGGAACAGGAGGGACAGATGAGACGGCCCCTGGACCCCATGGGTCAGGACACTCCGGACCCCAGCCTCTCCAGTGCGGGGGTCGCTGCCAGTCTGGGGGAGGCACCCAGTCATCAGGATATGGGCCCCAAGCTGGAGGAGGGGGGCCTCTGGGGTCCCAGTCAGGGAGTGGGGGGCCTCTGGGGTCCCAACCTGGAGGAGGGGGACCCCTGGGGTCCCAGTCAGGAGGTGGGGGGCCTCTGGGGTCCCAGTCCGGGGGTGGGTGAAGTCTTGGATCCCAATCAGGAGGTGGGGGACCTCTTGGGCCCCAGTCATAAGCGCGACCCCATTCCGGAGGAGCGAGTCCCCTAAGGTCCCAGTCTGGAGGCGGAGGGCCTCTTGGACCCCATCCTTCTGGGGACGGTGGTCCCCAACCACCGGGAGGCGGAGGTCCCCAACCTCCTGGTGGAGGAGGGCCCCAGCCCGGCGGCCCCATCTCGAAAAGAGGTACGTCTTCCCCTGGAGGTCCGAGAGGAGTCCTGTCCCTCGTGGGTCCGTCTCCACGACCCATATCGGAAGGGAGACACCGAGGAGGTTAGCCGCAGGCTAACTAACAACAATCCGACTTTAAACCTGAAATGCAGCCGCTTAACCCGCCGCTCTACCGTGAACAATAGCTTAGCACCCTTATCTAACCCCCCAGTCCGAAAAAATGCCGCTTCTACCAACGAATATGTCAAATATTTAAGTTTATTTACGAGTTTATTCCACTACCACTCCGGTACGTCTCTTCTTCTTATGATTAATCAGTGGAAAAGAGCGATGCTGCCCCCCACAGGTCGACCGAGGAAGCGCAGTTCCGTTCTCTGCTTAACTTCTGCTTAAATTGGAAACTGTCCCCAATCAGCGTTTAGCTCGGTCCAGTTTGCCCTAGTAATGGATCACACTGGTTTCAGATTCATTCAGACTGGATCCAAACTGGTTCAGCCCAGATGTAAACTACTCACTCTGACTCCAGACTGATGCTACTGGTTTCAGTAAATTTGACATGGGTCAAAATGATCTCAGGTTGATTTAACTGGTTCCACTCGCAGTATCGGTCAGATTCAGTGAAAATGCTGCTGCAGTGGAGATGAATAAATCTATCTGATTCCGTTTGAGCAGACCTGAGTTGGATGAAGTTGCCCGACTTCCTGCTCCTGAATCTCCTGGCATCACGATTCTAACAGTTCAAATTGTTTATTGGGGAACTTCACAAACTCCAATCTAAAGACAAATTATAAGAAACTCACAGAAGTCCTTCTGGCAATTACTAAGAAATGTATTACAACAAAATGGAAATCAGACGCCCCCCCCCCCCCCCCCCTTCCAGTTCAACTATGGCTTTCTGAGATCAAAACTGTGACCCCAGAAAAAATAACCTACTGGATGCAGAATAGAAGTAAGACTATTAAATATGGCAACCATTTTTAAGGTATGAAAACCTACCTGCACATTGGATTGACCGATCTTCCTGTAATGGAGCTGGACTCAGAATCTATGAGCGATTCTGATCAATCTCTGATTCAGATATTTTTATTTAACCTTTATTGATCACCCCCCCACCCTTCTTGTCCTTTTATTATCATAAATATATTTTCCTTTATTTTTATGTCTCATTGGTTGAATTTTGCTGGATCCTGAACCAATTTTGTCCTGTCACTTAATAATTGTGATGTTAAAAAACATCACAATTATTAAGTGTTAAAAAACTGCTGCTGGGTCTGAACCGTCCGGTTCTGATCCAGAAAGACGTGGCGTCAACAGGAAGAACCAGCCAACCCATCAGAACCAGGTGCAGCTCCATGAGGCAACAGAACCACTGGGTCAGGTAGAGTACGTCTGTTTCTGATGCGGTGATGAAGGCCGCTTTGTTCTGCAGAACATCTGGACCGCTGGAGGAGCCAGAACCGGACCGGTCTCCTCCTGATATCTGACCCGATGTCTCTCTGAGGTCACACAAGGAAGCAGAGGCTCCTCCAATGACCTTCCACCAGAGCCGTGACATCACCACCATCTGGACTCGGAACAGCTGATCTCAGGGTATGCAACCTAAAGGTTCTGGTGGTTCTGTAGAACAGGAGCAGAGTCGGATGCAGCGCTGCAGAAAAGCTTTTATTTTGTTTGCTGGCTGAAGGAAACAGAACATTGTAGAACATTATGAATATATGATCTCTCAAAATTACAGCAAAATAAGGAGCTGGAGTATCAGATACCCGACTCCAGAACTACGACCCAGAACTCTGACAGAACCGAGTCACTGCAGCGGCGCCGCTCGGTACCGCGGGCCTCAGGTGCATAGAAACCTCCAGGCCGCCCCTCAGGTAAAACTCTGACCGAGGCGGCAGGAGGCGGCGTGTTCCTCAGGTGGGGGCCGGGTCCGTCAGAACCAGACCAAGGCAGAACGTGAGGCGGGGCAGGGGTGGGGTCGGTCCGGTCCAAGGAAAAAAGCAGCGGGACATCGATGAGTCCAGAGGAGGTCCAGAATACCGGCTGGGTCTGAGCTTCAGGAGCAGAACAAACCAAAGACCCAGTTCCACCGGTTCACACAGACAAAACTGGTTCCACACCAGTTTCCACCAATCTAACTTAAATGGTTTCTACTTTTGATCAAACCAGACTCCGAGTGGTGGGTGGAAACTAGTCTGAAACCAGTTTACACCAGAATCAAACAGGATTAGACTGGACAACTGTAAACCAGTTTCAGACTTTGTTCCACTGCATTCACAACAATCTGGTCTCAAACCAGATTAAGTCAGCATGAAATGGGCTTTAAGATGGTTTCCTATAAACTGGTTCCAGGTCTGTTCAAATTGGCTTTAGCTTAGTCTGCTTCCCTTTGGACCCGTTTACACCGGGTTCAAACGGGTTGAAATCAGTCTGAGATTGGATTGTTTTTAGACAGGTTCACACTGGCCTGTGATCAGTGTGAACCTGTCTCAGACTACTTGAAACTGGTTTAATCTGGTTTCAAACCAGCCTAGCTATTTGCTTTGGTGGAATCAGACTGGTGCAAACCAGTTCCTCTGAAACTGAAACTGGAGTCAAAACCGGTTCTGAGCCGCATCCCGTCCCGTACTTTGGCCTAAAGAGAACAGAATCAGAAAGTGAAAGCGAGTGCAGCGAGGGAGGTCAGGGGTCAGGGGAGGACTGGATCGTTCCCGTCGGCCCAAATGTCCTCAAGGTGACGTCAAGCGGCTGGGGGGGGGCGGGGCTTCGTCCTCGCCTCCTCGAGTTCTGACCCGGCTCAGTCGAAGGGGCTGAAGTCCCTCTCCAGGTTCTCGGACTCGTCGTCGTCGGAGAAGAAGTCGTCCTCGTCGATGTCGTCTTCGTCGTAGTCTTCATGCCACTCGGGAACGTACTCTTCGTCGTACTCGTCATCGTCGTCCTCCGCCTCCTCGCCGCCCTCCTCGGCGTTGTACGTGTTGTTGTCCGAATCTCCAGAGTCCGACCCGCGGTTGGACTTGGACCTGAAGGAAACCACAGGTGAGACACACCTGGCCCTCACCTGCATCTGATTCATTCCTGCATCAGGACCAATCAGATGCAGGAAGCGTCTGATTGGTTCTCTAAACGTCTGAAACTGATCTGGGATCAGGTGACCTACAAGCTGAGATAGAGGGACATGTGAAGGACAGGTGAAGGACAGGTGAGGGACAGATGAAGGACAGGTGAGGGACAGATGAAGGACAGGTGAAGAACAGATGAGGGACATGTGAAGGACAGGTGAGGGACAGGTGTATCCAGGTGAGGACAGATGAAGGACAGGTGTATCCAGGTCCAGCTCTGACCGTTTGTTGGTGTCTGTGTGGTTGGACAGGCTGGACGCCTGCGTGGTCTCGGGCTCCTGGCCGCTCTTGGTCTGGTAGCCGACCCTGAAGTCCTGGACCAGAAACACACCATGGAGTCAGACTGGAGAGTTCACACTGGAAACTGGTTTAAACTGGACTACCAGTGACTCTGAATCAAACTGGATTCATCTGGAAGTTTTAGAGATCACGGGTTCCAAGATGGCGCCCTGAGAGCAGCAGCCAATCCCTGAAGCTCCTGAAACCGTTTGTAATAGATCTGCAGGATTTCAACCTGAATACTCTCGACGCCCTCTGGGTGGCGCCACGGCTGCCTGGAGTCGGACCCGAGACCAGGGACTAAACCGGTTTACCACAGGTCATATTAATCCGTTTTCAGGTGGTTTAATCTGGATTGAAGCACCTGGGTGGAGTGCTGCAGGATCGCCAGCAGGCGCTCCTGGATGCGGCGGATCAGCTCCAGGCCCGTGTTCAGATGTTCTGGTTTGAGCAGCCGGACGCAGGAGGCCAGGTCAGTGCACTGCAGCAGAGTCTCCTCTGAACACAGAAACCAGTAAACCCAGTCAGACCAGTGAGGCCTGCGGCTGTGCTAGTGGTTGAGGCCGAGTCTCACCCAGCAGGATCTGCAGGGCGTTGGTGTGGAGGTCCAGCGCCTCCGTCTGCTGCTCCATCACGTCCATCTTCTCCGTCTCCTGGTTGTAGTAGCTGTAGACGCAGGAGTAGGCCAGCACCTGCAGACACAGAGCAGGGCACAGTTAGCGCGCCGCTCAGCGCTCCGCAGGCCAACAGGAAGAGGAAGTTACCTTTCTGCCCTGAGCCAGGACTTTACAGGCGTCGATGACGAAGGTCAGCGACTTCATCTGCAGAGCCTCGTTGATGGACGACACCTTGCTCTCCAGGCCGACGGCGAAGTCCTGCAGCACAAACCAAACTTCCAGATGCTGCCTGGAGGCCTGGCACGGCGCCCCCTGCAGGACGCCATGCCGCACTGCTGCTTTGGTTGTGATGCTGAACTCTGTCCTGGTCCAAATACTGGCATGGTTCTGGTTCTGGTTCAGGTTCAAGGTCTGGTCCCGGTTCTGGGTCTGGTTCTGGTCTCGGTTCTGGGTCAGGTTCTGGTCCCGGTTCTGGGTCAGGTTCTGGTTCTGGGTCAGGTTCTGGGTCTGGTTCCGGTCCCGGTTCTGGGTCAGGTTCTGGTCCTGGTTCTGGTCCCGGTCCGTACCTTGGCCTGATGGTGGAAGGTGCATCTCTCGTTGTAGTCCTGGAACTTCTTCTCCTGCCTGGCGGCTTTACTCACCTGCAGGAAGGAGGGACAGACAGTGAGCGCTGGCTGCTCTCTGATTGGACGAGGCGCGTGACGACGTGGCAGCGAGGCGACCGACCATGGCGGAGCAGTTGTAGTAATCTTTATGTGTGGGTTTCCATGGTTTCAGGCAGCGCCAGCAGAAGCCGTGGTTACATTTGGCACAGGTCATGCTGGAAACAGACAGAGACCTTCGTCACCTTCGTCACCTTCATCACCTCATCATCACGTCTTCGTCTTCCTCACGTACTGCAGGCAGCCCTCGTTCTTCTCGATCTGCGCCTGGCAGCTGGGGCAGCGCTTGGAGATCAGCTTGGCCAGATGTTTGCTCTGGGCCTCCGTGCTCATCCCCTCGTAGAACCCGCCGTCGTCCATCCACTGGGACATGTGGCTGCAGCTGGCCGGGTAGTGGGCCTGGGGGCAGAGGTCAGGAGGTCAGCGTCGCACGGACGGCGGCCCGCAGCGAGGGGGGGCCCCGACCGGGAAGCGGCTTCTGGACCGTGACCCGCCCTTAAACCGAGGCGGACCGCCGGCGCCCCCCTGACCCGCCCTACGGCGTGATCTCTGACCTCAGGGAAGTTGCAGCTGAAGCAGGAGGACCAGCAGCAGCGGGAGCAGGTGCCCACGCTGCCCACGGCCTCCTGGCAGAGGATCTGGTCGCAGCCCTGGGGGTTGGTGCACCACGTCAGGTTGGAGCAGCACTCCACGTAGCCTCTGAGCAAGGCGTTCTCGTACTGCGCAGAGGAGAGCGGGGTCAGAGTCCGGACGCCCCGCCGGGGGGCGCGGGGCGGCGTTACCTTGGCGACGGTGTCCCTGTCCGTCAGGATGCCGAGGAAGAACTGGGAGGTGGGCTGAGCCTGGCAGTCTGTGATCGGACAGTTGCAGTTCATGACCAGGTTCTGTTCGATCCGCGCCGTCAGGTACTCCTGCCAGCAGGACTGCAACACACACACACACAGGTTCACACACAGAACACACACACACTCAGACCCCGGCAGCTTCAGGGCGGTTCTGACCCGGCAGCAGTAGTGCATGCAGCTCAGCGTGGGGACGGGCTCGGCGTCGGGGGCCCGGGGCCCCAGGCAGACGGGGCAGGAGGGGGCGGGGCTCGGCAGCTGCGGGTTCCTGCAGGTGAGGCCGGCGGCCATGATGAGGGCGTCGGGGTCGTCGGTGTAGCGCTGCACCAGCAGGTCCACGTTCCACCTGCAGTGGATCAGCAGGTGTTCGGCCCGGTCCGAGTCCAGGCTGAGGGTCGCCGACACCTGCTGGGACAGGGAGAGTGTCGGTGGCCTGATCGCCATGGCAACGCGGGGCGAGAACCGCCGGGAGGCCCGGGTCGTCGGTGCTGCCACAGAACCCGCGAAGAAACAGGGGGTTGAACTCTGACCTGCTGCACCGTCCGCTGCATCAGCTGGCGGACTTCCTCCTGGGTCATCGTCCGGCCCATCGAGAACAGAACCGAGTCCAGAACCCCATCCTCAAACCGCTGCGGCGCCGGTACCAAACTGGGAACATGAGGACAGAATGAGACGGACAAACATCCAGCGAGGGACAGACGGCTGGACACTCGGAGGCTCCGATGTCTCATTTTATCCCTAAAGCCTTCGTGGACAGCAGACCTGCGGCTCTGTCTGAAGCGGGTCAGAACCGGGCCGCCGCTACGGGCCGTGTGTGCGCGTGGGGTCGGGGGTCGCACCTGATGTCGGCCGTGCTGTCCTTCCTGGAGCCGGCGCGGCCGAAGGAGATCTGGGCGTGACCCTTCTGGGGCGTGGCCGGGTCCTCTGGGACAAACTCCACGATGTGCGGGTTGTCGTCGTTGCGGCGGACGCAGCCCTTGTTCATGACGTGCATGATGCAGGACAGCACGTCGCCGGTGCTGCAGCCGAAGCGGCCGCCGCCCGGGGAGCGAGCCGCTTCTTGCTTCTGGCACGAGTCCATGACCTGCAGCAGGAGCCTAAATCATCCTCCACACAGCTGATTATGCATTTATTTCATTTCTAAAAATTGTTTTAATGGTGTAATGAGGTTATGTATGAGCAAAGCTGCAGCTACATGTGGATCCTAAAGAAAATAAGGCTGCAGGACAGAGGGGCAGTGGGGCGGAGGGGCAGAGGGGTGGAGGGGCGGCGGCTGACCTTGAACACCAGGTTGTCGATGTGCATCTCCTTCTCCTGTTTCATGATGTGGACGATCAGGCAGTAGATGAAGTTCCTCTTCCTTTCCAGCGTTCCCGCCGCGTCCTCGTCCACATTCAGGTACGTTTGCCGGGGCAGCAGCTGCAGCGACGCAGGCGCGCCCTGCAGGCTGCGGGACGCCACCTGCTGGTTCAGCTGCAGCACAGCTGAGGACGAGAGGAAGGTTACAGAGGAAGAGGAGGAGGATCAAGGCTGCAGCTCTTACCTGTGCTGGGCTCCTCCTCAGAGCTGCAGGTCAAAGGTCCTCCGTCTGCGATGAGCGGCTGCAGAGCGTGCAGCAGCACGGCAGCAGACAGGCCGCTTTCCTGCAGCAGCTGCTGCACTCTGACCTCCTGCAGACACACGACGGGTCAGAACAGGCCAGAACCCCGGAGGCACCGAGACCCGGCTGGATCCTCACCTCCTGAGCATTGAAGTGCAGCAGGACGAACATCTGCAGCGTGGAGACGTGCAGCGTCCAGCCGCCCAGCCGCAGCTCGCCGTGGCCCAGCCACGTCCACTGCAGCCGCCGAGGCTTCGAGTGGCTCAGGCTGTACATGGACTGACCTGCAGACACGGGATGAACCAGCCTCAACTAGGCCTTCACTAAACCCTGCTCTTTAAAGCCGGGTAAACTAAAGCCCGGCTCCAGACCAGCAGCAGAACCGGAGACAATCAGAACCTGCTGAACCTCAGTGGTTATCCGGGCTTAACTTCAGATAAACCTGGTTTAATCCAGGATGAACGCAGCTTAAGCAGCAAGCAAAGCGGTTTAAACGCAGTCAGGAATAAAGCGGAGATAAACCAGTTCACCCAGTGTCTGGCCTCACTGGCTGTACTGGAACTCACTGTGGCTGTAGAACTGGGTGAAGTGGTTCAGGTAGGAGCAGATCTCAGCTGGAAAATGTTTGGCCGGTTCAACCAGGAAGCAGCCCGAGGACACGGCCCAGCACCGTGGAGACAGAACCAGGACCTGGACCTCCGCCTCCTCCTCGGACTCCTCCCAGTCTTCCATGACCTGCAGCAACAGGAGAAGGACAAAGGAGGAAGGAGGCTGGGGGCCGGCCGCGCTCCCTGCTGCCCCCCTGCAGCCCGTGGCCCCCTACCTGGTCCTGCTCCTGCAGGTGGCGGTCCAGCTGCTGCAGCCGGTACAGGTGGAACTCCTGCTGCAGCTCCGCCGACTCGCTCAGGTTCTTCAGCATCTGCTGAGGGAAGCGACTCGGGAAGCAGCTGCCGATCTGGTCGATCACAGCGCTCTCCAGCCACACGTTGCCCTGGGCGAGCAGCCGGTCCCCGAGGTAGTACCTGCACAGGTAGGAGGGGGGCGGAGTCTCATCGCTGCTGCAAAACCGGGCCGGTTCTGCTGGGGCATTCCTACCTGTAGAAATGCTCGAAGGTGTTGGCGAGCTCCAGGCCCGACAGGAAGAGCATCGGCTCCAGGAACTGCTGCAGGCGCTGCAGGGTCTCCGCTCCACCAGAGGGTGCCGCGCTGGCCTGGATCATGTGGTCGATGTACTGAGCGAAACGCTCACTGACCTGCAGACACAGGAAGTTAGGAATGGAGCTATCAGACTCTGGAAACCTGAGCCTCACTGACACGAAGCGAGGAGGCGACCAGAAAGCCTGGAAAAGCCTGGCTTAAATCAACCTGGATTAAATCTGAGTTAGTCCAGGATCATCAACTTCTTCCATCAGTGGCTGGAGAGACTGAGGACATTCAGATGTCCACTTTGGACAAAATAAACAGCTGCTCCGTAGACAGAGGCTCAAACACAAGAGAACCGCCGTCTGGTTCATTTACGTCTCAAGGACCAATGAGGACGAAGGACGTTGTTTTAAACACAGACATGTCCACACTTTGGACAAAAAAAGACAGGTGGTTGGAGAGAAGAGTGAAAGAAGCCATTCGTGATCCACTGATCAGAGACGGCTTGACAGGCTGGACCCGTCCTCTCAGGTGATCACAGGATGGGGCCCTCGACGGCCCCATCAGAGGCCTGAATCTCCGCTGGAGGGTGAAGCGTGTCATTCCTCCGTAGCAGCCTTAAGCCGGACCTTCCTAATTAGACCGGGCCGGTTCTGGACTCACGTGCATGGCTCTGAGGATGGAGAGCTGCAGCAGCGCAGCAGAGAAGCCGTGTCTCAGAGCGAGGACGAAGGCCGTCTGCTGTCCGAACAGCTCCTCCATGGCGTTCTTCAGGCGCAGGTACAGAGTACAATAACGCTCCACAAAGTCCGGCAGGCTGCAGCTGGACTCCAGGAACTTCTTGACCTGGTGGAGCAAGTGGACCACATCATGCAGGGTTCAAAGTTCATGACCCAACAGGACAGATGACAGGGTTTACATTGGTGTGGCCTTACCTGCCGCTGCACCACTCCCTGCCAACAGAGGGCGATGCCTGCAATGCTACTGCTGCTCTTCACCTTGGGCTTGGATGAAGATGAGGAGGAGGAAGAGGAGGCAGCAGAGGAGTCTTTGTTTTTACCCTCTTTACCATCTAGAAGACAAACGGCACAGGGTTGCTGAATGGAGCGGGGTGAAAAAACAGAAAACTGCAGCCACAAACACAAACAAACAAGAAAAATTAAGCCAGGCTGCGGCTCCTTCCTCTGCTTCCCTCTCACCGGGAACCGGATCAGAACCGGGTCAGAACCGGGACCACCATGGGAGGAGCTCAGTGGTTGAAACTCAAAGAAAAACATGGCCACATCTGAAGGAAGCTGAGTGGTTTGGTGGGTTCAGGCGCGCCCTGCTGGATGCCTTTACACCTGCAGGGTTTTAGTTTTAGTGAGCAGCGCCCTCTTGTGTCGAGTCGGCAGATTGACAACCCACTCAGTGTTCTCCATCCAGCAGGGGGAGCCGTGCCAGGATCCTGGCCTCATCGGGACCAATGAAATGAGAGCAAAAGAAAAAACAAACGGCTTCAGAACCAAAGCTCATACTCACTCTTCAGCTCTTTGCTCCGGTTCAGAACCTCTGCAAACAAAACAAACTCCTTTAGTCTCCAAACTGCCCCGGGGGTGAGGGAGTTCTCATTCCGCCCCGCTTTGAGTTCAGATGATGAACAAATCGGATCAGTACCCAAACCAGTTGGATCACTAATCCGAACCATTGGATCAATAACGCAACCCATCAGATAATTAACCTGACAGGTACTCGGATCAGTGATTTCCACATTGGATCACTAACCCGTCAGATTAGTGTGAAACCCGTCGGATCAGTACCAAGGATTTCCCCCAGAAGACCTGTTGAGGCGGTCCGCCGTGGTTTTGTATTACAAGATGTTACTGGAAGACATCGTCTGTCAAACACTATTTAAACCCACAACTACAGTTTAAATGCAATTAAAATGAATATCAGCTATTTGCTCTTCTGTTTACTCCATACTGCGTCAGGAGCCCCATCAGGCCCTTCAGGGCCCCATAAATGCTAATATTGTAACACAGACCACAGACATATAAATGCAACATTTGTTTATTGAGATGATCAATGCTGCTAAATTTGACTCAATGGTTTCAGCCAGTGATGATTCTAGCCCTGCACCTCAGGTCGCCACCAGTCCTGCGGAGTCGTCCCATATTTGGCCGTTAAATGTGCGTCCCGTATTGAACCGATACATAACTGTCCGATAGAAACGCCTTTCATACACACATCAACACTACGTTTAACAATAATGACCAAAATAAAACAGGAATGTTAAGGTCAGCTAAATTGTAATGTCTGGAGCTAAAGAATCCCAGAATGCTACGGACCAACGCTGCCGTCACGGTTGCCTAGAGACGGTTGCTACGCAGCCGCGGTGAGCTGCTATCAACCCGCGTCTTTTTAAAATGTCCTCTGGTAAAAATACAGAGGTGAGGAGGAGACGCACATCCCAGGCTGGACATGTCAGTGAGGATGGATACTGTGTCCGTCGTGGCGCCGTGTGCTGCTGAATGACAGAAAGAATGGATCAGGAGAGGAACCGCAGACCCGTCAGAACAGGGGTCCCCAAAGTGGGTCCCGGAGGCCCGGCATCCTGCATGTTTTATTCTCTCCCTGGTACCAACAACCTTTCAGCAGGTCAGTGTTCTTCTTCGGCCTCTAATGATCCATCATTGGATCCAGGTGCGTTAAACCAGGGAGAGACTAAAACATGCAGGATGCCGGCCCTCAGGGGCCACTTTGGGCTCCACTGCGTCAGAACCTAAAGAACCAGACATCAGAATCTCTTCATCCTCAATCATCTTCTGAGGCTGATATGGTACAGAACATTTAGCCATGATTAAGTTTCTTGTTGTGCTTTTAGTCGACGATATTGGTTTGATTATTTGTTTAGCTTGTTGAGTTTGGATAATATTTACGGTAATAAATAGCAATAGCCAAAATAATTGGCCATTTAAAGAACAAATCATACAAACAGATCAACAGTAAATACATAAATATTTCCTACATTACTTTCTGTGTGTTTTATTCAGAAATGTTGATATACTTTATGGATAGTTGTTCAGTGGTCATTTAATGTATTATTTCACTAATATTGTATTAATGTGGTTTAGTTTGGATAATCTGACTTCCTGTAAATGAAGAAAAAAACATGCAAACCAAAAAATCTCCAGACCCAGACCTGGAGCCCAGGGGCGGTTCTAGACGGGGGCCAACAGGGGAACCAAAGAAATTATACTAAATAAATGTCTTTTATAAATGGTGTTGGATTTTTTTTAAACTTTCACACTTTTACTTTAACAATGAATTAAACATTATAGTGCTGCACTTTTAGCTGCTGTATGGAGATAGGGTCAACTTTCCATCTGCCAGGGATCTGCAGGCTGGACCTCTGAAGACACAAGTGGCTTTTTGATTCATTTAATATAACAAATTATCAAATGATGAAATATAGGGTAGGGTTAGGGTTAGGGTAGGGTTGCTTTTTGTTTAACTCTTTTTTAAAGTGCCCCCATGAACAAACACCTATCACCCTGTCTCCTCTAGTAAATGTGGTCTAGTTATGGTAGCTAATATTATTTCCTGTTATAACCTGAGCTAGTGGGAGCATATAAATATCGAATAAGAGGGGCCCTAGGACTGAACCTTGGGGTACCCCACATGTGACCCTTGACCTCTTTGATGAGAAGTTTTCAATTGAAACAAAGAAATCCCTGTTCTTTATGTAGGATTCAAACCAGTTGAGCACTGGACCGGAGAGTCCGACCCAACTCTCCAGTCGATTCAGTAATTTTTGTGATATTTATGAATGGAAATGGCGTCAAATATTGGCTTTATTTATTTGAAGATTACTTTGTAGTTATTCAGAATAAAATGTTTGGATAAATAATGGGTTGGTTTGATCCTGGTTCTTAGTCTAGTTACTCTTGTTAGACTTAGACTTAGACTGACTTTATTGTCATTTTGCATGCACAGGGTGTATACAGAACGAAATTTCGTTGCATACGGCTCAGGACAATGTTTTGAGGTTCCAATGTTGTGAGGTTACTCCAGAATAAAATAAAATACAATATAAAATATAAAGTGCAGGACTGACAGTAAAATAGAAGTTATTTAGCTCTGTACATGTGCAAGGTATGAAGTGGAGACCAGTTTTTGAGTGCAGTCCAGTTAAGAGTTCAGCAGTCTGATGGCAAGCGGGAAAAAGCTGTTTCAGAACCTGGTGGACCTGCACCGGATGCTGCAGAACCTCTTTCCAGAGGGCAGCAGGGAGAACAGTCCATGGTGGGGGTGTGAGGGGTCACTGACGATGTTTGGGCCTCGGGACACGCAGCGCTGGGATGAAATGTCCTGAATGGAGGGAAGGGGGGCCCCGATGATCCTCTCTGCTGTCCGCACCACTCTTGTTGCTGTTTTTTGAAGTTTGATTAGTGACTGTTGTATTGTTTTGTAATTAATTACCCAAATCTCTCTGGAGTCATTTAAATAATGTCAAATTAAAGAACAGCGCAGGATGTTTGGGTCAGGCTGGTTCTGTGTGAACAGAAAGGTCTTTGGTACTGAAACTATGACAGACTCACTTCATGAACTGTGAACTGAAATATTAAAACCCGACTCATCACGTCCACTTTTCCATAGATGGACAAACATTCTTGTTTAAAGAAAAAAGGCCAACAGCTGCATAATGTTCAGATAAAAATAAGGGTAATGCAATTTCTACGTATGATTTTCAAATAAAGTTCAGGTTAATGACTAGTTTTCCCTAATCTTCTACCTTGATAATAAACTGGTTTTAGGTTTATTAATCCTATGAATTTACTAAAATGTTCTTCAAATGACATCGTTTTGCATAGTTTTGAGTAGATTTTATTTTAATTTCCGGGGCAGCATATGTTAGATTTACCAATATTTTATTTTAGCAATTTTTTTTATCTGATTACTTCTCTTGGGCCTTGGTCTTGCTGGGGGCTAAGCACCCCTAAAGGTCAGATCCTAGATTCATAGCATACATAAATTAAAAGATTTTAAATTGTTTAACATTAAATTTAAGATTTTAAAGGAGATGGCAAGTTCATTTTGTAAAAGCTGAAAGAACAATTTTCAGTTAAATTGTTTTCACACAGCTACAATCTAATGCTGTGAGTTTGAGCTCTGCTCTCAAATACATCTCAGTAAACTACAATTATAACTAATTGCTTTTTAGGTTGGCCAGTTAAACAACTCCCTTCTCCCAGACTTCACTAAATCCATGTTGAAATGTTGTTAGTGGTGCTCATGTTCTAAGCAGCAAAAGAGGCCATTTAGTCAAATTCTGCTCAAGGCCTCATACATCCTTGGACCAGCCCTGCATGATGAGCTAAAGCCACTGAACTGCACATCTCTGCTGGATACAGCGGGACGAACGAGAAGATTTAATTTATGTGGCTTTAGTAGCTCTTCCATTTCTTGTCTGTTGAGTTTTTTTTTATAAGCACCACAGAAACTGTTTTGGTTGCCTCAGCTTTATGGGATTAGTTTATCTGGTCTCTCTGTGCAGCGCCCACATTAACTCTAGCTGACTAAGCAGTTGACATGGTTTGATGCATCATGTAACCGTAAAAATAGGAAAAAATTATCATAAGATAAAATAAAACCAGTGATGCACGACTACGAGGCAAGTGTGAAAGCTCCTCCACAGGCTGAACCACTTAACCACTAATGCACCGGCCAACCGGGACCACATACATAAACTTGATCAGTGCAGAAACAGAAGCAGGTGCTGGGCAGCAAGTTGAGATGTAAACACCGCACATAATTCCTTGCCCACAAAGATAAATCATTCTCAACACTCACTCAATGCGCACCTCTGAAAGAGCGACTACAGGTTATACCATAGACCTGCACAAGCAGCGCTAACGCAGTGGATTTTAATTTCCTACCTTGATGTAGAGTTCTCCAAAGAAACATAATTCTTCACAGGGGGTTGATGTAAATATCCATATAGGCCAACCTATGTCCAGTCTGAGCGAAAAGAGGAACGTGCAATCCGCACCGCAGTAAACTTCAGACATCAAGCAGCGACAGCAAGCGAGGCAGTGCAAAGAGGCGCCAGCAGTGTGACTGGTCTGCGCTCCCGGCTTTGTGGCCTGTTAAATGCATCAACTATAAACATATCTTTTAGGAATAATTCTGCTCCGCCGGTAAAACGCTCAGCGTAACAGAAACGCTTGCAGTCCGGCTTAGAATTTTTTAAAAAATGTAAGCAATTTCTTTTTCTTAAAACAAAAACAAACAACACTTAGCCTGGAGGGGTGGGGACAAGTAAAGTCTGGCTATCTGCCAGGCTTATAATACACTGGGGGAAACCCTGAGTACCCCAGACCATCAGATCATTAACCCATCAGATCAGAAACCCCACCCATCAGATCAATACCCATGCTGTTGGATCAGAAGCCCATCAGATCATGAACCCATCGAATCAGTACCCAACCTGTCAGATCATTAACATCAGATCATGAGCCCATCAGATCATGGACCCATCAGATCACAAATTAGTACCCCACCTGTTGGATCAGTACCCCAGACTGTCGGATCATGAACCCATCAGCACATGAACCCATCTAATCAGTACCCAACCTGTCAAATCAGTATCCCAACTGGTCAAACCATGAATCATCGAATCAGAACCCAACCCATTGGATCAGTACCCCAGACCATCGGATCATTAACCCATTGAATCATAAACCCATCGAATCAGTACTCAACCTGTCGGATCAGTAATCCATCAAACCATTAACCCAACCCATCGGATCTTCATCTTAACCTCAACTTATCAGGTCACAAACTGGTCCAGCTAGCTTTGCTGGTTTCACTCACTGGACTTCGCTGGAGGTTTGAGCTCCTCGCCGTCAGCTGAACTCGTGTCCACATGGACCAGCAGGTGAGTGAGGCGTCTCACTCTGGAGTTAAAGATAGCGGCTCGGCTCTTGCAGCGGCGGGCCACCTCCGAGTTCTCCAGGTACTCGCTGAGGAGCCACGACAGCGGACTGGATGCTTTTGATTCTGGATAGAACATGAAGCATAGTTCAGGCTCAGAAAGCTTCAATAAGGAAATATTTACAGACCAGAACCTCCTAAAAGAAAGACCTATCAACAAATCAAAAGTTCAGAAACCACCCTTGCGGATACTTACACCTTCTGGAGGGTCCAGTGACACACAGTTGACATTCTGAATCAATCAATCAATCAAATTTTATTTGTATAGCACATTTCAGCAGCTGAAGAGAGTGAAGTGTCTCAAAACAAGTTATATCTTTAAGTCTCAGTAATACATCCAAGCTGAGGCCTTCTTGTTATGAGTAACCTAGACATTCCACAAATAGAGGCTGCCATACATGGATAAAGTTTGGGAGGTCCAACATACACAAGCAGTGGCATATTGGAGGCAGTGAGGGTGTTCCCTGCACCATTAACAAAGTTAGAGGGATGCTAGATTCGGGGGGACTGTGAGGCTTTGTCCCTCCCACCGGTCTCTTAATTTTGATTCACTTAATCTTTACATTTCTGTGCTTTCCCAATCTGTAAATATACTTGGATTGCGTTTTAAATGTATTTCCTTGATTAATCTGGTCTTACACTCTATAAGACAACCCCAAAATATAATGTTAGGAAAATGTTCTTAGAGAAACACACAACAGAGTGATCTTCACTGAAGGAAAATGTTTGTCATCAGATCAAACCTGCAGATTAGAATAAGCTTGACATCATTGGTGTGTGTGGGTAGGAGTGGTCACCTGACAGCGTGATGCTGTGGACGATGGGGCTGATCAGAGCCTCCCAGCAGGTCCGACCCAGAGCTTCGGCTGCTTCAGCGTCCGGCAGAAACCGATCTGCAAACATCTGTTCATGTCTCAACGCACTGTTCAGCCTAAACACACACAGATTCAAGTTCTCGGGTGAGTCAGCAGCGGCTGCAGCATCATTCGTTGACAGGCAGAGAAGAGTTTGTACTTGTTGAAGAGCTGCAGCAGCTGAGCCTTGTCCTCCACCACCTCCTGACACCAGGTATGGGCCTTGGTACTGTAGAACAGGTAGGTACGGCGGCACAGCTGCTCCTTGAACACGGGCCAGAACGTGGGCTTCGGACCCAGAACCTCAAAGCCGTGGACCCGAGTGTCGATGCCGCCCTGCAGCACAGAGGGACGGATCAACACCTGTGGAGGAGGCCCAGGACGTTTAAGGAGCAGAGACTGACCTGCTGGCATCTCTTGATCCTGATCTGGATGATGGACCAGAACCGGGTCATGTTCTCCAGGAGAACCACGCGGCTGGCTGAGGCAGCGACGTTCACCTGTAAAGATGGAGCGGGGTCAGACGGGGAACCGCCCTCGTTGACCTGACCAGAACCAGACTCACCGTGTTGAGTTCTGTGTTGATGTTGGCTGGGTCATCCCCGCCCAGAACCAGGATCCTGGCCGGCATGTAGCTCGAGTCCTCACTGGCGACTAGGATGGCGAGTTGTCTGAACATGGAAACACGCAATATCAAAAGTCAGGTGACACAGGCAGATAGACCAGCTATAACAGAAGGCCACACCACAAAACCATGCCCAAAAAAAAGACGCCTAGCAACAGAACCATTCACCTGAAAACTCTTGAGAGAGAGAGAGAGATGACCACCCCTGCCTGATAACCACACCCACCTGATGACCACACCCTTGTGCATGTAAATGTTGATGAAGTGCGAGCCAGTGCACCCATTGGACTCCCAGTAGGTTTTGGGGTTCTTGTCAGTCAGCTTGTTGGCTCTATGATGATTGGAGGAAACCTCCACCTTTTCCCAACATTTATCCTCCTTGAGCTCCACACTGGAGCCTGGGAACATCAATAGGGACACCAGTTAGACCAGTTTCAGAAACCACTCTGTCCATGAACATAAAAGAACATCTGCACTGACCTTGGCACAGGTTCCTCAGGAAGACGTCGAAGAAAGGGATGTTGATCGGCTGGTGGCTGCGGCGGTGCTCTTCGATCTGACCCAGCACCATCTGACACACAACAGGAAACACAGGCAGCACATGACTCACAGCAGCCAATCACTGGAGACCATGAGGACCTCAGCTCTTTACTGCTGGAGATGATGCTAAGATGTTCTCCAGAGCGTCTCCAGGTTCAGGGACCCTGCAGGCGCCCACCTGGATGCATCCGGCCAGCACGCTGGTGGTCATCTTCTTGTAGAGGCTGGCGTATTTCTCACAGTCACTGATGAGGTCTCGCAGCTCGGTGACCAGCAGCAGGTTAGTGCTGTGTTTGTCCAGAGCCTTCACCAGAGACTCCTTGGTCCCCAGGCGGCACATAACCACTGCATAGTCCTTGTTCAGTGAAGCCAGTCGGTACAAGAAGCGGATGAAGAGTTGCACAACCTGTGGAGTCATCATAGCAGGTTAGCCTCTCACCATGACCACTGACCTCAGAACCAGGAGCGCTGCTAACCTCTCTGTCGTTGATGAACGCCGTCATTGTGGACAGACACGGCTCAATGCTCTCGTGCCATGGCAGCATGTCCTCCTCGTAGTTGTCCAGGAACTTGTTGAGGATTCTGCAAGTACAGTCAAGTCAGACAAGGTCCAGCAGTACCACTGGGGCCGCTCTCGGCAATACCAACAGTACCACCACAGCAACAACAGCTCCAGAGGCACCAGTGGCACCTTACCTGAGGATGGACAGCTGGACCGCCCGGTCAGCTCGGTGCTGCTCCATCAGGCGGACCAGGTCCTGGTAGGTGTCCCGGCTGCGGGTGACCTGCATAAAAAGACGAGATGAGCTGTTGAATGGCGGCAGCATCGGTTCTGTGGGTTTGAACAGATCTTTTCCAGTACCTGTCGGCGCTCGTCCTCCAGCTGGGACCTGTCATCGCACAGTAGCTGCTCCAGGGTCTGGATCACCTCTTTGGTCACCGTCAGCTCCTTCAGGCTCACCACCAACATCTGCAGCTCTGTGTCCTTAAAGTCCAGCTGGTCCTGACTCTCTGAGAAAGACGACCCGGTTTATTTATAGAACAGGACCTGTCGTCCATAGAACCTGTGGCTACTTGAGCTTACCTTAAATACAGAAATAAAGCTGCTTCATGGAATAAACTAGACGATCCATCTGCCTCACAGACTAAAGTAAACAGGGTGTATACCTCACAGATTAAAACAGTGAGGTATACACTGGTGGTTTTAATTTCCTCAAGACATTCCTATAATCTATCATTTGACTGTTGATAGATCAGTCAGAAGATCTAGAGTTGGTGGTGATCAGTCATCATCGATCATCTGATAGATCAGATGATAGATGAGATCTATCATCTGATCTATCATCTATCAGATGATCCATATGATAGATCTGATCTATCAGATGATAGATCTATCATCAGATCAGATGATAGATCTCATCTATCATCAGATCTATCACCAGCCAGTCATACCTGTCCATAAATCCTAACTGGTCTCATCAGGATCTATGGATAAGTATGACTGAATATTATCAGCATAAGGATGGAGATTTATCCCATGACGTCTAGTGACTTCAAAAATTGGAAGCAGATGTATAGTAAAGAGAACCGGGCCAAACCAGAGCCCTGCGGTTCTCCAATAACCTGATGATGTAAACCAGCCTAGTACTGCTCCCCTGGCCCTTGATCCCCTAGCATGTTGGGTCTTTTCAGGAGCAAAACGACCTCAGCAACAGTCCGAGTCAGGGAAAGGGGCCTTGGTCATGCCCGCACCAAAGACCCGTACCTTTGCTCTCCAGCTTGTGCACCATGGAGATGTGGTTGAGGGCGATGATGGCCAGCATGGTCTCAGCCCTGGACAGTGTCAAACACTTTTTCAAGACGGTGGTGACACCGCAAGCCACCAGCTGCTCTGCTAGACTCTTGTGGCTGGCGATGAGCATGATGATGACCAGCAGCCCATTCCGAACCGACAGAATGCAGCTGCACAGAGGAACGGTTTGAGCAGGAAGTCATGGGAACAGGGAGCTGCATCTCGGAAGGAGGACTCACCCTTTGGTCTTCAGCATGAGGTCGATGGCAGAAGGGATGGCGCTCAGGAGGCCCTTGGAGCCTTCGGGAGTGGCCGAGCCAATGCTAGCGAAGATCTCCAGCATCATCTGGGTTCCCGACTCCGACAGCGGCAGGCTGCTGCCGACGCTGCGCAGGTCGTGCTTACTGGCGCCGGTGATGACCTTTAGCGTCTGAGAAAGAGGACTGGGTCGTCATCATCATTGTCAACAACATAAGAGAAGACGGTGAGTCTTACCGCCAGCGCTAGCTGGAGCACGTGGACCACCGTAGAGAACTCCTGCATGCAGGACAGGACCGCTTTGACCCCGCCCTCTGTAGCGAAGCACACCCTCCACTCGTACTTCACCATGAGGAGGTGGGTCAATCTGAGCGTGCTCATAATCACGTCCCTGGAGGATGAGCCCAGCAGCTCCACCAGCAGCTTCAGCACTTTGTCACTGTCAGAAACACACCGGCTCAGTCAGTCTATTTCTTGGACAGAGTCATTGGTCCAGTCTATGTCCTGGACAAGGGCTATTCTGACGTCTCTCACCGAATGGTCTGGGCCGAATCGCTCCTCATGGAGTTCTTGTCCTGTGCGCTCTTCTCCTCCAGCAGCCGCGCCATGAAGAGGACAGCGGCCAGCTGCTGGGTTTGTTCTGAGGCCGAGCCTCCCTTCTTCAGGATGTCCACCACCTCCCCCAGCTTCTCCAGCAGGCTCTTCTTCCCCTGAACCCGCGGGTTGTTGAACACTGCAGGAAGACAGCATGACACCTCATCACCAACATGGAGACAGACGCTCCTCATCATCATGATGAAGATGTCCCCACCTTTCATCTTGTCCTCCAGGTCGTCTGGATACTTGCTGTCGTCCTCAGAGGGAAGCTCGCTCTCCGTCTCTGAGGAGCCAGAGTCCAGAGGAACTTCCTTCTTAGCCTTCTTGGAAACTGAGCCTTTAGCTGAGGAAGAGGAGGCCGACGATGAGGAGGTGAAGCTCTGTGTTCCTCCTCCCAAAGCGGGTGGAGCCAGGGAGCTTTCTGCTGCAGAGAGAAGTAGAGGGAAGCAGAGTGAGCAGCGTGGTAGAGACAGGAAGGAGGAACCTAACTCTCACCCAGCAGCTCTTCGTCCTCCAGGCTTCCTCCTCCTCGCCGCAGGTAGTGCTTGCAGAAGGCGTGGGAGCAGAGCAGGTCGTCGAGGCACCAGGACGGCAGCGCCTGCTTCAGGTAGTGCAGCAGCTTCTTGGACACGTCTCCGGGGACGGACAGGCCGATGAGAGACGCATCATCTGGCTGCACCTCCTGGACAGAGGACAGAGATGGGTCTGCCGGCTCTAACCCGGAGACAGGGGACACAGCGAGGGGCCCCACCTGGTCCTCCAAGCTCTGCTGCAGCAAGCTGTGCACCTCCTGCTGCTGCTTGGGCTCCAGCTTCTTGATGAAGAACAGCACCTCCCACCACTCTGCTCGGCTGAGCAGCAGTGGTTCTGCCTGCAGCGCCTCCGTCAGGTAGGGCAGCGAGTACAGGCCCCCCGGCGGCTTGGAGAAGAATGTCTGGCTGACTGGGGGCAAAGGAGGAGGAGAGGAAGAGAAAAGCTGAGGAGCAGGGGGCGTAGCGGGCAGGAAGTCCATCTTACCTGCGGTGAGTTTGAGCGTTTCGGTCAGGGTGGAGGCCTTCTCCTGCGTCTCCCTGTCGGACTGGCTGCTGCTTCCGCTGCCCAGTATCTCCACCATGTGCCAGTGGACCCAGTAGGTTCTGGACAGGGAGTTCCAGTAGACCTGCAGACAGCACAGCGTGATCCAGAAATGGCTCCAAGCTGACAGACGCAGCAGGACCCGGTCCTCACCTGAACGGGCGGCGAGCCGTCGTTGCTGTAGCGGAACTCGCCCTCGTCGCCGGCGCTCACCTCCTCGTAGTCCTCCAGCATGCGCACCGCCATGCCGCTCTTCAGGCTGTCCTGGACGTACTCCACGTATGCCGAGCGGCTACTGAAGTCTGACCGCGCCTTGAAGCCGTTCCCGCCCCTCTTCTTGGTTGGCGTGGCTGCCGGCGCCGAGTCCGGGGAGCCGGCGGCCGGCGACACAGACGAGGTGCAAAACCGGGGCTGGAAGATGGAGCGGAGGATGGGGCGGGGCACCTCCTCCGCCAGCTCTTTGCCGCAGGCCATGCCCCCTCCTGACTGCCGTCCGGAGCCGTCGGGAGGCTTCCGGTTCCGGTCCCAGCCCATGACCCGGACCAGCTCCGAGATCAGGTTGGCCATAGCCATGGTGAAGTCAAACTCCTTCTGAAGGCGGAGGAGCTCTGACTGGTGGGCAGAGCCTGTAGCGGTGGGGGCGGGGCTACCGTCCTGTCTCTCTGAGCCTGCCTCCGCCCCCGCAGTGTTCAGCTGGTCCATCAGAGACGTGACGCACAGGTATCGCTTCACCAGGGAGAAGAGCAACTTCCCAGGTATCTGAACAGACAGAACCGGATCAGAATCAGATCAGAACCATCTGATTTTGGTCTGGTTCTGACCCAAACTAACAGAATTGTGTTGCTACAGTATCCCACAGATAGCAGCTTTTCCTGATTCTAAAAGAAACTGAACCCCCCAGGTGTGAGGTGGGGCTACCTGGGGCAGGTGGATGCCCTCGAAGGAGATGCCGTGCTCCTCGGAGGACGTGGTCTCGGCGAACAGCTCCAGCAGGGTGTAGCGGTTGTCGAAGTCCATGTGCTGCTCGATGCCGTCCTGCTGGCTGAGGGACAGCAGGACGTAAGCCCGGCTCCCTGCAGGGAGACATGGGGCACCGGGTCAGAACCGGGTTACCGAGGTCAGCCAGCCCGACAGCAACGGAACCAGGTCAGCCCGCATCATAGCAACAGAACCGGGTCTATCCGGGTCAGCCCGCATCACAGCAACAGAACCGGGTCAGCCCGCCCCATTGCAACAGAACCGGGTCTGTCTGGTTCAGCCCGCCCAATAGCAACAGAACCGGGTCTGTCAGGGTCAGCCCGCCCCACAGCAACATAACCGGGTCAGCCCGCCCCACAGCAACATAACCAGGTCAGCCCGCCCCATTGCAACAGAACCGGATCTATACGGGTCAGCCCGCCCAATAGCAACAGAACCGGGTCTGTCCGGGTTAGCCTGCATCATAGCAACAGAACCGGATCTATACGGGTCAGCCCGCCCAATAGCAACAGAACCTGGTCTGTCCAGGTTAGCCTGCATCATAGCAACAGAACCGGGTCTATCTGGGGCAGCCCGCATCATAGCAACGGAACCGGGTCTATCCGGGTCAGCCTGCATCACAGCAACAGAACCGGGTTTATCCGGGTCAGCCCGCCCCACAGCAACAGAACCGGGTCTACTGAGGTCAGCCCGCCCCACAGCAACAGAACCGGGTCTGTCCAGGTTAGCCTGCATCATAGCAACAGAACCAGGTCTATCCGTGTCAGCCCGCATCACAGCAACAGAACCAGGTCTATCCGGGTCAGCCCGCCCCATTGCAACAGAACTGGTTCTGTCCGGGTCAGCCCGCATCACAGCAACAGAACCGGGTCTATACGGGTCAGCCCACCCAATAGCAACAGAACCTGGTCTGTCCAGGTTAGCCTGCATCATAGCAACAGAACCGGGTCTGTCCAGGTTAGCCTGCATCATAGCAACAGAACCGGGTCTGTCCAGGTTAGCCTGCATCATAGCAACAGAACTGGGTCTATCTGGGTCAGCCAGCATCATAGCAACGGAACCGGGTCTATCCGGGTCAGCCCGCATCACAGCAACAGAACCGGGTCTGTCCGTTTCAGCCAGGTTCCCCAGAATGCAGCTGACCTGCGTCGTGTGAGGCCAGTGCCCGCAGCATCTTGCCGGCGCTGCGCCTCGTCTGCGTCTCCTTGTTGCACAGCAGCTCCATCAGCAGGTTGAGGGCGCCGGTCTCCTTGAAGACGCCAACCAGCGAGCCGATGCTGGCGTAGGCGCTCAGCACGTGGATGGTGTGCATGATGTTGATGGAGAAGTCGCTCTTCTTGGCCATCTGCTTCCGGGCGCGGCACACCAGGTTCTTCACGTCCTGCTTCATGTCGGACAGTTCCACCTCGTCGAATGTCACGTCTGCCGGAAACTCTTCGCCGCCCTGAGGTGCTCCGTCTGCCGCCTTGCCGCCCAGCTGCTTCTCCTGCGGCTGTAGGGGGACGCTGCGCTTCCGCCTTCCTCTTGCCCAGCAGCGTGGGGCAGTTGGCGAACACATCCTCCATCGTCATCCACATCAGGATGTTCTCCGGCTTAGCTTCTCCTGATGTGGAGCCGCCGGACCCGCCTACGCCAGTCCCTCCGCTGCTCGGGCCGCCCGTCTCGCCGGCTCCGCCCCCGCAGCTGGACCCGTCATCTACGGTGACGAGGCACCAGCGAATCAGATACTCCGTCTGGCCGTCAGTGGGTCCGGCGCTGGCGGATCAACTCCTCCGGGGTACGCCTGCAGGCTGGGCCCCAGCTGGACCAGCAGGTTCCCGTTGCGGCGCTCGCCCACCATGGTTGCTATGGAAACAGAGACACACATCAGAAACGGGTCGAGGAACTGGACCTGGTTTTGTTTTATCCTCAGAGTCTGGAGGAGGAGGAGGAGCCCGCCCCACAGGAGGAGGTTCTGTTGTCTGGAGGAGTTTGACCCAGACCAGAACTTCCAGACCAGAACCCCTCCCATCAGAACCTCCATCCTTCTTGGTGTCCCTTGGTGACATTTCAGTCTAGGGTTCTTCAGCTGCACTCTCCCTAGCAGGACAGTCCAGTTCACCCTGGATCCGTCAGAACCGAGCCCACTCAGGTCCTTAGGTTCCTCCAATCAGGGAGCAGCTCCACAAGTCAGCAGGTCACGGTTTCTACCTCATGTGATCGACAGGTTTACTAACTGTTTAACTAATGATTTAACTAGTTAGCAGCTTAACTAACTTCACCGCTAACTAGCTAGCTGACCAACTAAAGGTGTTTCTGTCCCTCTGTGCCGTTGACGCAACGTGCTGACGTCACACCGAAGTCCGCTCCGGATTCAGAGGGTGTAAGGTTAGACCCGTAAGGAGCCAGAACCTGCTGCAGTCGTGGATCACGCAAGACTCTGGTCTGCTGGTCCCTGATGTTCCGGAGAATTCGGCTCGGTTAAACACCAGAACCTGGTAACGGCTGAGGAGAACCGGATCCAGCAGCTGTTAGAGCTACACAGTTCCGGTTACAGACAGCATATGAAGCAGACCCGAAGCTAAACCGAAGCGGTTTGGAACGGTTCTGGTTCTAAACAAACCGTGTAGAGAACACAGTCGGCCGCTCCGGACCGGAACCCGGTGGGCCTGCCCCCCTCCTCAGTGTGAGTCCGGTTTACCTGGCGAGTCCCGCACCTGCAACTGCGCGCGCACTTTCCTCTTTCGCCTTAACGCACTCTTTTCCAGCCTGGTTCTGTAGGTTCTGTCCGGGTTCTGCCGCAGGTTTGATGCGCACTGTCACACCACGGAGCGCGTCTTCCGCCTCTGTGCTAATCTTCCGGTAAGCTGTTAGCGCAGTAGCGCCCCCTCTGTTCGGAGGAGTTCTGTCATGACGTCACGTTTTATCGTGCACCCTGGATTCTACGGAGATCAGCTTCACTCAAACTTAAATAAATACTGTCATAAATGAGTACATAATTGATGATTCCCCATGAAATAACATCAAATTAAAATGTTAATCCGGAGATCATGTCATCAGTCACAGTTTTATTTATTTATTTCATAAGAATGTTTTATTTTGTACAGTTATTTCATGGACTTATGTTTTCTAACTGTTTTTATTTCATGTTCTTATATTCAAACGAGAGGGCGGAGAAGGCCACATTCAGGGTTTTCAGAACTAAAACGAGAATCAGAACCGAACACAGGAGACAACAGTTCCTGTGAAAACCTGAGATGGTTCATGTGAAGCTTCTTTTCACCTTCTCAACAATCAGAGGTTCTGATGGATCTGAAGCAGAGTGTCTGCGGTGTTCTGGTCAGTAATTTGTAAGTATTCAAAATTACAAATTATTTAACGTAATTATTTATTACGTTAAATAATTCAGTTGTTCCAGTGATGAAAGACCTCAGCAGGTTCTCCAGGAGGCTGAACCTCCTCTTCAGTGTGAGGAGGAGCAGTCCTCTTGGTCCTGGTCCGGTGTTCTGATCCGGGTCAGCCATCTGGACCTCTATTTGGCTCCATCACCACGCCACTAGAGGCAGTATCAGGCCCGAAAAGATGCGACTAAGGAGCAGATTTAGAAGTTCACAGAAAGCTACAGAATTTGTTAAAAACTGTGAGCTGCGCTGAAGTAAATAAAAGAGAAAAGTTCAAATACATGCTGAGAGTGAAAATCCTTCCTAAAGATGAAGATATATCACAGATTTCAAAAGAAAATAAAAACGGGAGACCGCGGATTATATGGGAAATAGCGCCCCCTTCACTTCCGGAGTGCAATGGTCCCATTTCCAAATAAGGTATGAGACTGACAGCGGTCCGTCCCGCCCCTTTCTGTTTGCTGCAGCGAGGTGGACTTGCATCCTCCATCCTCCTGGACACCTGGGCGCTCTGCTGCCCGCCCGCCGAGCTCCTCTCTCGGCTCTCAGAGGTCCAGAGCTCCGCGGCTCCTCAGCGGGTCTCTGTCAGCTCGCTGCCCGGCCCAGAGCGCTCTGAGGTCGGTCAGAGGACGGACAACAGCCCCTCAGATGAAGACTTTCATGCCTCACCTTGCGAGGTGAGTATGTGCGCTCGCGTGATCACAGGGATGACGTCAGAGGCAGTGTATGGGTATTCAATTATTATCATGAGCTTCACGCATTTCTGCCTGTAAACAGCCATGCGCGTGCGTGTTGGTGTCGGGGGCAGGGGGAGGTGGAGATTGTTCTGCTGCATGAAAAGGTTCCGAACCGGGAGTCTGATCCAGAACTCAGGATGCCGAACCAGGAGCTGAGATGGTCCGCATATGGAAACCATGGCAACCAAGCAGGGCGCACCGGAGACAGAACCCGACCAGAACATGAGGATGAGACTGAGGCAGGCCGGGCCTTCAGTCTGTTAGAGCTGGGCATCAAAATCACCTCAACGGTCTAGCTGTAAATACCGGTTACAGTATAAAACTATTTTACTTTATAATATGATGAAACAGATCCAGTTTTAGTTACATAATGTTTCAAACGTGTTTTTATTTACGTCACACTGCTAATAATACACATATCTCCATAATAACTTCTCTTCCGTCTTTTCATTGTTAAGCTGCCTTTATTAATACTTAAAGCTAACCCTAACACTAATCCCTTCAAAATAAAATCATATGCTCTCAAAACAGAAGTTAATCATTAACCGCCAAAAAGGGAAACAATCAAATACAGAACCAAATTTAGAACATCATGAAGCGATTTATAAAGTCCAGAGGACTCCAAAGCTTCATTCAACGACGAAGCTGAAGTTGGTTTCCGATTCGGGAAATGGCTAAAGGGCGATTCCACCTAATTATTCACAACCTTCCGCATCTTTAATCGACTCTAGTTTAAAAATTACAACACCTAGACTCTTCACACCTGGACTGGATTATTCTGCTCTTATAGCAGAATAATTAAAACCTTGTTTATCTTTTTGTGAAACCTTTATTTGATTTGTGAAGCTTCACTTAACAGACAGCTGCAGATCTTTCCTTCCAGCAGCCATCAAAATCTACAATACCTCTCTGAAGAATGAATGAGTTACACCAACATTTAATTTCCCTTTGGGATTAAAAAAAAACCTGCATGGAACTATTAACATGTAACTACTATTAGCATGTAGCTACCATCAGCATCTAGCTACTGTTAACATGTAGCTACTATTAGCATGTAGCTACCATCAGCATCTAGCTACTGTTAACATGTAGCTACTATTAGCATGTAGCTACCATCAGCATCTAGCTACTGTTAACATGTAGCTACTATTAGCATGTAGCTACTATTAGCATGTAGCTACCACACGCTGATGGTATCAGATCTGTCCGCGTTAGCGGTACTGCAGGTGCTACTATTTAGTGGATAGTAGCCCTGGCTGCCCTGGGGTACTGAGGCCAGGCTGCCTGCACAGCGTCCTCTGTAAGGACGGTGAAGTGTCTTGCCCAAGGACACGACGAGCCGTCACAGGGTGAACTGGTTGCTGATGGTTGCTCTCTGGGCCTCTTCAGGACCAGCAGCCGACAGTGACAGCTTCCTGTTCCTATTCCAGGTCACAGTCTGACCTCTGACCCCTCTGAGAAGCAGCAGGAGCGCCATGCAGGGCGGAGTAGCGGAGGCAGGGCCGTCCCCCCTGACAGAACATGGCGGCCTCATCGACACCCACAGGCCGGGGGCGGAGCCTCCCCAGCAGCTGGACCCCGGCTCCCTGACCCCCCCCCAGGCCTCCGGCCTCCTGTTTCGGCTGTGGGCGGAGTCTGGGGGCGGAGCCTGCTGTGAGACGACCTTCATCGAAAGCCCCACCCCCACCTGTTGCTCAGCCGGATCTTCCAGGGAGACGCTGCGACTCTCTGACAGCAAGTTACTGGAGCTCAGTGGAGATGAGGCCAAGATTCCCCCGATAACCTTTGACCCGGTCGGAGACGAGGAGCTGGAGGTCAGCATCCATCCATTGAGTCTGATGTAAACTGTGAGTGTATATATTGTGTATACAGAGTGTATATAGTGTGTATATAGTGTATATATAGTGTGTACTGTGTGTGTACTGTGTGTGTGAGCAGAGCGATCTCTCCAGCTCCTCCACTCACAGCGATGACGACTTCCTGCTGCTTCCTCCCAGAGATCATCGGAGCCTCAGCGTTTTCTCCATGCTCTGCTGCTTCTGGCCGCTCGGCATCGCTGCCTTCTACCTGGCGCAGCAGGTAGGTGGGCGGAGCCTGGGTGGGCGGATGTTATGTTAACCCATGACCTCCTGCAGTTTCTTCTTCTCTTGTTGCTGCCCACTCCCCACTTCGGTTGCTAAGTAACCGCTCTGCAGTCAGCCGTACTGAGCGTGCTCAGTACATGCTTGTTGCCATAGTAACGCTTCCCACACAAGAACTGATTTGAATAAACTTTATTCATCTTCCAGCCCAAAACACCAGGTCCCTGCAGCTCACACACTGTGGGTTCTGGTCCAGAAGTGGTTCTGATGGTTCTGATGTGTAGGTCTGGTTCTGACCCGATGGGGTCCAGAGTCTGTCCTGGTGATGTAACTTCCTCCTCAGCATGTCAGCGTTCATCTGATTCAGGTGTGTTAAACCAGGAAGAGAACTACAACATGGACGCTGGAACCTCCAGGACCCACTCTGGATCTCACCGGGTCAGAACCTTCAGGTGGAATCAGAAAACAGGCTTTTACTTTTCTGACCTGGTCATTGACATTTATTTTGAAAGTCCAAATGAGACTTGGGAAATGTGGAGTCTTTTATTTTGTAGGACCAAATCATTAAAAACGCTGGTCCAGTTGGACTGTGAGATCAGAACCACCAGATCCCCCGGACTCGGGTCCAGAAAGCATGAGAACATCAGGAGAACCCATCCAGAACCTGGTGGGAGGAAGCCCCGCCCCCTGGCCCTGATTGGCTGCAGAGTTTCACTGTATCTAATTTCTAGGAAACTGTTTCCTGTCAGCATGGCGGTTAATTGGCTGCGGCTCATCCTGAGCGTTGCCATGGCAATAGACGGTGGTGGGGGCAGTGCCGTGACTTCCTCCAGTACCACCAGAACCCGGTGTCCCACCGCGGGGTCGTGACCCCTGTCTCTGTCCGCAGACCAGCCGGGCGGTGTCTACAGGTGACCTCCACCTGGCCGGCTCCACCTCCAGGCGGGCGCTCTTCCTCGCCGTTCTCTCCATCACCATAGGAACCGGCATCTATGTGGGCGTTGCCGTGGCGCTCGTCGCCTACCTGTCCAAGAACCAGAAGTGGTAACCATGGCAACAGCAGCTGGGTCTGGAGCCTCGGGGGGTTCTACGGGTTTTTGGACTTTTGTGTCTTTTGGTTCTGGATTTTTCTCTGAAGGTTTTTGAATGTTTGTAAACCATCATCATCAGACTTCACCTGCCAGGTGGATGAAGAACCAGCAGAACCTGCTGTGGTTCTGGTCCAAACGGTTCTGATTCCCACTGGGAGGTTCTGGTTGCTCTGAACTGAATCTGGGTTTGTTTTCCTTCTGCAGCCGGTTCTGGTTCTGGTTCTGTCCACGGATCTCCCGGTTTCTGATTTGATGGAGCCGGGTTTTGTTCACAGTGACAAGGGCCGATGGTGTCGGACCGGCCCAGCAGAACCACGTGGGCCGGGTTTCCCTCATGCAGATGTGGACGAGGTTCTGCAGCTCTGACCCTGATGCAGGTTCTGTTCAGGTTCTGGTTTCAATCACGCTGCCACCTGAGCGTCCAGAGCCCGACCCGACCCGACCCGACCCGGTCCCCCCCCGGTGTTACTTCCTGCGTCAGCAGAACTAATCTGTCCTCTGAGCTCATTAACGTCCTGATCCGTTTAGCTGCTGCTAATATGAACCAGAACCAGCAGGTTCTGTAGAACCAGCAGGTTCTGTAGAACCTGCTGGTTCTGCCAGAGAACTCAGAATGTCTGATGAGGCTGTGACTTTTGACCGAGGTGCGGCCCAGGTTCTGGAGCCGTTTTGGGCCGATCCTCTCCAGAACCAGTCTCCTGTGGTTCTGTTCATGACCCGTTTAGATCCATTTTGTTCCTAAATAAACGGATTTTCCAATACTTGATCCTTTGATCTGAACGTCATTAAAGGAAAGTCTTTGGGGCCGCTGACCTTTGACCTCTGGAGCAGCCGGGGTGAGGAGGGATGTCTCCATGACGACGGGCTCCGGCTCGGCGCCACCTGCAGCTCATTTGGACGATGTTGAATAAAAGACGAACACGCTGATTGGTTCTGGACTTTTTATTTCTAGAGTTTCAGTCTGACTACGGGAAGCTTCGCCCTGAGCGCCGCCTGCCAGGCGCAGCTCCAGCAACACCACAAACACCACTCTGACATCACTTCCTGTTACAAATTTCCTGTGAAAATGTGATGTCAGTACTCAGGAAGTGCTGACATCATTTCCTGAGTGATGACGTCATAAGCTGTGTCCGAATTCAGGGTCTGCGTCTGTCGAAGGACGGATTTGTAGGCCAATTACGTCATAGCGTGGCGAGAAGGCCCGTCCGAATCCAAAGACTCGTCCAAATGTGTCCTTCTTTTCCCCAGATTTGAAGGATGGGTCGGCCCACCGTATCCCATAATTCATTGCGGGTCCCCAAGCGGGCGTTCAGGCAGAGCGACGATGGCGGTGAAAAGCGGTAAATTATTTTGTTACATTACACTTTAAATGACACAACGTGATTTTGTACAATGTAAGTGTGTAAGTCTCCAATATCAGCTCTGACATGGTGGCTCATGTCAGCTGCAGGTTGGGTTTACCGGAGCAGAACATGGTTAGAAAAACTGCGGCTAGTTTCCCCAGTGACTGGAAATTAAACACAGATATTATTCAGACATTTAACATTTAGCTGTAAAATGTTTGGTTTACTATTGAATTTATTCCTGATCAAATCGGTTTGATTGATTATAGTTAAGCCTTCAAACATGCTAGTTTTATTTAACTCTAATGGTTTATCCGAGATTCAGAGACTATTATATTTGAAAATGAATAATTTGCTTATATTTATTCCTGGTAGAAATGTGCTATACATGTTTGAACATTTAGAATCAAACTAACAGATTCATTTTTTCCTATGAACAGACTTTACTATAAAGGTGAAGAATAATACAGGAATCAGTAACACATGACTGAAAAACAAACTTCAGCTCCCTTGCTGTTTTTCTCTGCTTCACGGTTGCTAGGCAACCTGAGTTACGCTGAGGTGGGGGCGGGGCAGATGGAGGAAGCAACACCTGTGTGAATTCACTGCTTCTCTCTTCAGGTCTTGGTTTATTCTCCTTCCCAGGATGCAGACCTTGAATCCGGACACAGATAGTCTAGTCTGGCCACCTGACTTCCAGTGACATCGACTTGTTGAAACTCTTGTCATCTACTATCTGCTAGTAAAATACTCTGACATCACTTCCTGTTACTCTGACGTCACTATTTGTAGTTAGGCATGACTTCCTGCCTGCTGCTGTGTGTCTCTAACAGAACACCTGCAGCACAGCTCTGCATAAACTCCAGATGTGGAAGTGTTTACCTGCACAGGTGAGTAGGAAGGTGACCTGCTCTTTGGCTGTCTGTTTCCATAGCAACCCACCCAACCGGTACCGAGCCACCCGACCATCAGCGACGCACAAACTAAAATCTGGGCGTAAAAAAAGAAATGTTTGGCAAGAATCCTCCAAAGCTGCGCCCCCTGCAGGACAAACTGAGACACTGCAGCAGGAAGCCAGGAGTCAGGGCTGCCAGGTGGTACCGGCTGGTACCGGTCGGGCTCAGGTCATCTGGACCTCAGGTTCTGTTCAGTTAAAATGTTCTGGTGACAAATTTACAGACTGGAAGAAAACACACACAGTTCTCTGGCAGGGTGTGTGTTCAGTGTGTGTGTGTGTGTGTGTGTGTTGTGTTCAGTGTGTGTGTGTTCTGCACATGCTCAGTAGAGTCCGTCAGTCCGGGAAGCGGCGCCTCCTCTCTCGGCCCCCCGGCTCGGCGGGGGGCGGGGGGGGGGGGGGGGGGGGGGGCAGACGGCTGCGGTGGGGGAAGGGGAGGGGAGAGACCTCAGGATGCTGGTGGGCGGGGCTTCAGGTGGCGTCGGCGGAGGCCCCGCCCTCCTCCACCTGGTTGGCGCGGCCGAAGGTCTTGACCTTGGACAGAAGGTCGGCCAGCGTCTCCTTGAAGCCTTTCTCCAGCAGCCAGCCCTCGCTCTCACACTCCGGGTTCTCCGGGTCGGCCATCGTCTCCAGGGCCGTGCTCAGGTACTTCAGGCCCGCCACGTCCCCCGCCTGGCTCACTCACACACACACACACACACACACACACACACACACACACACACACACACAGAGGAGAAGTGAGTCTGGACAGATCAACATGGTTCAGCTCTGCACCAACCCGCAGCTTCCTGTTCCTGCAGCGATCTGATTGGAGCTTTCAGGTTCTGAACCAGGAGCACAGGCCCCCCTCTGCCCCCCCTCCAGGTGAGCTCAGGTGTGTCCTTCAGCCAGTAACTTCAGGTGTTGAACTTGTTGTTCTGACCCAGATAACGGGCCTCTTAGGCAATGTCCCTGACTTCCCAGAATGCACCCTGCTGCGGCAGATTAACCCCCCAGGAATAGTTCCTGCCCCCCAGGCAGATTACCTGCAGCAGCTCAGTCTGGACTTGGCTCTCTAGTCAGTCCGAGTCGCTGACGGACTGGACTCGGACTGTGGCGGGTTTCCGTGACCGGTCCGGTTCATAAGCAAACATGGCGGTAAATCTGATTAACATGGCAGCGTGCCGGGTCACCTGGTGCCGGTTCGGTCCAGGTGTTCTGACGATCATCTTGTTTTAAAACGGAGGATTAGGAACACGGCTGATCTTCCATGAACCCGTCCACGGGTTAAAGACTGCGGCTGGAGGAGGCGGGCAACCGGTTACCATGGCAACAGAGCGTCAGGCCCAGATCGATGGTTCTGTTCTGGTTCCAGTTGGGTTTTGGTTCTTTTCATGTGTCCTGTCCAAGAAGCCAGGTTCCAGCTACATCAACCCGCCAGCATCAGGCAGGATCGTCTCACTCCGACTCCCTGAAAACTTCCCAGAATGCAGCAGAGGACGAACTGGAGCGGCACGCCGCAGTTAGCATGTTAGCTGATGAAGGCTGGCTTCGAGTCTTCATCACTGAAGGCTTTCATCCACAACTTTCACCTTCAGAAGCAGGACCAGCTGAAAACAGAGGCTGCCTGTTAGCATGCTAACAGCTATCATTAGCATGCCACGCTAACTTTAAAGCAGTTTTTTATGTTCATGTGTTCCTTTGCCAGCATAAAGGACGAGTTTTAAAGTTCGTTCTGTGAAGAATGAAATCCAATTAATAACCTCGCCTTGTTAGCTTAACATGCCAAGACTAATGTAATGCTAACTTTAACATGCTAAGGCTACCTTCAGGATGTTAATGACTCTGAAGGTTATAGTTATATAATAAGTTTCTTTCTTTCTAATGTTTCCTTTGATGCTGTGAAGCATGTTAAACTGCTATGCTATCCCATGCTATCTGATGCTATCTGATGCTATTTGATGCTAACCAGATGAACTCGTCTCGTATCAATTCAACGTCACACACCAACTGCCGAGCCTGTTTTAGCAGGAAAGGAGATCCGACGGTTTGAACGAGAAACGGTGCAACTTCCATGAAAGAAAAGCTTCAAATAAGCTAACAGGCGGGTTTGGTGAGTCTTGGGTCCTGAAACCAGACAGCGGCCATGATGAGCTGCAGCTGATTATCTACTTGATTTGACTGACATTTACTTCCATAACCCTCTCATTCAACATTACAGAACAAATCAACAGATGTCGTTCATTTTCCCTAAAAGGTTTCATGGATGATGATCTTTGAGTTTCTGAATGTTTGCCTCCATCTGTTGCTACAGCAGTAGCATGCTAATGCTAATCCTTAATGTTAGTCTGTCAGGATTATTTTGTGAAGGTTTTTGCTCTAGTAAACGGCTTTGAACAGATTTCTGAATGAATGGTACAATACGGTGGTGGACACAGATAGCTAAAAGGTTAGCTGCTCTAACCCTAATGCACTAATAAACTTTAGTTTAGCTAATGCTGGACTAATGCCATGGCATTTAACAGGGGCTAAAGCTAAAGCACAGACCAGCATGGTATTTAGCAGGAGCTAATGCTAAAGTACTGAATCCAATCATGTTGAAATCCAGCATGATGAGCAGAACATGAAGAAACTCAAACCTATTCATATGTGAGCTACTGTATTTATCTGAATAACATCCTGGTTATGTGTTCATGTGTTTTTCTTTTATTGTGTCTTTTTATTGTCAATTGCTAAATAAAGTTTCTTGTAAAAAAGGGAACGCAACAACAGGAAGTGGAACTGCTGCATCTAAAACTACTTCAAAATAAGAGTTGAGTATAAAGGTCTAACTACCCAACAGTTGATAACCAAACCTTCAACACAGATGTTGACCTTTATTCAGATGAAATTGGACAAAACTGAAGGAAATTTGCACTTTAGACTTTGTTACCAAAAATGCTGAAGCACTAAATGAAAATCTGGTAACTAAACCTGCTAACATTAGCCTGCTAAGGCTAACAGCCATTAGCCTGAGATGTTCAGGGTGTTCCAGTGGCCTGAAGCCTGAAGCTAATTTATAGCCACTGTTAATAAATCTATAATGGTTTTATGTAAATATATCAAATAGTGTTGAGCAGCTTGAGCTCTGTGGAAACCACAGCAGATCAGCTCATAGCCGCCCTTATAAAAAATCCCATCAAAGTCACATGAGATCACATGAAAACCACACATGTGGTTCACACAACGTTTTACATGAGATTCCCATGTGATCACATGGGAATCACGTGATACACACATTTCCACATGTGGAAATATGTGATATACATATATACAATTATAAAATAATGGGACCACCTTTTTTACCATGAAAATGTCCAGTTTCTTCATATTATTCACTTTTCATGATGAATATGAGGTCACATGTCAATCTCATATGATTTTCTAAGACATAACTGCAAACTAAAGTAAACTTGTAGCTATGAATCAAGACTTCCTAGACAAGTATATATGTACACAAAACAACAATTTATTTACTTCTGTTTGAAACTGTTGAGAACCAGAAACAACTTTTAACATCTGAGCATGACATCATACAGGTTTACGTCCAAATTAGACCCAGACAATAAACATGTGGAAACCAGAAACGGGTTTAATACCATCAGTGCCGGTCCAGAGAGGGAAAACAGAACCTCAGGTAAAACCTGACTGGTCCTTCACGTTGTTTCAGGAGAAACTGTAGCATTCAACTGTGAGCTCTCTGAGTCTCCTTAATGTCTTTAAGGGTGGTTAGAACACACACACACACACACACACACACACACACACACATGTTGGCATTGGTGGCTTGTATAGGGGTCTTCTTATATGTGCCAGTAACCACAGTGCTGTGGGTGCTGATGCTCAGGTGGGGAGTTTTCCTTCTCCAGTGCTGAAGGTGATGAGGTCTCTGGGTCCTGATCTGTTGCCCCATTCATTCCTCATCTGAGCTTCACTGGACCACTGGCCTCCAACAAACTGTAAAAATTAATAAAACAAAGCTCCTATGATCTGGACTACATTTTATTTACACACACCCACAGCAGAGTCCTACTTTTACATCAGTGTGTAGTTGGCCAGAATGACTCTGATCTGCTAAATAAAGCAGCATAACGTGACGTTGTTTGGTGATTATCCTGTCAGGCTAAAAAACACTTCAGTTGATAAAACTATAATTCTCTTGGCAATTAAATGAAAAATCATGCAGCGTTAAAAACAGTAACAGGTCAATTTATATTTTTCTACTGGAAGAATGTCATCATAATAGCAGCTCACACATCATGGAGGGAGAAATGGACATTTTATTATAACGGTCCTCAATTTTAACTTTGACTGAGTAAACAGCTGCCGTCTGTTGTTCCCTCCATTAAAAAATAACCGAGGTAAAGTTTAAGTAGTGAAGCATCAAATCCACACTAATTTGTTTTAGGAGCTGTAGGACTCAGGATAAAGCCTTCAAACTGTAAAATGGGCCAGCGTTCAGCTAACGTTTAGCTAGCTTAGCATGACTTCAGTACTAAGGAAAAGTTCACCGGTACATCACTATCAGTACGTGTTACTTTCCAGATTTATATTTCTGTCTAAACATTTTCGATACACCTCGAGATTCAAATCAAGTAAAACATTTCTCACCTTTTCTTTGGGAAAAAAGCCAAACTCTTCAAGTCCATTTTATCCATAAAAAAGAGAAAGAAAGCAAAAAACTATCCGCTTTTTTCTTCTTTTTTTAACGTCCTCAACTGTCTGAAGAATCTTCTAGAGTTGGTTGGGCTTGAAAACATCTCGCGAGATTTTTGAAATAATGAGATCTGAGATAAATCTTTATTGTCATTGTCACAAGAACAATGAAATTTAAAAGGTGCCATCAGTCAGTGCATATGCTTAAAAACAAAAAATAACTGTCTCACAATTCACACACAATGTAAGAATTAAATAACAAATAACTGGTAAAAAAACCAATAAATAAGAACAGCCACATTCTCACATCCATCATTCATGATGATTAATGGTTGTTTTTGATTGCATTTAGTTTTATTATTGCTGTCGGGTAGAAACTGTCTCTGAGACGGTTGGTTCTGGTTCTGGTTGCTCTGTATCTTCTGCCTGAAGGCAGCAGTGTGAACAGAGAAGGTCCGGGGTGAGAAGTGTCCTTTGTGATGTGTTGTGCTTTTCTTAGACAGCGGTCGCTGTGCAGGTCCTCCAGTGAGGGGAGAGGGCAGCCAATGATTTTTTGGGCTGTATTCACAACCCTTTGGAGAGCTTTCCTTTGAGCCGCAGTGCTGCTGTTATACCAGACGCAGATACAGTAGGTCAGTATGCTCTCTATGGAGCACTTGTAGAAGGACACCAGCAGCTTCTCCTTGATGCTGTTCCTCCTGAGAACCCTCAGGAAGTTACAGTCTTTGCTGGGCCTTTTTTATCAGCTCCAAGGTGTTCATGTTCCATGTGAGGCCCTGCTCAATGTGGACCCCCAGGAAACGGAAATCAGCTACCCTCTCCACACATTTTCCCCCAATGGTTAGTGGTGTAATGTCCGTTTTATTCCTCCTGTAATCTATTATGAGTTCTTTTGTCTTTGAGTTGTTGAGGAGCAGATTGTTCTCCCTGCACCACACCAACAGCCGCTCCACCTCCCCCCTGTAGGCGGACTCGTCGCCTCCTGAGATGAGCCCCACCACTGTGGTGTCATCAGCAAACTTGATGATGGTGTTGCTGTGGTGGGCAGAGGTGCAGTCGTATGTGTACAGACAATAGAGCAGGGGGCTCAGCACACAGCCCTGTGGAGAGCCAGTACTAAGGCTGAGGGCAGTGGATGTATGTTTTCCCACCCTAACTCTCTGCTGTCGGTTGGTCAGGAAGCTCAGAATCCACATGCAGGTGGAGTGAGGGAGGCCCAGGTCCCCCAGTTTGTCCACCAGTCTGTGAGGGAGGATGGTATTAAAAGCAGAGCTGTAGTCTACAAAGAGCATCCGCACATAGCTCCCCTGCTGCTCCAGATGTGACAGAGCAGCATGGAGGGCTGTGATCACGGCGTCCTCTGTGGATCTGTTGGCTCTGTAGGCGAACTGGTGGGGGTCAAAGCCAGGAGGGAGAAGTGCTGTGATGTGACCCCGGACCAGTTTTTCAAAACACTTCGTCACCACAGGGGTTAGTGCCACTGGCCGGTAGTCGTTGAGGCAGGAGATGTGAGGTTTCTTGGGTATGGGGACTATGGTGGAAGATTTCAGGCAGGATGGGACTGTAGACAGGGCTAGGGACTGGTTGAAGATCCTGGTGAAGACTCCAGCCAGCTGATCGGCGCAGTCTTTCAAGACACGTCCAGGGACGCCATCAGGTCCAGCAGCCTTCCTTGGGTTGACGGCCCGCAGTGTGCGCATCACCTCGTGCTCCTCTACAACGAGGAGTGTGGTGTTGTGGGTCGCTTGGTGTAGTGTGGCTGCCTCTGTTGGCTTCACCTCAAAGCGGGCAAGAAGAGGTTCAGCTCCTCTGCCAGCGTGGCGTCGCCTTCCGCAGCTGCGAGGTTGGTCCTGTAGTTGGTGAGATGCTGGATTCCCTGCCACACCTGCCTGCTGTTGTTGCTGGCAAGGTAGCCCTCTATCCTCCTCCTGTAGTCAGACTTACCCATTCTGATGCCGCTCTTCAAGTTAGCTCGGGCTGTACTGTAGACGGTCCTGTCCCCAGACCTGAAGGCGGTATTCCTGGTCTTTAGCAGTCGCTGGACCTCCTGAGTCATCCAGGGCTTCTGGTTTGGGAAGACCCGGATGCGTTTATCCACAGCTACAGTGTCAATACAGTTCTTGATGTAGCACAGTACACTGTCTGTAAAAACCTCCAGGTCCTGATGTTCAAAAACATCCTAGTTTGTCCTGTCGAAACAGTCCTGCAGCTGCTGTGTCGCATCCTGGGGCCAGGATTTGATGGTTTTGGTGATGGTTGGAGCAGTTTTCCTGAGGGGGGCATAAGCAGGAATTAAATGCAGGGACAGGTGATCCGACTGACCCAGGTGAGGAAGTGGTCTAGCCCTGTAGCCTAGCTTGATGTTGGAGTAGACTTTGTCCAGAGTGTTAGCCTCTCTTGTAGCACACTTTACATCAGGGGTGGGCACTCCTGGTCCTCGAGGGCCGGTGTCCTGCAACCTTTAGATGCATCTCTACTTCAACACACCTGAGTCAAATAATGAGGTCGTTAGCAGGACTCTGGAGAACTTGACTGCACTTAGGAGGTGATTCAGCTGTTGGATTCAGGTGTGTTGGACCAGGGAGACATCCAAGAGTTGCAGGACACCGGCCCTCGAGGACCAGGATTGCCCACCCCTGCTTTACATGCTGGTGGAACTTGGGGAGCGCCGTCTTCAGGTCTGCATGGTTGAAGTCCCCCGCTATGATGTGCACAGCATCTGGATAGATGCTCTGCAGATGGCTAATGCTGCCATGCAAAAGTCCAATAGCTGTTTTAGCATTAGCATCCGGTAGTATGTAAACAGCGGTTACCATGACTACGGTGAACTCTCTGGGGAGGTATATTGGTCTGCATCTAACAGTCACATACTCCAGGTCTGGGCAGCAATGGCTGATGACAGTCGCTGTGTTAGTAACCAGGTGTTGTTCAGGTACACACAGAGCCTCCTCCTCTGCTCTTACCGGAGTCCTTCGTTCTGTCGTGGCGCTGTACTGTGTAGCCTGCTAGCTCGATGGCAGAGTCCGCTACGTCTGGATGCAGCCAGGTCTCCGTGATCAGAAGAATACAGCTGTCCTTCACTGCGCTGTGAGATGCAGCCTGTAGTCTCAGTTCATCCATCTTGTTTGCAAGGGATCTGGCGTTGGAGAGAAACAGGCTGGGGAGCGGTGGTTTGTGTGGTTGCCTCCGTAGCCTAGCTAGCAGGCCGGGCCTGCAGCCCCGCTTCTGCCTTCTCTCTCTACGCCGCCGCCGCTTCCTCCCTGCTGCGATGGTAATCCACGGCGCGCCGGGGCTCCTCGCCATGTCCCCCGGAATATTGAACAAGTTGAAAATCAGCTGTAACATCTCGTTCGTAGCGGGCACCGATCGTCAGGAGATCGTCCCGACTGTATATTTTGTTTGTCTGACATGAACACAAATCAACACAAGCAGCCAAACATAACATAGCACCGACCGAGAGAGCAACGGGCCGCTGCAACTGCGCGCGCCGCCATCTTGGGGAAAAAAAAAAAAAAAAAGGTATATATAAATATATATATATATACCTTTTTTTTTTTTATATATATATATATATAAAAAATATATATATATATAAAATATATATATATATTTTTATAAATATATATATATATATATATTTTATATATATATATATATATATATATATATATATATATATATACATACACACAGTGATGGAATAGTTACTTTGAAAAAGTAACTTTAATTGGATTACTGATTACTTGATTTGGAAAGTAACTAAGTTACATTAAAAGTAACTTTTTTAGTTACTTTCAGCAGCTGCTAACAACAACGCTGTGAAAATGACATTGATTTTTGCCAAAACTTAATTGTAAACTATTTTATAATAGTAACATCAACAATGTGTCTCCACTGATAAGGTTGAACTGAAGGGGAGATTTTTTAATGGTTACAATAAAAAAAAAAAAACATTAGTAATTTGTGCAGTTTTTGTGTTTTCCACTATTGTCTGGAAAACTCTAAGGATTTTAACCCTCAGCCTCCAGGTTCTGTGTTTGGTGTCAGAGGTCAGAGGTCAGAGCTCCTCCTGCGGCTCCACAGTTCAGATGGCTGCTGCACAGATTAGTGACATTTATCTTAATATTAATAATTATAATGGCATTTAGTTGCACAACTTTACGGACTCATTCATTCGTGGCTGTTTCCACGTTTATTGCTCTGTTCATATTAGTCTCCATGTTTCCAATGTTCTGGACATCTGGACGTCATTCACAGGTAATATATTAACTTTAACAGAGACACAGCGGGACGGATCATCCTGGAAATGATGGACAGGGAGAGTCTGACTAAAACTAGCTGCAGGTCAGACACATTCTGGGGTTTCTGTCTGTTTATTTCCAAGCCCAAATGAACAACTTCACCTTCAAAAACCAGCCCAGAAAGCGACTCATTAAATTTGCTAGCAACTTAAAAAAAAATAAGCCACTTATATTAATCGGACTTGGCGACAGAAACTCAAAGTAGTTCCTGTTTTTCTACCAACAAAATGCGCATCTCCCTCCATTGTTTACGTTTCTGTCGCATAGAAACGGCGATCACTCGACAAGACGTAGAGGAAATAAAATTAAATTCCAAAAGAAAATAGTAACGCAAAATGATTTTGATAAGTAACTGTAGTCTGACTACTGGATATGAAATAGCAACGCGTTAGATTATTGGTTACTGAAAAAAGTGGTCCAACGTCAGTAACATGTTACTGACGTCACTGTATATCATTTATATATATATATATATATATATATATATATATATATATAATAGCTCAGACTTAAACCCTTTTATTTTGTATTATTTTATTTTATAAAGCATTTTAAACCTTTATTTCACACCAGTTAGTTATTTTTTTAGTTAACTATATACTTTACATTATTAGCAAATATTTCTATTAACACATAAAATATAAGTGTTGCTTTGTCTTAAAGTTGAAGTTTATGCCTCTGGCATAACTTAACATTTATTTAATTTATACCAGAGGCACATAAACTGAGGCATGTGAGAAATATGTGATCGCATGTTGAATAAACCATGGATCACATGATCAAAATACTTTATCACATGTGGAACATGTGAACCACATGTGATCACGTGAATTTCATGGGATTTTTTGTAAGGGCACTGTAAAGCACGGTGGAGGAGGGATGATGATGTGGGACAGTTTGTGACTAATGGATTCCTGATAATGAAGCTACAGTTCTGACTGACCAGTGAGAACCAGACAGACGTCACGACGCTTCACTAACTCCGGTTCTGTCCCTTTAAGAACGCATGTCGCTGATTGGCTGCGGCAGTGTGGGCGGAGCCTTACCTCCAGGACGATGGTGAAGATGAGCAGCGCTCCGATGCTGTTCATGATGCCGCTGTAGTAGGAGAAGACGGCCTGGCGGCAGCCGCGGTTCCAGATGTTCAGCTCCTCGGTGCGGTGGTCGTAGTCGTAGTGGGCGGAGTTATTGGTCAGGTGATGCTGGATGCAGGGGCGGGGCGAGCCGGGGTTACAGCAGCTGAACGGGACGCTGTCCATCAGGTACTTCCCCTCCACATTACTGAGGACACGGCTGAGGGACAAACACACAGGTCAGACCCTGATAGGAGGCGGGCGGGGCGCCGGGCGGGGCGCCGGGCGGGGCGCCGGGCGGGGCGCCGGGCGGGGCGCCGGGCGGGGCGCCGGGCGGGGCGCCGGGCGGGGCACCGGGCGGGGCGCCGGGCGGGGCGGGCGGGGCGGGCGGGGCCTTTTAAAGGGCTCTGCTCAGATATGAGATGGAGAATCGTGGAGGGTTCCTCATAGAAGGCTGACCTTCCAAACTGAGCATGCTCAGACTGACTGATCAGCACAGAAGATACAAAACTTTTAAAAATCAGTGAAACATCGGAGCAGCAGGGAGGTGAAGTTCTGGTTCTGGTTCTAGCCCCCTGAGCCTTCACACCTCCATCTGGTCGTGTTATCAGAGACCTGATTGGTCCTTCAGTACCTCCAACCACTTCCTGCTCCACCCACCCTAACCCTGGAACTCCACCAGAACCACCTCCAGAACCCCAGAGACCTGGACCGCACTGCGGTGAAACCACCTTACACACTAATCAGTTCAGGACCTTCAACCACCCGCTGCTTTTTGTTATTATTGCTGTGATGACATAATCAGTTTTATGCAGATTAGGCTCTTTTTGAGTTTCACTTTCTAACGGGTCGGGTCTGCTGCAGAACGTTCCCCTGCTGCTGCCTCAGAGGCCGTAAACTTTGACCTCCTTAAGCCCAGATTGATCCCCTGCTGAGTCCCTGAACGCAACAATCCACCTGCAGCTTTACCTCACCAAGGAACTAAAACCAGCCCAGATTCTCCTCTGAACCCGACCTGCCGTGTTCAGGTACTCACTCTTTGACCACGTCGTTGCTCATGTCCAGGTAGCGGTTGCTGATCCACTGCACCTCGAACCAGTCCCTGAAGTTGTTGTTTCCGCAGCACCGGAACTCGATCTGAGTCATGTCCAGCGTCCGCTTCATGAAGCAGCGTCCCGGCGTGTCCGTGTCCTTGTAGAAGCGGATGGCGTTCTTCAGGCCCTCGGCCAGCGTCAGGTACACGGCGAACTGCATGAGGAAGGAGAGCAGCACCAGCAGCAGCAGCAGCGCATTGAAGCCGCAGCACAGCAGCATGTAGGGCCGCAGCATCGGCTTCATCTTGGAGAACTTCTGGGGGTCCAGAGAGTCGTGGCACAGCTTCCCCCCGAAGGCGTTCAGGCCGCAGGACAGCATGCCCACCAGAATCAGCAGGTTGGGCACCAGGTGGCTCTCGTTGTTGTCCATGATCTCGCTCCTCTTCCTCAGCTCGATTTTGAAGAAGATGCCGAGGCTGAAGAGGATGATGCCCACGATGACGGCGAGCCAGTAGAGCATCCAGAGACCCTGAGCCAGCTTGACCCGCTTCTGCAGGTTGAACTTCAACGACAGGAACGGCATGGCGTCGGCTCGCGGCGACGGTCCCGAACGGGTCTGCAGAACGACGAGGCTCAGAGCCGCAAGCCGTCCCAGGAGGAGCTCAGGAACTGGACCGCAGGGTTCTGAGTCATGATGGGGAACCGGCAGCAGGAACCAGCGCGAAGCGGAGCGGAGGTGTGAATGTGAGCGGCAGCCTGGCGTCCTGCTAAAGCCGCTCCTGATCTGATTAGCAGCGGATCATCTGAGGCTCTAATCCTCCAATTACTGCTAATGGGTTTGGAGCTAAGCAGCAGCTTCCTGTCAGACGGCTCACCTGGTCCCGCCCCCGCACAGGTGAGGCCCAGCAATCAGCAATCTAAATCTGAGGATGCTGTTACTATGACAACAGCTTGTCAACAGTCAACACGTCATCGTCTATGGCGCCACCTCCAGGGTCGGACAGGTCTTCAGTCCATCAGAGAACATGGATGGCTTAACCATCGCCATGCCGAACACGACGTAGCAGGCGGAGTTTCCCTGGTAGTCATGGTAACCACCCCGAGAAGATCCTCAAAGTCCTGATCCGGGTCCACTGCCAATAAATGACAAGCCTGGCTGTCTCTGTGGGCAGCCAATGTCCCCAATGTCCCCCAATGTTCCCAAATGTCCCCCATTGTTCCAATGTTCCCAAATGTCCCCCAATGTTCCCAAATGTCCCCCATTGTTCCCAAATGTTCCCAAATGTCCCCCAATGCCGCCGGGCCTGGACTGAATCACTCATAGCTAACCCGCCTGCTTTAGCCTTAAAGGATCTCAGACTTTCGGCTCTACTGCAGTTTTCTGGCAGTTTGTTCCAGGATTTGTGGTCATAGAAGGGGACCAGAACCAGAACCAGCAGACCTCAGGTCGGCAGGTTTACCCAGCAGTAGTCTGGCTGAAGTTTTAGCCAGAATCCGACCCAACCGGATCGGACCAGACGGGCACAATAGTCACCTGAGCTGGACCGGATCAGGAAGGACGGGCTTTTATTCTGGAACATTCACACAATTTATCCTGGCTGAAACCCTGGAAGGTTCTGGACCCACCTGGACCCGTCCTGTTTGGGCAGAACCTCCATCGCAGCTTCAGCCGAGCCTTCTGGGTTGTAAATTTTTTTTTTTTTTAAACTTTTTTCAGGAGAAAAATCTGAACTAAAACTGGATCATGATCAAATTAGTCTGGGAGAAATGAACCAAATGTTCTGTAAACCGGGTCAGTACCAACCGACCACCAGAACCTGCTGCTGGGCATCCATCTTGTCTCCTCCTTGATGTTTGGACCAGACGGACCTCAGCAGGTCCGGTCCTCCAGAACCCCATCAGAACCAGATGACCGGCTGTGGACCTTGCCCGGTTCTGGTCAGGTTGTTTGGTCAGTGACTGGACTCAGAGGTTCTTTAAAGTCCGTTTTATTGGTTCTGTTCTACAGGTTAAAGTGACGTTACCGAGGCGGAGCGTCAGCCGGACTCAGTCCGGTTCTGGTCCGGTTCTGGCGCTCCGCCTCCCCAAACTCAAACACACAACAGGAAGTGATGTCACACGCTTGGCTCGTTAAATGAAACATTAAAGCGGAAGTGAATAAAACCCGATCAGATTCGGCTCATCCACCTGGTTGCCATGGAGACGGCGTTCACATGGCTCTGGCTTCCGATTGGCTGAAGTCTTCATGATGTCGTCTCAGTGAGTAATCTGATTACTCTCACCTGGTTGCCATGGAGACCCAGTCCATCAAAAAGCAACGTACACCTGACAGAGGTCACCTGACCTCCAGCCAATCAGGACGATTCCTGAACAGGTGAAGTCTGATCGGAGGACTGAGGGGGTAGGGTTGACAGTAAGAGGTCAAAGGTCAGGATCCAAACACCCTAGAAAATCCCTGAAAGCTGCTCCGACCTCAGGCTGCAGCTGCAGCGAGCCGATTGGTTCAAAAAGGTTCGTTAGTGGGCGGGGCTAGTCCGCGGTCACAGGTGCTGCCAGTCGATGGCGACCAGCGTCTGATTGGCCTCCTGAGCGTGACCTATGACCTCAGCAATGCCGTGCTGCCGCCACAGACGCTCGATCTTCTGGTAGCGCTCCGAGCAAAGGTGGAGCGGGTTCCCCCGCCTGCAGGGAACAAATAAAACCAATCAATAATCAGATAATCCCGACTCGGCTCCATCCTGGTTTCATCCGTTCAGACCAAACCAGCAGACCAATGAGGTCGATCACAGATTCACTGATGCTACGCTACGTTCCTCACACCAAACCAAACCTCTTATCGATTATTGATGAGTTAAAGGAAATAAACAATAGCAGATTGACTGAATGCGTATTTACATTTCCAAATGTTTGTTTAATAAAAACAAACATTATAATCCTCCCCGTCATTTGCTCAAATTTACAACTTTAATCTAATCCAGTGGTTCCCCTTTAAATACTGGTGCCAACCTAGTCATAACTAATAACTTATCTGTGGCTCTGCAGCTGATTATCAAAACACCTGTTTTATTGTTCTAAAACAAAGTGTGGCTCAGTTTGAACCCTGCTGCCCCCTAGTGGCCGGAGGCCTGTCTATCAAACACGCCTCTATTGGAGACGAACTGAAGCAAAAGTATGAACAACTAATACGGCTCCACCTGATTACATACCTTTACCACTTTATGACCAATGGTCTATTAAAGGCCTCCAGAAACACTATGGAACAGTAACGGTAAATAAGGGCCATTTGAAAATCAATTGTGTTTAAAATGATACTACTTGAATCAAGAGCAAAATTAATTGGTGATATTTTAATGCAGGGTGATAAAAAAGACCAAACAGAAATAAGAAAAGGGAATCAGTAATAAAACTTATTGGCTCCTGATCAGCATGATAAGGCTCCAGGATGAACTCCGGCCGGCCGGTTCATCTGCTGCCCTGGTTTTGTGAAACAGCCCTGCGATGGATGGGTCCCCCGCCTGGGCCCCAGACAGCAGAGGTAACCAACTCTGAGTAAACCTACCCAGCTCTGTGATGCTCCGGACAGGAGAAATACTCTACTGAGTACAGAAGCCCTGATCAATGGAGCCCAGATAACACGATTCACCATGGCAACAGAAGCAAAAAGGACGTACTTGAGACCAGGGTCGGTTTCTCCATAGTCGTCCAGGTACGGCGGGGGATAGAAGCAGCCCTTAGTTTTACCTGCGACGAACAACACCTGGCTCTCCCTGACCCTGCACACACACACACACCCACCCCCACACACAGGTTACAGCGCCGAAGACTGAATCAACGGGTGTGATCCACGTGGAGGCAGCAGTGTTACCTGAGGAAGAGGCCGATGCCCGCTCCACAGGTGAAGGTGTGGGCAGTGCAGGCTCCGACGTCCTCTCCCTCCACCTCCGTCTGGCAGCAGTAGCTCTGAGAGCACAGCATGCAGCCGCACACCAGGCACAGAGTGGGGGCGCGAGACTTATCCCCACCGGACCGCGGACACCTACACAGGGACACACAGGAGCTAGCGTCAGGGCAGGGGTTAGCGTCAGGAGCTAGCACCATGGGCTAGGGTTAGGAGCTAGGGTCAGGAGCTAGGGTCGGGAGCTAAGGTCAGGGGCTAGGGTCAGGAGCTAAGGTCAGGGGCTAAGGTCAGGAGCTAAGGTCAGGAGCTAGGGTCCGGAGCTAAGGTCAGGAGCTAAGGTCAGGGGCTAGGGTCAGGAGCTAAGGTCAGGAGCTAAGGTCAGGAGCTAAGGTCAGGAGCTAGGGTCAGGAGCTAAGGTCAGGGGCTAGGGTCCGGAGCTAAGGTCAGGAGCTAAGGTCAGGGGCTAGCGTCAGGAGCTAAGGTCAGGAGCTAGGGTCAGGGGTGTAGTCAGCCTGCAGTTCTCCTCCTGTCAGTCGGGAGCGCTCACGTGAAGCTGGAGGCCTGGTTGATCAGGATGCTGTAGTCCTCTGGCAGATCGATCAACCTGTTGGACTCTCTGGGGAACCGCACCAAGACTCCGCCCCCACGGAGCACCTGGCCCACACCTGGATGGCAGCACCACCTGGAGCAACACACACACACTCAGCTAGATTGGGTCAGCTGTTGTTCTGGCTTCTGTTTCTCTAATGTTTTCATGTGTTTCCATGGAAACAGGAACCAGAGACCAGGTGTGAAGGCCAGCAGCAGATCACCTGGCTGGTCAGAAACGGACTGGGAGCAGACTGGGACAGGACTGGAAACGAACTGGGAGCAGACTGGGACAGGACTGGAAACGAACTGGGAGCAGACTGGGACAGGACTGGAAACGAACTGGGAGCAGACTGGGACAGGACTGGAAACGAACTGGGAGCAGACTGGGAGAGGACTGGAAACGAACTGGGAGCAGACTGGGACAGGACTGGAAGCGGACTGGGAGCAGAATGATAACGGACTGGGAGCGGACTGGGAGCAGAATGATAACGGACTGGGAGCGGACTGGGAGCAGACTGGGAGCAGACCCCTCCCCCATGCGCTCCATCACCTTGCGGACTCTGGCTGGGGGGCAGAGGGTAGGATCAGGGTCAGAGTTCGTGACTAACACATGGCACAGCTTCACAGCTCCTCCTCCTCCTTCTGCCCCCCCAGGGTTGGGTTTTGATCTGAAGCACCTGGCAGCTCACCTGGACCGGTGGTCAGGTGGGTTACCTGTGGATGAGCGGCTCCAGCAGTGTGCGGTGGTTCTGGTACAGCAGCAGCAGGTTGGAGGGAAGACTGAGGTAGCTACACAGCGCCTCCCACTGGCCAGGTCCAGTACCTGCAACCAATAACAGACAGGTTCAGGTGAAGCTGCTGCAGGTGGAGGTGTGCAGCGTGCAGGTGTTCTCACCCAGTAGGTCAGCAGGGGGCGACGCAGAGTTCATGTAGTGGAAGAAGAGGGCTGCGGTCCGGAGGAAGGGCAGGACGCCGGCTCTGACACACCTCCACAGGCGCCACCCAGAGGACACGTCAGGTAAACACCTGCTCAACGCACACACACACGCCTGGTCAGCCAATCACATTCTCCACCCACACGCCCGATGGAACAACCGTCACACACCTGCCCAGGTGATCCCTCAGTCTGCCGTACAGCTGACAGGTGAGTCGCTCCTCCTCCGACTCCTCGCCGTCCTGATCCATACTCGGCTCACCTGGACACCACAGGGACAGGTGAGTGACAGACAGGTGAGGGACTAGCCGTCTCTGTCTGAATGTCCTTCCCTACCGGCGGTGAAGGTGAGCAGAACCTGAACCAGGTGAGCCACAGTGACCAGGTGAAGCAGGTGAAGGTGAGCTGAATCCACAGAGCTTCGTCCTGATTGGTCCAGACTGTGCAGGGAGCCGGAGGACAAGACGCTGTACACCTGCAGACAGGAGGGCAGGGGTCACCTGGGGGGTCACCTGGGGGTCACCTGGACACTACCGGGACTCACCAGCAGGTGGAACATGTCCACATCCAGGATGCAGGGAGCGTCCTCCAGCTGGGAGTCCGGAACCAGAACCAGAACTGGACCAGACAGAAACCAGTTATTGTGTGCGTGTGTAGTGTGTGTGTAGTGTGTGTGTGTGTAGTGTGTAGTGTGAGTGGGTGTGCGTGTGTGTGTAGTGTGTGTGCGTGTGTGTGTAGTGTGTGTGTAGTGTGTGGTGTGTAGTGTGTAGTGTGAGTGGGTGTGCGTGTGTGTGTAGTGTGTGTGTGTGTGTGTGTAGTGTGTGTGTGTGTGTAGTGTGTGGTGTGTGCGTGTGTGTGTAGTGTGTGTGTGTGTGTGTAGTGTGTGTGTAGTGTGTGTGTGTGTAGTGTGTGTGTAGTGTGTGTGTGTGTAGTGTGTAGTGTGAGTGGGTGTGCGTGTGTGTGTAGTGTGTGTGCGTGTGTGTGTAGTGTGTGTGTAGTGTGTGGTGTGTAGTGTGTAGTGTGAGTGGGTGTGCGTGTGTGTGTAGTGTGTGTGTGTGTGTGTGTAGTGTGTGTGTGTGTGTAGTGTGTGGTGTGTGCGTGTGTGTGTAGTGTGTGTGTGTGTGTGTAGTGTGTGTGTAGTGTGTGTGTGTGTAGTGTGTGTGTAGTGTGTGTAGTGTGTGTGTAGTGTGTGTGTGTGTAGTGTGTGTGTGTAGTGTGTGTGTGTGTGTGTAGTGTGTGTGTAGTGTGAGTGTGTGTGCGTGTGTGTGTAGTGTGTGTGTAGTGTGTGTGTGTGTAGTGTGTGTGTGTGTGTAGTGTGTGTGTGTAGTGTGAGTGTGTGTGTGTGTAGTGTGAGTGTGTGTGTGTAGTGTGTGTGTAGTGTGTGTGTGTGTGTAGTGTGTGTGTGTGTGTAGTGTGTGTGTAGTGTGTGTGTGTGTGTGTAGTGTGTGTGTGTGTGTAGTGTGTGTAGTGTGTGGTGTGTAGTGTGTGTGTGTGTGTAGTGTGTGTGTAGTGTGTGTGTGTGTAGTGTGTGTAGTGTGTGTGTGTGTAGTGTGTGTAGTGTGTGTGTAGTGTGTGTGTAGTGTGTGTGTGTGTAGTGTGTGTGTAGTGTGTGTGTAGTGTGTGTGTTAGTGTGTGTGTGTGTGTGTGGTAGTGTGTGTGTAGTGTGTGTGTGTAGTGTGTGTGTAGTGTGTGTGTGTGTAGTGTGTGTGTAGTGTGTGTGTGTGTAGTGTGTGCGTGTGTGTAGTGTGTGTGTAGTGTGAGTGTGTGCGCGTGTGTGTGTAGTGTGTGTGTAGTGTGTGTGTGTGTAGTGTGTGTGTGTGTGTGTGTAGTGTGTGTGTAGTGTGTGTGTGTGTAGTGTGTGTGTGTAGTGTGTGTGTGTGTGTAGTGTGTGTGTGTGTGTGTACCTGACAGCAGCCTGATGAAATGGTTCTGAACGGTTCTGATTGGAGCAGCGGTCCAGCAGGCTGAACTGAACCGGGTCAGAGAACTCAGACAGTCATTCTGAAACACAACAGGTCAGGCAGAGGTCAGAGGTCAGAGGTCACCCTAAGGCTGAAGGCATAATACCAGGAGGCGCTCTCACCTGTCGACAAGGTAAGCTTCCAAACAACGGCTTCTTCTCATCCATTAGGAGGCGCTCTGCAACGAAAAGACAGGAAACTAAATCACTCCTGACCTGGGGTTACCTGCCAGGTAACGAGTCAGAAGATGACCTGTAGGCCAACCTACCTATGCTCTGCATGGTGTAGGCGCAGGTGGACCAGCTCAGCACCGGGACTCGGGGGTCCTGCTCGTTGGGGTTGACCTTGAGGCCGACCTTGTAGGCCGACATGCTGAAGGTGTTGATCATCTCACTGACGCCGCTGGAGAACGGATTCCTGAGGGAGGAAGTGACATCACTGCTGACATCATCAGCAGTAGCGCTCAGCCCCGCCCCCCAGGCGTTGGGACTCACTGTGGAACAAAGCTGACCCCGAACCCGTCAGGAACCGCTGGCTCCGCCTGCTGGGCCGCACCTGCAACAGACACCCACCTGAACACCTGAATGCCGGCTGATAGCCCCGCCCCCTGGCAGGTGACTGACCGTGTGACTGCTTCCTGTGGGTGGAGTCTAGTGCTGCTGCTTGCTGATTGGTTCTCTTCAGCCAGGTCTCCAGACACGAATGCTCCAAGCTGAGGACAAACAGCCGTCAGGAAGCTCCGGCAGCGCGGCACGTCACACCTGTACCTGAGTGTGGGCGCTACCTGCGGGCAGGTGAGCAGGCGTGAGGCAGCAGGGGGATGACGGTGTTGCTCAGACATTCGCACAGCGGACACAGGAACTCCCCGTTCTCCACGTCGTAGCTGGTGTGACCTCTGAGCCGCTGCTGCCGCCGCTGCTCCTTCTGCTGCACCGCCTCAAAGTACCTGAGCACACACAGGTGGGGGTCAGGTGGGGTCAGGCCAGCTGGCTGCCGATGGGACGACGTGGCTGCAGGGGGTCACCTCTGCCAGCAGGTGGCGTGCATGATGTGTCCGCAGCTGGCGGTGTGGACGCCCACTGAGAGGTCAGGGTGCACGAAGAGCGGGTCGAGGCGTTCTACAACAGAGAGACGAGTCGTCAGCGCCGACCAATCGGGGAACAAGCGGCTGGACGCAGCAGCTAAGCTCCGCCCACCTGGGTCGGGGACGCCGCGACTGCGGTTCTTGGACAGCACGGTGGATCTCTGGATGAAGGCTGCCAGCACCATGGCTCTGCCGTGACCTCTGACCTCCTGCTCCTCTTGACACAGGATGCAGGTGACCAGCTGGCGGCGCTCGGCCCCGCCCACCCGCCTGGGGCCCACACAGATCTGAGCGGCACAGGTGGGCTCCGAACTGGGAGGACTGGGAGCAAAAAGGAGAACACAGTGGAGACAGAGAAAAACCACTGGACAGGTGCGTGTCTAGGTGTATACAGAGCTGTGCCTCCAGCTGTGCCTCCAGCTGTGCCTCCAGGTGTGCCTCCAGGTGTACCTGTGCTCGGCGGTGGTGGCGGCCGCCTCCAGCTCCTCCATGCTCTGCTGGAACAGCTCCTTGTTCTCGTTGATGAAATGTTTCTGCATCTCAGACATCTGGGCCATGACCTTCTCCCTGCGGAGCCGCGCCATCTCCGCCTTCCGCTTCCTCTCCGCCTTGTCCTTGTCCCTCACCGTCTGCAGGAAGCCATCCAATCAGAGCAGAGGGCGGGTCAGACAGGCGCCGTCCAATCAGAGCAGAGGGCAGGTCAGACAGACGGGAAGTGAAGGACTCACCTCCTCTGGGCGGCGGCCATGGCTGACGCTGACGCTGGAGCCAGACGTTCGCTCCCTCGTGGTTTTGATGTTTCCCACCATCTGCACACCAACACACCACGTCTAACTCACTGGGAACCAGTCAGGCCACTGGAGCAGCTACACCTGCAGCTGCAACTACCTTGAGGATCCAGGTGATCATGTCCTTGTGGACCTCCAGGTGAGGGGCGCTCTGCAGGTTCTCCAGCAGAGCCAGGATGCTTCCAGAGGTGCTGGGAGCCTCACCTGGACCTGAACACACAGGTGAATCACAGTCAGACCGGCTGCTCCTCACCTGGACACCAGGTGAGCTGAGCTCAGGTACCGACGTGTGATCTTGCTGCTGAAGGTGAAGGAGATGTCTTCGTCTCCGCCGCTGCTCTCCAGCTGCTGCTGCTCCTCCAGCAGCGCCATGGCAACCAGGTGCAGCACCTGTAGGGAGAGGGAGAACTGGATCCAGCACCAGACCCAGGTCCAGAACCAGACCCAGAATCAGGTCCAGAACCAGAACCAGACTCAGAACCAGACCCAGAACCAGAACCCACCCTCTGCAGCATGGACTCGGTCCAGCCTCCTCCGCTGGGCTCTCCTGCCCACTGCAGCACGGCGCCCTCTAGTGCCAGCAGCGCGTCGCTCTGCAGCAGGTTGACCAGGCTGGCGAACGGCGGGCAGAGGGGGGGCGGCCGGGGCGGGGGCAGGGCTGTAACGCACACACAGGTTACCATGGTGACCAGGTGAGTCTCTGATGGCTCTGTATCTCGTTAAGGAGCTGCCACAAAATTAATTAAATGTTTTTACAGTAACGTTATAACATTTGTTGTTTTTTTTAAAGTAAATTAAAAAGATGTTTAAAATAAGTTGCTTTATAGCTAAAAGGGTTAAAGGTCAGAGTTCGGCGCAGCGCCTGCAGCTGACGGCTGGACCCACTCTGGTACCTGCAGGGCAGAATAATTTCTGAATTTGTATTATCCAACCGGCTTCACTGTTAACAGAACTGTAGAAAAAAAAGATTTTTTGTGCCAAAATATCTTGTATGCAGCGGGTCTGTGGGGGTCAAAGGGCACGCCGAAGCCTAAATCTTATTGGCCAGTTTGCTTTTGTTAATCTGGCGGCTTGGCGTTACTCTGTGAGCTAAAAATGAACGAGTGGAGTTTGAACCTCCTATAGTTCTAAGAAGTGGTTTGGACCCGGCGGAGCTTTTTAACGTGTGCGGTTCTGACGGGTCGCTGGTTCTGACGTCCGCTCTTTCTGAGCGACTCAGACTGCGAGTTAAACCATTTAATCTAGTTGAAACATTTCCCAAAAGCAAACATTGTTGCTTCACCTTCTGTCCTCTGGACGTGTGAAGCTGTGACCAGCAGCCTCGTCTCTCCGAGGTCACAGGGTCGGCTTCGCTCTCACGTCTTTCATTTAGCATCGATTGTAAAGAGAAAAAATGTCCGCTGGGTAAATTTAGGGTTGAGCTGGTGGCCTGGACAGCCGGTTGTGCTCTGGCAGGTCCGGTGCGGCGATAGTTTAGTGCTGCCCTCAGATCTGTCGGACATTTTTTCCGACTTCTGCCGATGTCAGCCACCAGGTGAGCTGTCAGCTACTCAAAAAACAGCTCATGACCCGGCGACCCGCCAGAACCGCACACGGTAAAAAGCTCAGGCTGAATCTTAGAACCACGAGAGGATCGAACTCCAGCCATTCCTCTTCAGTTCACAGAGTAACGCCAAGCCGCCAGATTAACAAAAGCAAACTGACCAATAAGATTTAGGCTTCGGCGTGCCCTTTGACCCCCACAGAAGTACACGATGTTTTGGCACAAAATAAATTTTTTTCTACACAGTTTTGTTAATAGTGAAGAGGGTTGGACTATAACTATTCTTTTTTTTATTTAAAGGAAAATCTCAAGGTCTCACAGCTGCAGCTGCCGCAACAATCAAACCGTCATTCAGAATCAGACCGTCATTCTGGGTCATTCAGAATCAGACCGTCATTCTGGGTCGTTCAGAATCAGACCGTCATTCTGGGTCGTTCAGAATCAGACCGTCATTCTGGGTCGTTCAGAATCAGACCGTCATTCTGGGTCATTCAGAATCAGACCGTCATTCTGGGTCGTTCAGAATCAGATCGTCATTCTGGGTCATTCAGAATCAGACCGTCATTCTGGGTCGTTCAGAATCAGACCGTCATTCTGGGTCGTTCAGAATCAGACCGTCATTCTGGGTCGTTCAGAATCAGACCGTCATTCTGGGTCGTTCAGAATCAGACCGTCATTCTGGGTCGTTCAGAATCAGACCGTCATTCTGGGTCGTTCAGAATCAGACCGTCATTCTGGGTCGTTCAGAATCAAACCGTCATTCTGGGTCGTTCAGAATCAGACCGTCATTCTGGGTCGTTCAGAATCAAACCGTCATTCTGGGTCGTTCAGAATCAAACCGTCATTCTGGGTCGTTCAGAATCAAACCGTCATTCTGGGTCGTTCAGAATCAAACCGTCATTCTGGGTCATTCAGAATCAAACCGTCATTCTGGGTCATTCAGAATCAGAAAAGCTCCAGCAGGGAATCAAAGTTAAAACGGTGAACTAAGAACTTGTGATCACATAAAACGATAACCTGGTAAATCACTACTGATGGCTACATTAGTAAGACCAGGAAGTAATCGTACATGTCTGATTGTGATAAAGCCAAAATAATTCATGTCCTGCCCTTCGTGTTGCTCTGGACCGTGAAGCGGCCCCCGGCCTCAGGTTGGTGACCCCTGACCTATGACAGGAACCGCTGCTCACCTGTGTCCTCGCCGTTCTGTCTCCTCAGCTTCCTCTGAGCCTCCTCTGCCTGAAACGCAATCCGTAACCATGACAACCCGTAACCATGACAACCCGTAACCACCCGCCGGAGCCCGACCGGTTCCGACCCGGTTACCTTGGACTGATCCGCCCGGCTGTAGTGATGGAAGTAGAGGTCGAAGTGTCTGGACCACTCAGGACGCAGCTCATACAGGCCCCGCCCCGTCACACCTGGCTTCCTGTCAACACAACACACCTGCTGCTGACCGCTGTTAAGGTGGACATGTTTAAGGCGGAAGGCCAACAAACACAGACTGACCTGAATGATGCAACGCTGTCAATGACTCTCTCCAGACCCGTCTCCTTGTTGCCCTGAAAAACACCATGCAGCCAGGTGAGCAGCCAGGTGAGCAGCCGGGTAACCATGGTAACGGCTGTGTCTTACGTTCTCAGGCAGACCCTTGACCAGCTCGCTGTGAGCCATGGGTCTGATGCACAGCTGGTGGAGGATCTCCCTCCTGACCTCATCCAGCGGCTCCACCTGGCCGACGCCAGGAACGTAGCGCTCACCTGGAGGACCGGGACACATCGGAGGTCAGCTCACCTGCTGCAGGTCAGCCGGAGGTCAGCCCACCTGCTGCAGGTCAGCCCACCTGCTGCAGGTCAGCCCACCTGCTGCAGGTCTGCCCACCTGCTGCAGGTCAGCCGGAGGTCTGCCCACCTGCTGCAGGTCAGTCGGAGGTCAGCTCACCTGTCGGACTCACCTACCACCATGATGACGAGATGCAGCATCTCCTCTATCAGCGTGTTCTGTTGGGCCAGGTCCTGCACACAGAGCGCACAGAACCGGGTCAGAACATCAGAGAATTATATGTCCATATCGCCCATCTCCAACCTGACCCGGTTCTGGGTTCTGACCCGGTTCTGACCTTGTTGGCCTCCCTGTATCTCCTCCGCAGGTCGGCGGCGCTGAAGGTGTGGAAGAGTTCGAAGCGGCTCAGAACGATCATCAAGAAGTGGTTCGGATCCATCATGGAGGCGCCGACCTGGAGAAACAGCAGCCGTTACCAGACCCAACCAGAACCAGAACAGAACCAGAGCTGACCCAAGCAGGACCAACCAGAACCAGCGTACCTGCAGCATGGCCAGGTCCTTGTCGAACATCTCCACTCTGCACTTGACGTTGTGATAGTAGTAGATCTGGAACACAGGAAGCATCAGCCGCTGTTGCTGCACACCTGAGCCTCTCAGCCAATCACAGACACTCACCTGGTTGATCAGAGAGAAGCCGTTCCTCCTCCACATCCCAGCATGCACCTGTGCACAGAGCACCAGGCAGCGCAGAGGCAGCTCTATCAGCAGGTGAGGGCTGAGCTCCCCCTGGTGGACAGAGGCAGTGATTGGTCAGGAGCCTGGAGGTCGACCGGCCGCCGGCCGGAGGTCACCCAAACAGAGGTCACCCGACCGGAGGTCGCCCGGCTGGAGGTCACTCGAACAGAGGTCGCCAGGAGGTCACCCAGCCGCCCACCAGAGGTCACCCGGAGGTCGCCCACCAGAGGTCACCCTGAGGTCGCCCGACCAGAGGTCACCCACCAGAGGTCAACCACAGATCGCCCACCAGAGGTCGCCCGGCCGCACAAAAAAGAGGTCAACCAGAGGTTGCCTGTCGACTGACCAGGGGCAGCTGTTCGGGGAGTCGTGACGCCACCTCGGTCCTGCTGAGGAGAACATGGAGTCCTGAGAGGAGAAACAGCCAGGTGAGGATCAGGTGAGCTGCAGATACCGTGATGCTCCTCTGGTCGCTCCCACTCACCTGCTAGCAGCCTGCATACAGGCAGGTGGATGGACACCTTCTCCTGGGACACCTGGTACCTGAAGGTGTCCACGGCGTGACCCGCCAGGCTCAAGCTGATTGGCTGCTCGCCGTCCGGCAGGTCGCTCTGGCACTGACTGAGCGCGCTCAGACACTTCTTATACGCCTCGATCAGAACGTGCTCCTGAGGGCGCAGATGGTCACATGATCAACACCTGAGTAACACAAGCCCCGCCCCCAGAGTAACTAGGTATTGTTGGCCAAGATCTCCAACATCCTGGGTCACATGATGAATGCATGCAGCTTGTTGCTGCAGGGACTGCAGGCTCGCGTCAGTGCTGCACCATGCTACATGCTACGGCTACATGCTACACGCTGCAGCTCGCGTCAGAGCTGCACCATGCTACATGCTACAGCTACATGCTACACGCTGCGGCTCACGTCAGTGCTGCACCATGCTACATGCTACAGCTACATGCTACACGCTGCGGCTCACGTCAGTGCTGCACCGTGCTACATGCTACGGCTCACATCAGTGCTGCACCATGCTACATGCTACAGCTACATGCTACACGCTGCAGCTCGCGTCAGTGCTGCACCATGCTACATGCTACAGCTACATGCTACACGCTGCGGCTCACGTCAGTGCTGCACCGTGCTACATGCTACGGCTACATGCTACACGCTGCGGCTCACGTCAGTGCTGCACCGTGCTACATGCTACGGCTACATGCTACACGCTGCGGCTCACGTCAGTGCTGCACCGTGCTACATGCTACACGCTGCGGCTCACATCAGTGCTGCACCGTGCTACATGCTACGGCTACATGCTACACGCTGCGGCTCACGTCAGTGCTGCACCGTGCTACATGCTACGGCTACATGCTACACGCTGCAGCTCACGTCAGTGCTGCACCGTGCTACGGCTACATGCTACACGCTGCGGCTCACGTCAGAGCTGCACCGTGCTACATGCTACGGCTACATGCTACATGCTGCGGCTCACGTCAGTGCTGCACCATGCTACATGCTACGGCTACATGCTACACGCTGCGGCTCACGTCAGAGCTGCACCGTGCTACATGCTACGGCTACATGCTACACGCTGCGGCTCACGTCAGAGCTGCACCGTGCTACATGCTACGGCTACATGCTACACGCTGCGGCTCACGTCAGAGCTGCACCGTGCTACATGCTACGGCTACATGCTACACGCTGCGGCTCACGTCAGAGCTGCACCGTGCTACATGCTACGGCTACATGCTACGGCTCACGTCAGTGCTGCACCGTGCTACATGCTACGGCTACATGCTACACGCTGCGGCTCACGTCAGAGCTGCACCGTGCTACATGCTACGGCTACATGCTACGGCTACATGCTACACGCTGCGGCTCACGTCAGAGCTGCACCGTGCTACATGCTACGGCTACATGCTACACGCTGCGGCTCACGTCAGTGCTGCACCATTCCTGCATCATGGTGATGATGTGCGTCAGCTTCATCTGCAGGGTGAAGGCCGCCTCCCACTCCGGCTCCATCTCGATGTGTTGGCCCACCTGTCTCACCACCGGGTCCATGCCCTGCAGGGACACGCAGGTCCAGTGAGGAGCGGGCCCCAGCTGCAGCTCCTCCTCCTGGCCGCAGCTTACCTGCATGCACCTGAGCAGGTCCAGGAAGGCTTCGAAGCCATCCAGGAACTTGGTTCTGAGTTGCTGGCTCCACTGTGGGGGCGGGGAGATCAGGACGTACCTGCAGACACAGCGCACCTGGTGAAGGGCCTGGGGGGAAAACACCAGGTACCGGGCCAGACCGGGCCTTACTTCAGGTCTCCGATGAGGCTCTGGACCCGGCCGAACTTGAAGGCCTGCTGGGCGGTGTAGCGGTCGAACTGGAAGCGGCCCTGAGCGTCGCGGTGGCGAAGCTGATCCACGAAGGTTCTGATGATGGTCATCATCAGGTTCTCCTCCACCATCAGCATCCGGGCCTGCAGGTACACACAGCCGCTTCTGAACCGGCCCACTTCCTGACGCCAGCGGTGGCTGCACTCCAACAGGTGAGAACTGGTGAGCATAGGCTCCGCCTCCTTCGTCTGAGACTCACTACGCCTGAGCCGGCTTCCTTAACGCTAACGGCAGCAAAGCTAACTGTGGCTAAAGGCTACAGATAGCAGCTCACTAACATTTACAGATCTCTGAAGCCTTCATGCTTTACATTATTAATTTTCTGATCACTGCAGTAGGTGGTAAATAGATAATCAATTATCCTCAAAAGCTATTGATTTCTCATTCAGTCAAAACTAATCAACACTGTTTCCTCAAAGTAACGTTCTGTCGTTTGCATAGTGAACTTATTTAATAAGTTTAAAACGATTTAGTTAATTTTATGCACTGCAGATCCGCTAGAGGGCGCCAGTGAGCCGGTTCAGACTGTGAACTGGTTCCAGTCCAGGCTGTATTCCTCCAGTCTTCCACTCAGAGTTTCTAGATGAACAGTTGACCTCTGACCCCGCCCTCCTGGCGGTGTTGGACCAGAACCCACCTCAGCTCAGCAGAACCGGGTCAGTACCACCGGGGAACCAGGAACTCACCAGCGAGGGAACAGTGAAGATCTGTACCGACAGGTCAGTGACGGAGAACTGCCGGTCGTGGTCGTCTCTGATGAAGTCGCTCTGCAAGCGCTCATAGTTCTGGGGTCGGGGGTCGGGGGTCAGGGGGGGACAGAGAGAGAGCGGTGTTGGGGCAGCAGAAGAAGAAGAGCTACTCACCACGGTCGGCACGGTGAACAGCTGCACCGACAGCGCCGTCACCGACACCAAGCGGTCGTGGTCGTCCTCCATGAAATCTGTCTGCAGCCGTCTGTAGTTCTACAGGGGGACAGGTCACCTCTGGGTCAGAGGTCAGCCCCCAACACATACTGCTGTTACCAGGGAACCAATCAGAGCCCAGCAGAGTGTGGCTGCCATCAGTTGGTTCTGCTGACCTCTGACCTGCAGCACGACATGGGTCACCCAGAACCGGTTCTACTGGTTCATTTCAGTGGTGATCAGAACCAGAACCAGAGGTCACACTGACCTACGAGACTGGTCTGGATCTAAACCTGGACCTGGTTCTGGACCAGTTTCTCAACTCAGAACCTAGGTACAGTTCTGCAGGCGGTCCAGTCCAGGTTGGGTCAGGTCAGGTGGGTTCTGAGTGTGGTCAAGTCTGTCCGGTCCATCTGGTCCGGTCCAGTCCAGTCGGGTCCGGTTACCTTGGCAAACCGGATTGCGAACAGCTTCTTGAACTTGCGGTCCATCAGCAGGCTGTTCATGAGCAGCTGGTGGTAAACGTTCCGAGCTCCTGCACAGACAGCCAGAACCATCAGAACCATCAGAACCTGCCAGGCCTGGCGCCCTCCCCAGCCTGTGAACTCTGACCTTTCCACATCTTGGAGTCATTCAGCATCAAGCGGTCCACCAGTGAGGAGTTCTCGCCCTCCGGACCGGGTCGCAGCCCCACCTGGCACAGGACCCGCCTCAGGCCATCTGAAAGAGCCACAGTGAGCGAAGCCGTGCCCCAGGGCATCGTGGGTAATGCGGCCGAGACGTACCAGAGTACTGGATGAGCTGGCCCAGCCAGCTGAGCGCCTTCAGAGCGAAGCACTGATGAGCCACCAGCGCCGAGTGCATCACCTGGACCCGCAGGGGCTTGGACTGCCGGCTGGTGCTCCTCTGAGGGGCAGAGGTCAGGGGTCAGAGGTAAGGGACAAACTCTGGCTCCGCCCACACAGCTGTCTGCAGCTCACCACAATGACGGCCTTCGCCTGTTCACAGAACTGATGGTCCCCGAACCGGACCGACTTCCTGCCCTGCAGAGACAGAGAGGGTCACGACCAGAGGTCACGCCGACCTACGAGACCCGTCTGGATCTAAACCCGGACCCGGTTCTGGACCGGACCAGAACTAGTCCAGGTGCTGTACTGACGTCTCTGTCCACGGTGGTGGCGAAGCTGACGGCTTCCTTCTGGCTGCAGCTGACGGCTTTCTGCAGCGTGTAGATGACCTGCTCGTAGGTGTGGGCTTCATCATTAAACAGCATGCAGTAGTAGCTGTCGCTCCGCTGCCTGGAGGGGAAAGAGACACTCAGAACAGCAACACGCCACTCTGCTGCTGCTAAAGCTAACCTTATTTATGAAGCAGCTAGCAATCCCACAATGCACTGCAAGCCTTCTCTCTGTCCTGACCCAAGGCCCAGCGGCCAGCCGGTCCTCTTGGGATGCGCTTATCAAAATATTCACTAAGATCCAAAACGTTTGTTACTAAAGAACAAAAAAAGTCAACAAGGCGTGTTCAAATTAATGACCCAACAACAATAATAGTCTAGTAATTATTGTTTCAACAAGGTGTTGTGCCACTCTGAGCGTTTCGGCTCTGCTAAATAAAAAACGGACTCAAAGACCGACTGACCATCAGAGCAGGAGTTTAAATCGGCTCACCGGCCTCCGCTGTGATTAATAATCACTAAATAAACATCCAGCCTGAAAACCTGATGTCGTAACGGACCGAACGTTGTGTTTTCAACCCAATCTCTGCTCGGCTTGCGGTTGCCACGGCAACAAAGAGAGCGAAAAGGTCGTCGTGGTTTAGAGCGGATCACCTGTTCAGGTGGTTCCGTTTACCTGTGGCCGTTCAGCCGCGTTCAGAGTTTCTGAACGTTCAATAAACCACAAACTTGGACTAATGACCTGGTTCCTTTGTGAGTTTACGCCACAACAAACATCAAACAGGACAAATTTATTTCATTTAGTATTTAACAAACAAATGGCTCCTACCGCAATAATTATATGAAATTAATATCATTAATATGAATTGTTGGATATTAAAAACCAGCTTGCTGCTCTCTGGCGTTGAGCTCAGAGTCTGAGAGGATTTTCCTCCATCAAACATCAGATTAATTTTCGCCTCTTATTTAGTGGAAATATTGATGTTGGTGAGACTTTCTCCAAAATGATAACCTTTCTAGCTCCGCTGCTGAAAATGAGGAGCAACATTCACAAATGACATTGAAATCAAATCCAGTTCAACATCTGAGCTGATTCCTCTGGATCCTGTTGGAGGAAAAATATCTAAACTTCACAAGATGTGCTTTAACCTAACAGAGCTCTGTGGTTCCTGCTGGCAGTCTGAAGTTTCTCATATTGAGGTCAAAGTTCAGATCTGCCATAACTGACTGACAGCTGCTGCCTCAGGTTTGTAACCAGTTTCTGACTGAGAAACCAGTAACCTGCTCCCAGTCTCAGAATCTCACTGAGGAAGAAACTGCATCAGGTTTCTATCACTTCAATATTTCTGCTGTATCTGATGGATATAAAATAAATCAAAAGAGTTTCATTTACGGTTTTTATATCTTCATGTCATGGGGCAGATCTCAGACAAAACGTAGATGTTGGTTTCAAAAAGTTTGGGCATCCCTGGTTTAGAGGCTAGCTGTTAGCCAAGGAGCTAACAGGGTTAGCTAGCTGAACCTGGTGCTCAGTTATTGTGTCTGAGCTATTAGCTTAGCATGATTAGCATCTTCGCATTAAAAACTGTTCCAGTCTGATCAATCCCTGGAGCAGCAGCAGCTCAGGTTTGGCCCAGTCTGGGCCAGTTAGGCCCAGCTCAGTCCAGTCCGGACCACTGTGACCCGGTTTGACCTGTTCGGGACCTACAGCGGCTCCAGGCCTGCAGGCAGCTGGTCCTCCTGCTCCCAGGTCAGCAGGTCGACGGCGTACTGCAGGATGATGGAGAAGATGCTATAGCTCCTTTCCTCCACAGCAGGGGGCAGCAGAGAGACCGGGTCCTGGAACACAGGCAGCAGGAACACGCTGTGAGTCTGGGCCCGGGCGGGTCAGAACCGGGCCAGCAGCGGTCTCACCTCCTCAGTCTCCAGGTTCCGGTTGGCAGGCGTGTGGTTCTGGCAGGACGGACCGGTCTTCCAGGCCTCGGCGTCTCCACAGTCGCAGAAGCCTCCGCCTCCTGACGTGGTCATCTGGGGACAGAGAAGTCCGGTCAGCCGGGTTCTAGTGGTTCTGGTTCTGGTTGGACTCACCCGGTAGCGATGGTGGCGGTGGGCGCTGGACAGGAAGCACTGCATGCACAGAACACAGGTCGGGTCGGCCGCACACTCCCTGAGGACACACCGGATCAGAGCAGGTCAGAACCTCGGCCCGGTTCTGAACACTGAACACTGGCTTTGCTGCCATCCTGTTCCAAAACCAGTCTGAAGAACCAGTTCACAGCTGGCGAACCAGAACCTGTGAGAATAGAACCTCGACCTGACCTCCAGGGAAACACAGAACCGGGTCCGAAAGACTCCTACACCTACCAGTCCCTACCGGACCAAACCGGTCTCTAACGGATTATACCAGTCCCTACCGGACTAAACCGGTCCCTACCAGATCAAACCGGTCCCTACTGGACCTTACGGACCCTACAGGTCCAAACTGGTCCCTACCAGCGAGACTGGAGGTCCTCCAGGCCACTAGAGGGAGTCGACCAGCGGACTCAGTACAGACAGGATGTGCAGAAGAAAGTTTTAGGAAGGCAGAAATGTTGCTCTTCTTCACATCAACATTACAGCAGCATATTTACGTTGGTGATCTTAGCGACTCCAGACTCCCCCTAGTGGACTGGAGGACTTCAGCCTGTGGAGGCAGGTGGCAGTTTTATACTTGCTGTTTTTGCTGTTAGCATAATTTATTCTTGATCTTCTGTTTCCTGTGTTTGCAGCGTTTCCCTGTTTGTGTATTCAGTTAGCATCATTAGCAACGTTAGCAGCTAGTTTCACCGAGTAACGACCTTTTCTTCCTGTTCCTACATCACAGAAATAGAGGCATGAATTATCAGAGAAGGCCAGATTTTGTTGAACGATAAATTGTTCCAGAAGTTATTGTGATAAACAATAATATTGCTGTTTTGAATATAATGGTAATAGCAAAGTAATGCAGGTACACATTCTCAAATTTAAATTTTGATGAACATTTAACACTGAACTGGAAGACATTTTAAATATCCAAAATAAATAAACAAAACAAAGTGAATGATGACATTTATCATCCATGTTTTGGTAGAAAGAGAGAACTGATAAATCATGCCAATGGAAATTATTGATATTGTTTCTCCATGAACAGGTCAGGTGACTTACCTGCAGGAGTAGGTGGGCTCCCCCACCTTGAAGACGTGTCCACAGAGCGCCGCCGCCCCCCCGCCCTGCTGCAGCAGCGCCAGGCCGGCCGCCGGCTCCCCCCCCAGCAGGAACCACTCCATGGGGGCGAGGAGCAGCAGCTGGAGGGCCAGCTCCTCCCGCTGCTCCTCCTGCTGCTCCGCCACGCCGCCCCCCTGGCACAGGACGCGGGGCACGTACTCAGCCAGGTGGCGGTACACCTCCTGCTGCAGGTCGGCACACGCCAGCCAGCGCTGAGGAGGAGGAAGGTCAGAGGTCAATCAGGTTACTGCCAGAAAGAACCGGATAAAACCTGCAGCTGATCCAGAACAGAAACGGTTCTGATGGAAAACACATCCAGATTCCCTTCATCGGTTCCCTGTTAATCCAGATTACAATCTATAATCAATAACCCTAACCCCACTTCAAACTGGTTCTGTTGGGTCCAGCAGTAGAATGGGACGTGGATCCTTCAGTCCCAGTTCACTCTGAATATTTCCCGTATTAAAACTTTCCTGACCTGCTGGCCGGGGTCATCCTGAGCTCCTCCTGTAGTCATGATGCTACCGGCTGCTGCAGGACAAACTGGCCACTCCTCCTCCCTTTCTTCTTCTACTACTCTCCAGTTTGCACCGTTTGCCGTCATTTTAACTTTTGGTTTCCTGTTCTTTTCTCTCCATGGCAGCTCCACCTGCTCTGTGTTCTGATTGGCTGGTTCCTTCCTGGAGGCGGCTGACATGATGCTGCCATCACCTAATCGCTCTCCCTCTCCTGGTATTAACCTACTTCTCTTCTGTCCAGGTATCCAGAACCTTCTTCTCTGGGTCCGAGTCCGGATGCGGTTCCGTGTTCCAGCAGTAATCTGGAACGCTGACCCGGATCCAGCCGCCGCTCTGAGGTCATTACCGGCCGGCTTCAAACCTGCAACCTCAATCTTAGACCCCATGGTTGCCGCCAGGGTCAGGAGGTCCGACCTGACCAGACCTTTGACCCAGGTCCGCCTCAAGGACTCCTCCACACCCAGAGCCTCAGCCTGGGAATCGAACCAGCGACCCTCGGCACCCTGCGGGGTGTCTACAGGAAGGCGTCCACGGCCACGCAGCTCGCCGTCATCCTCAGCTGTTTCCATGGCAACTGTCATCTGGTCCACAGGTGCAATGGGGCACACCTGATCATGTTTGTTAACCTGGCGTGACGTCACCAGCTGTCCAACCACCCACAGCCCGCCAGAACCGACCCAGAACTCCCCAGAACCCAGAATGAGAGTAAGAAGCCCCGCCGCTGCTACCGGGAAGAACAGCTGGAGCTGACAGACGCCAGCTGTGGCTACAGGTGTTCCTCCAGGAGAAGCGGCGCTAGCGCCGTTAGCTCCGCTGAGATTAAGCCGAAACAGGAGCCTCAGAGGCGGCCTGGGTCCGGCGGGCCGCCCCGCAGGACGGACCGCGCCGGACGGACCCGCAGCCTCCGGAGCCACTCACCGAGGCGGTGTCTCCGGGGGAGAAGCTCATGAAGTCAGCGCTTAGAGCGGACGGAGGATCTCTGGAAGGCTCCGCCATCTTGGCTCCTTCTCTCTGCTCGAAAACATCCGGAAGCGGAAACTGTTACGGTGGGGGAGGAGCGTCGGCCAAATTTGGCCACATTAAGGCGGAGCTTATGTCAAATGGGGCGTGGCTCATTTGTTGATTTATTGATTGATTGGTTTTTTTTAAAAAAACAAACAAAGAAACTGAGAAAATGTTTTTATGTTTTTATGACATAAATTAGGGCACTTACTGATGAAATATTCCAAAAATAAATCATCATAGCACCAGAACCACTGGAAACGGACCAGAACCACAGCCTTCTGGACTGGACCAGAACCAGAGCCTTTCAGGAGAAACATCAGAGCCAGCTGAAGGCCACTGACGTCATGGTGGCTGTTGTGGACGGTTAGTTCTGATCACGTGGTGTTGGTAGTGATTGTAGATCAGCTGCTGATCACCTGGTGACTTTAGTGAGTGGGTGATGAGGCAGGTCTACTTTTTACTGACCGTTTTAAGCTAGTATCTTTTTGTCTTTGATCTCTGTTTAAACCAGCAGATCCGTTTTTAATGCTGCTTTTTTTGTTCTGCCTTAGATTTTTGATGATATTGAGGAAAATAAAATCATTTTAACTGCAGCTTGGATTTAAGTTTTGATCAGCTGGAGCGTCAAAAAATGATTCCCCTATTCAGCTGAAGTATTACCTCATAAGTCAAACTTCGAAACTCATTATGTGGCATTGTCTTCATTCGGTCTTTATTTTTCATTTGAAATCAAGAACATTTCAGTCAGTAAGTCCACATGGACCTTCGTGGTTCATCAGGTCATAGACTAGATACCAGGTTCAAGCTGGTCTCAAACAAAGTCATTCCTGATCTGGACCAGCTGCTGGACCAGAGATCGAAGCTCCTTCAGCTCTGCCTGAACGGCCTGGAGTTCCTGTTGCAGGTTCTTGGGATCTTGGACCTGCTGGTTCTGTCTCTCTAGGCTCTCCTGGCTCTGGTTGTGATGTTTTTTTGGTCCCTGAAGCTTCTGTTTCTGAGCTGTTTGAGACTCTTGGATGGGGAGGTTTTGAAGCTCATGGTTCTCTTGGACCTGAAGCTGTTGGTTCTGCTGGTGTTGTTCTGTTGGGAACCTGCCAGAGAGACTGGAGGTCAGACTTGCTGCTTAGTTTAGCACTGACCTGTTCTGTGTGTCCTGGTGTTCTTGTCATGAAGTGCGGTGGTGTGAATGGTGAGGCAGACGCAGCAGACCCAGGATGAAATGATTATGGTGATATAATGATGAGAACGAGGTGCAAACAAATCCAAAAACAGTCCAAAATCCTGGCAGCAGAGCAGAAGGCAGAGGCTCAGCACTGGTAGCAACAGGACATACGAAGGACAAACGACAAGGACCCGACAAAGACACAGAGACACAGGTGACACTAAATACACAGGAGGTAATCAGGGAACGAGACACACCTGGGAACTAATCAAGGGGAGACAGGACAACACGGCGACTCAGAAACAGAGGAAACTCAAAATTAATACACAGAAAAACTCAAACCATGACAGTTCTCACCTTGATCTGCTGGCTGCCTCCATGTCCCTCTGAAGGACCAGGAATTGGTCCAGTGTCTCCTGCAGGACAAGCCATCCCATCATGCCCCGGGAAGGAGGGACATGAAGTAGGAAATGTACGGATACCCACCCTCACCTGTCCTGTGACCTGTCCAAACTCATGGTGGTAACAGGAGCTCACTGAGACGGTATCGCAGGCCTCGCCCAGTGGAGAGCAGTGCTTGGAGATGTACTGGTTGTCATAGAAATGATGGAGGCGGGGCATGGAGTCTTCCACCTGCAGGATGACGGCGGCCTGCTGCATCACGGCGTTAGCCTGGGAGTTATCATGCACCCTGAAACCACCAATCAACCAACCAATCAATCAATCAATTAATAGCAAGTCAGTCGATAGCTTTTATGGTGTTGGTTTAAATGTCTTTCCAGGTCATTTAGGTTACAGTCCGTATGTTGAGACCAGTCCAGGTGTGACCTCTGACCTCTGGAAGGTGTCAGTTAGTAGTGCAATCAGGAGGTTGATACACAAGATGGAGGATGCTGCCAGGAATGTTCCACACAGTAGAGGAGCCATGATGTTGTCCACAGTTACCATGGCAGCGTACTCATACTCGTCCACCAGAGTGATCCGGTAAAGGCTGTAGAGTAGACCTGAGACAGACTGCATGCTGGGAACGGAGGGCGTTCCTGAGAACACAACACAGTTTCTGTCAGAGCAGAGCTGAACTCAGAACCTTCACAAAGTCGGACCCGCTGATGTTCTGACCTCCGAATATGATCCAGAAGCTGCAGGCGTAGGGGATGAAGATCTCAGCATACAGGAACAGGAAGCACATCACATCCCCGACGATGTTCCCCAGCATGACGATGAAGGGCCCCATTAACCTGCAGAGCAGCACGGCTCAGCATCAGCTCTGCTACACATTAAACATGCTTCATCTGACAGGCTGGACCAAGCAGAACCAATATGGACGCTGTTCTGGGACAGTTTGGGTGTCCTGCATGTGGTCGACACCGGTCTACCTGATTCACATGGCTCTAAATCATCCTCAGCAAGTTCCTCAGAAACCTTGGAAGGATCAACTCATCTGGATGTTCAGGACACCAGTGGCTAACTGGACTAGCTTGTGCCTCCATTCCCCATGGCTCCAACTGGAACTGCAGATGCTGGTGGCTTGTTGGAAGACTTCAACATGAGGAAGGAGAACTGTAGGACCGACCCCAGACAGAGCGGTTCTGTAGCCGGTCTTCCAGCTAGAGCTATGTACCTGAAGGCTCGGACATGCTTCATGAGTCGCAGCCAGAGAAAGATGATGGACATGGAGAAGAGGCGCAGACTGAGTGTGTACAGGAGGACGGACGGCTGCAACACGTCGGCCAAGTGAGCGCAGAAGGAAGCCGTCAGCAGAGAGTAGACCAGCCAATCAAAGACATTCCTGAGAGCAGGAACACCTGAATGAATCCTACTGAGAGAAACCAGGTGTGTGTGTGTGTGTGTGTGTGTGTGTGTGTGTGTGTGTGTGTGTGTGTGTGTGTGTGTGTGTGTGTGTGTTGGTACCAGCGGTCCCGGCTGTAGTTGCCCCTCATCCTGTGGATCCTCCTGGTCTGATTCAGAAGATACTGTCTCTCCTGAAACACAGACGCCACGGAGCCAGGACCGCTCCACTTAGCACAGCTTCTTCCTGTGATCAACCTGCAGAGTCAGAGTGACATCACGTCTCCTACCTGAGGCCACATAGGATGTGAGCAGCGCAGGTCGTCCTGGAAACGCCGCTCCATCCACCTCCGTCGCAGGTGGAGCTTCCTCCTCGACAACACAATGTCCTGGATCTCCCTGAACACCTCCTCCAGGGTCAGCAGGAGCGCCAGCACCACCAGCAGAACACGCCACCAGTCCTGGACAGACAGGTGAGACCGGTTAGCGCCACACAGGTGAGACTCAGACAGGCGGGAGGCACAGACAGCTCACCTGGGGAAAGGTGTAGCGATCAGGTGAGTCTTGGCAGACAGACATAGAAATGGCCACAGTCGTCCAACAAACATTGAGCAGGAAGTTGAGGACAAGGAGAATCCACGCCCCCAACCTGCCACAAGCAGAGTCGTGATGTCACACCCACCAGCCAATGAGAGAGAGCAGCGATCCAGGTAAAGTCTATCGGAAAGAGCTCACCTGCCATACAGTTTCCATTTGATCTCAATGAGCTTGAGAAAGACGGGATTCATGATGAGGTCCAGTTTCCCCTCCAGAACCACAACCTGCAGCTGATGACGACATCAGATGTTATTGAGACCTAGAACCAGATCTAAAACCAGAACCATCCAGAACCATTCCTTCTGGACGGTGTCCTCTGAGGATGGACTGTGGGGACCCTGACACCTCCCTCCCTAGTGGCCTTCTCCGGATCCTTGTGATTGTCCTACACCTGTAGGCCGCCATGCACCCTACTAGGCCCTCTATCACCACCAGCTGGCCAGGAGGGTGAAGTGTCTTGCCCAAGGACACAATGGCAAAGGCAGACAAAGAGGGAATCGAACCTGAAAACTGAGGGACGAACTCCTACCAAAATCCCAGGTTATCTGTAATCTATAATCTCAGAGTCTGCTCTACTTACTGGGGTGGTTGGTTCACTGATTCCTGCACCTGCAACAGAGACAGTCTTTAGTCTGGTGGTCTGAGTCCCACCTGACAGAGGGGAGGCTCTGCTACCTGATGGGTCCCCAGGTGTGCCAGCCTCTGGTTCCAGCAGGTTCAGGTAGAAATACTCCTGTCTGGTCACTCTGTCCATCACGTGGAACTGACGGAGCGCCTCCTGAGCCTGAACACAACACAAGTTACCTGAGCAACCCCAGACCAATCAGAGCTCTGTGTAAGGGGGCAGGGCTTAGTTACCACATGACTCATCCGACCAATCAGAGCAGAGATGCACATCTGTCCGTCAGAGTCCTTCACCCCAGCGCTCGCTCCAAGCTCCAGCAGGACCTGAGCTGCTTCACTGCGCTCTGGAAGGAGAGGAACTGATGATGTCACTCATGATGTCGTTAGCTATCTATGATGTCATACTGTGATGTAATGATCACCCATGCTGGCTGCGAGCTGCAGCGGCGTCCGCTGCTTGTAGTCGGTGCAGCTGATGGCGGCGCCGGCGCGCAGCAGCAGCTTGATGGATCGGACTGCGTCGTTCTTGGCGGCATAGTGAAGAGGGGTCTGCTGGTCCAGAAGAGTCCGGGCGCTCGGATCGGCTGACAACAGAACACACAGAGCTGGTACCGGACCTTCGGCACCAGAACCCCCCCTCTACCTGGACCCACCGACCTTCCCGGTCCAGGAGGAACTGGACCATGTCCTCGTAGTCCAGGGCTGAGGCCACGTGCAGCGCTGTGACTCCGAACCGATCCGAGCCCAGCGGGTCCGATCCGCGGTCCAAAAAGAACCGCATCACATCTACGCTCCACGCTCTGGACACCTGAGGAAACACACCTGGGTTCAGCTGCACAGCTCAGTACTGCAGACAGGTAAACCAATCCACCAGCTGTGACCTCATGAAGGACAGTCTGTCCGTATCTGTCTGAGCAGTTTGGGTCGGCGCCGCCTGAGATCACCTCATCCAGAAACTGGAGGTCCACCTGAGCACAGAGACACAACCTGAAGACCTGGTCGGTCTCAGCTGGTCGGTCTCCCCTGGTCGGTCTCCCCTGGTCGGTCTGCCCTGGTCGGTCTCAGCTGGTCGGTCTGCCCTGGTCGGTCTGCCCTGGTCGGTCTCCCCTGGTCGGTCTCAGCTGGTCGGTCTGCCCTGGTCGGTCTGCCCTGGTCGGTCTCACCTGGTCGGTCTCACCTGGTCGGTCTCAGCTGGTCGGTCTGCCCTGGTCGGTCTGCCCTGGTCGGTCTGCCCTGGTCGGTCTCAGCTGGTCGGTCTCCCCTGGTCTGTCTCACCTGGTCGGTGTCCTGGTTGCTGGCTGCCAGATGTCTGAAGTGGTCCAGCAGTTTTTTGTCCAGGTGCTTCTGGAGTTTGGTAGTCGTGTCTGTCTCGTCTTCCTCTGCCAGACCTGTGTACCTGGCCTCCAGGTGAACACCTGGACATGAGGACAGAAACGTCCACCAGCCGGTCCTCAGGCATGACAAACCCAACTCACCTGAGCTCACCTGTCAACAGGCTGCTTTGCTGCTTCCAGCGCCTCCGAGAATACGACCTCCACCGAGACTCGGACCGGGACGCCTCTGGACCCGGCCGGACCTGCACACACTCAGAGATCAGAACCAGCACCAGACCAGAACCAGTCTAGATGGACCAACCTGCTGATGGACCTGGGCGGTCCTAGTTCTGCCAGTTGTGTCCATTCCGCCTGGTTACCAGTCAAGTCTCCTCCTGTCCTCCCGGTCGTTCCTCCGCTCGTCTCTGGGCCGAGGTCCGACGGGTCGGCTGCTGCTTATCATCGGCTCAAAGGTTTGGTCTTATCAGAGGGTGGAGGACGGACGGCAGGGCGGGGACAACGTCTCTGAGACGCTCGGGCAGAAACCAGAGGACAGCAGGACCTGAGCTGCTTCACTGGTCCTGCTCAGGTCAGTTCCTCTCTCTGGAAGGAGAGGAACTGACGATGTCACTCATGATGTCATTAGCCATCTATGATGTCATACTGTGATGTAATGATGACCTTTGCTGCTGTTTCCTGCCGCAGGAGCAGCAGGGGATTTATGGATTGGTAGGTGGTTAAACTGAGCCGCAGTGTTGCTGCGTGTGCAGGATCTTTATCAGCATACGGACATTTTTGAATTAATTTAATCATCAACTTATTTGGAAATGTTTGTGGTTAAAGGGATTAGTTGTAACAATCCACTTTATTTGGGAAATATTTATTAGTAATAATTATTAAGGAAGAATATTTATAAATTAACTTTGGAAAAAAGTTTGGCTCTCTCTTCCTTAAACTCCCGGGTCCTCTTAGCGGGCGACGTGCAGCCACCAGGAAACAACAACACTGCGCGTTGATGTCACAGAATCACAGAGTTTAATCTCATACAACGCATTAATTAACAACAGAACTGCAGAGGGACAGAGATATACATTTTTACCTTGAGACAGGAAAAATAGAGAAAGAAAAAACAAGAAAAGGCAAAGACGTGTCTTTGGAGATAGCTGATGCAAAAAAGCAAAATAGTGGCAGCTTTCTGAATTTTTTACTCCTGACACAAAGTCTTATACTAAAGGTGTGTCTTGTCTTTTTAATATATTCACTTAAGGCGTAGCTCCAGTTGGCCAACTGGAAACTCCCTTAGGCACTCAGAGAAACTTAGGAACTCCCCCTAATTTACGGCAAAGATCAAAGACCATTTGCTCTCTGGTAAAAACAAAAGAGCCAACAGCTGCGTCCTGACCCCCTGTGGTTCTACGGTCATTTTGGGTAGAGAGAAACATGAGATAAGATTTCACAGATACCTGTGAAATCCGAAGACTCTCCCGTTATCTCCCCCAGGCTCAAATGATACTGCCTTTCAGCAGATGTTAATTTTATGGCCTCCTGTGCTCTGACAACACAGCGGGAGTCCCCATTGAGAGATCTGCAATTGGTCCCCGTCTGTCTGAATGCTTGGTCATCTAGTTTAATTTTGAATCCTTAACACAAACCTGTTCAAAATAAAGAAATTTGTTCAAAATAAGAGTGTTCAATATACCTTTTACACATGCCGTAAGATTAACTGTATTAAGCACTAAAAATAATCATTTTTCCTCAACATAATGCTGTAGGTTATTTAGTTTTTTAAATTTTAATATTTTCACAGGAATGTCGCCATGTTTTTCACACTGCAATGCATTCTGGGTAAATGACGTGTAATGGTCCAACTGCCTGGCTCCTTAAGTTATTAGGTTAAAACTTTTTTATGGAGTTAAATTTGTTTCACAATTATTCAATCAAAAAAATAGAATTGTAATCAAAACTTTTGGATTTGGAAAAAGAAAATTTAAATTAAAAAAATGAATCTGGTCAAAACTTTTTGAATTGTAGTAATTTTTTTTTTAAACAAAAAAAATAGTTTAAAAAGCTTTTTTTTTATTCAAATCACTCATTTTTGTTTGAAGAAGTGAAAAAGTTATATGAACTCTAGACGTAAATTCAAACTGGAAGACTCTTTAGCCAAACCCGCATCATCCAATCGGCGCGTCCCGCTCATCATCGACCACCTATCAACGCCGGACCACGCCACGTCACGTTCAATCACCGACCAAGCCCCAGTTGATAAGAACCTCCATCCATGGCATCTTCCGCTTTCCAGCCGCTCTCAACCCACCTCCGCCCCTTCTCCACCTTCACTCTCCAGGCTCTCCAGGCTCGCATCCTTCACCGACCTCCACCACCAGAGTCGGGTCCCGGGGATGACATTCCTAATAAGCATCAGGAATGCTCATCCGAGCTTTTTGCAGATCACAGCTCGATGTCCTCAGCTGGGGCCCAAGCGCCAAAGAACTTTAATTCATTAATGTCAATAAACTTTTCTAATCGTTTTCTTTCTCCGTCTGAGTCTCTCCAGATTGAATTACAGAACATAAACTTTAATTTGGCATGTCAGAATTTTTTGGATGGGACTAAGTTTTTAGTCTAAGTTTTTTTTGATGCTCCTGTTTTGGTTCAATGGGGACTGTCTTGAAATCGGAAGGTTGTAGGTTCAGTTCCAGCTTCCTCCTGCCACATGTCGATGTGCCTCTGGGCAAAGCACTTAACCCCAAATTGCGTATCAGTGTATAAATGTGCGAATGAATGACGAACGATGTAAGACATGTTCCTATTGGGCAGAATATTACAAAAGAGATTAAATTTTATTATAAGTACCAACAGGATAACAAAATGAACAGTGAATATTTAATAAACTTCCCAGCAGTTACTCAGATGTCAGATTTGTTTGTCTTTACTGGTGATGAAAACTCGTCACTGTGGAGGAGAAGAGCAGCAGATCAGCTCAGTGCAGGATCACTGCAGCGTTAAAGTCTGCAGGTAGATTTTTGCATGTCTGGTCCTCCGGTTTCCAGATCCTAATTTACTGTAAATAAAAAGTTAGTCAACACTGTGACGATCCAGCTGACCGATGGACGGTAGTGGTCAGCAGGTCCAGGTGTTTGGATCCAAGGGAAAGGTCATTTAACCTCAGGAAGGTCTCAGGGGTTCAACCTGTCCTGGTTGAACATCATACAGCGTCTCAATCATGGCTCAGAAACGCATCAAGAAGCTTTATGACGCAAACCTGAAAAACAGAAACAGAAATAAACAAGTGATCATATTTAGCTACACAACATAATCAAAACCCAATAAGCCCTAAAATCTTTTTGAGAGTTTTAATTGAAAATAAATTGCCAATATCTCAGGAAATTAAATATAAGTCGAAATAAAACTAAATGCAAGACATATACTGTACACACCAATTAACAGTAAAAAAAAATAAAAAGACAGAAATTGTGTTAATATCCTCCTTCGGGCTGTGATCTACCAGCTTGGTTTTTCATTTTGCATCTGGAAGAAAATATATATTTAAGAGTTACGTTGCCTCCCTCATCCACAGCACTGATAATGTGCTTGGTAAATAAATAATCTGTACGGTCACTTGACAGCTTTTTAACGCATATATATTTGTATTTTGCAACGTCTAACGCAACTCGACAAAGGTGCGCTGGTTAACGAATTTAACATAAAGACAGGCGAATATTACGCCTGAAAATTAAGCCTAGTTTATGCACTTTACCTAGTGCTAACATTAGCTAGCACGATATGCTACCGGGGATCACGGCAGACAAAATATGTGACTGTCGTCATAAATTGTGTAAGATTTGTTATTAGAAAAAAAGGGTGGACACTTTAGTAGCTGCCAAACAGTGTCATTTTGTGAAGATTACTAACCATTCAGTCACATCCTGTGTCCCGTCACCGAAGCGAAGCAGTTCGGACAGAGCTCTGAGATCTCAGGGAGTCGGAGGCATCCGCTTTAGTCAGCGCTAACCAATAGGAACACGTCTTACATCGTTCGTCATCCGCTTTAGTCAGCGCTAACCAATAGGAACACGTCTTACATCGTTCGTCATCCGCTTTAGTCAGCGCTAACCAATAGGAACACGTCTTACATCGTTCGTCATCCGCTTTAGTCAGCGCTAACCAATAGGAACACGTCTTACATCGTCAAATAAATTTGACGCCAAAGAATGGCAAGCAAAACTCGTTGTGTTCAAATGGTAAATGGACTGAACTTGTCTAGCAGTTTTCCAGTAATTTTGACCACTCAAAGCGCTTTACACTAGAGTCATTCATATTCTCACCCATTCTCACATTTATACAGGTTAAGTACCTTGCCCAAAGGCACATCGAAATGTGGCAGTAGGAAGCTGGAATCGAACTTACAACCTTCCGACCGCAAGACAGTCCCCATTGAACCAAAAAAAAAGAGCATAAAAAAACTTAGTCTCAACCAAAAAATTCTGACATGTGCAAATAAAAGTAAATAACTTTTTCACTTCTTCAAACAAAAATGAGTGATTTTAATAATAAAAAAAAAAACTTTTAAACTTTTTTTGTAAAAAAAAAAAAGAACTATTACAATTCTAAAAGTTTTGTCCAGTTTCATTTTTTTTTATTGAGATAAGTTTTTTTTGTTTGAAAAAAAAAAATTTTTTTGGAAATCAAAAAGTTTTGATAACAATTCTATTTTTTGTTTGACATGATTTTTTTATTTATTTGATTGAATAATTGTGAAGCAAATATAACTCCATACTTTTTAATTTGAACCGGAGCGCATTGAAATAACAAGAGGTGATGAAGATGAGGAGCAAACAGAGGAAGCTGCTGCTGCCTTCAGCTTCATAAATGAAGCGATGAATGACGCTCACCTCTGGTCGGACTGCGGCTGCGTGATCCAGTAAGAACTTCTGTAGCTCTGAGTCCGGTTGTTGCCCAACCAACACTGTTGGTAGTGGTTTCACAGTACTGGTGTTCTACTGTAGCTCCGTTAGCATTTCCGGTAGTAATAGCTCCGTTAGCATTTCCGGTAGTAATAGCTCAGTTAGCATTTCCGGTAGTAATAGCTCATTTAGCATTTCCAGTAGTAATAGCTCCGTTAGCATTTCCAGTAGTAATAGCTCAGTTAGCATTTCCGGTAGTAATAGCTCAGTTAGCATTTCCGGTAGTAATAGCTCATTTAGCATTTCCAGTAGTAATAGCTCCGTTAGCATTTCCAGTAGTAATAGCTCAGTTAGCATTTCCGGTAGTAATAGCTCAGTTAGCATTTCCGGTAGTAATAGCTCATTTAGCATTTCCAGTAGTAATAGCTCCGTTAGCATCTCCAGTAGTAATAGCTCCGTTAGTATCTCCAGTAGTAATAGCTCCGTTAGCATCTCCAGTAGTAATAACTCCATTAGTGCTGCTTGTTTTTGATGTTTCTCCCAGCGTCCGGTTCGGATGGCGCTAACAGCCACACCTGACCTTCATGGGTCCGGTCGGATCGGTGATGTCAGTACCTTAGGCAGTATAGCTCCTGTTAGCATCTCAAAGACCGTCCGGCTCTGCTTGTCTCAGCACGGCGTTTATTTTTAGCTGGTTAAGGTAACGATCACCTGTTAGAGCCTTCGTTGGTTCTGCTGTTATAAATGGTTGAAAGTGTGGAGAAATGTCCAGGGTCCAGATCAGGTCCTTCGTTGTGTTCGAAGTTAGCCTTCCTGTGTTTCCTCTGTAGACTCCAGTACAGAATGGATCTGATGACGTCATCAACCCATCGGTGGAAAAATAGGGTAGGCTACTGGAAAAGATGTACATTTTTGAAGTAATTATGAGTTTTGGCGTATCACAAACAGCAATATTTTAGTTAATAGGAAAATGACAACATATTTAGGCAACATGTTCAACTAATGTTGGATCCTTTAATGGAAGATTGAACCAGTTATTTGATTTAAGTTTATCCTGTATATATTGTAAAAACTACAATACAAATCACTTTCTGCATTATTTTTCTGTCTCTGTTAAATAAACCCTGATCCTCCCTGAGTTTTATCTTTAGGTTTTCTGATTAACAGCTCTTTATTTTAAATATTGATCGCCTCATCTTAACATGAGTTCAGCATCATAAATGCTACACTATGCTGCAGCTTGATAGGTAAATATGTCAACTAACATTAAGATAAATATTAAGGAATATTCATTTCCCTTGTCATTCACATGGTGTTCAAATTTTCCACATGTGATAAAGTATTTTATTCATGTGATCACATATGATCAGATTTTTTTCCATAAACAATATTGTTTCTCTTGCTATCTGGGTATTTTTCCGTAAATATCCCTGACCGAGAGGAACGCTGTTGGACGTCCAGCTGAGGACAGCTGACTGTCTCAGACACAGGGACAGACGCAGTCGGGTTCTCACATTTTATTCTGTTATTTACACTCAGGGACAAATCCACAGTCTGAACCGATGATGGACGGAGCCACGCCCCCCCGGCAGTGGGCGGAGCCTGGCCGCAGCATCTATCCGAACCAGTGGTTCCCCATGCACTCCCTGTTCCAGGGGGCGCCGCAGAGCCAGCACCACTCCGCTCGGCATTGGGTGCACTGCATGTGCATGCAGCCGCCTGCAGGGGGAGACACGGGCAGCCTTCAGTGCTCACGTGGTGGACAAATGGGCGGGCTCTGGGGCGGAGCTTACCGTTCCTCTCCACAGGTACCAGGCAGCGCGGGCAGCGCCGGGTCGACTCCTGGATGAGCTGCAGAGACGCCTGGTCCCACCTCCCTCTCTGAGACGCCTCGTCCTCCACCACGAAGCCCTGAGGAGAGGGATCGCCTTCATCACCTCCATCATCATCGTCATCATCATCATCATTATCATCATGTGACTCACCTGGCAGGCGTCTGCTGGGGGCGGGGCCGCAGGGCCCTCGCACGGCCCTTCATGGAAGCCCTCCCTGCAGTCCCTGCAGAAGACGAAGCCGCAGCCCAGCAGCCGCCGGTCACACTCCAGCCTCCTGCTGCCCTCAGGTGGTAGAAGCCCTGCCCCACAACCAGGTGAGGGGCACAGCACGCCGCCGGCGGTCAGCAGACACTCCTCAGCGCCGTACTGCTGGTAGCGGCCGTACTGATGGAGAACCACAGGGGTCAGCACCGGCCCACACAACCGAACCCCCAGCTGAAGATAGTTCACCTGGAAACACCTGGACAGGAAGTGATGCAGCTGAACAGAGACCTGATCTCTGCTGGTCATCAGTTCCTGTCCTCACCTGTCTGCAGGTGTTTCAGGTGAACTACAGGCACCTGAAGGTTTGAACTGGTTTGAACTGGTTCCATTTCGGGACTGTTCAGCAGACAAAGTCTCTCTGCATCACTTCCTCTTCTGTTGTTAGGGTTCGTCCTTTTCCCTGGTAACTAAGATCCCTCAGTGTTCATTCCCTCGTCTTCCTCATCTTCCTCTGCTCCAGTTGCCCCGTCTCCCTCTGACCGGCCACACCCTCATCAACCTCCCACTGCTTCCAGTGTCTTCGCCTCTGATCCAGGTTCTGCTTCCTTCGTTACTTTATTTCACCTCCATATTTATTCAGCTGAACCTCAATGAGTCACCAATTCTGGGGTGACCCCGAGAACACAGGAAGTACTTCTTGGGCTGACCCCGAGTACACAGGAAGTACTTCCTGGGGTGACCCCGAGAACACAGGAAGTACTTCTTGGGGTGACCCCGAGAACACAGGAAGTACTTCCTGGGGTGACCCCGAGAACACAGGAAGTACTTCCTGGGGTGACCCGAGAACACAGGAAGTACTTCCTGGGGTGACCCGAGAACACAGGAAGTACTTCCTGGGGTGACCCTGACTCTTTCTGTGGTGGAGTCACCTGATTGTCTCCCAGGATCCTGAAGTGATGTAACTCTCTGATCAGAGAGTTTTCACAGCCAGCTGCAGAGAGACAACAGGAAGTCAGGCACATCACCTGTTGGACCCGCTCCCTTGAGGCTCTGCCCCTAACCTGCACATGGCAACGAGTATCCAATCACAGCGTCGTAAATAAACTGCCGCTCGTTCAGCCGCGTCTGGCAGTAGCGCTGGAAGCAGTCCAGGCAGATCACATGACGGTCCGAACACTGGAAGACCAGAACCACGTCCCTGGAGATGGAGACGGGGTGAGGAGGGGGGCGGAGAGGGACGGAGGGAGAAACAGGTGAGGACGTTACCTGATGTCGGTGCAGCCGATGCAGGGAACGCTTCTGGTGTTGGACAGGACGAGGTCCAGCGCCACCGAGACGTCGTCCTCTGACGTGGGGTGAGACGCACATTTCATGTAGAACTCCTGCCATCAATGACCAATCAAAATTAAGAGATCAAGGATTTCCTTTCTGAAACTCTCAGGCCCCGCCCCTTACCGCCTCATTGCCATGGCAACCTTCAAACTGACAGACGCCATGAATCCGTCCAGGCAGGAGAACATCATCCCAGCAGGAAGGACCCTGAGAGACAGACACACAGAAGGGTAACAGCACGCCCTGCTGGCTGCCAGCAGGAACTGCAGCAGGACTGGAAATACTACACAGGAAGTAGTACACACACAGGAAGTACTGTCAACAGTACGACACAGGAAGTAGTACACATACAGGAAGTACTGCAGTTCCGTTCTCACCCTGCAGAGCGTCAGCGTCATCTGTCTGCAGCGCCGACAGCGAACACGGAGTTTTCCTGACTGGATGGATGAGCAGCGCTTACAGTACACGAAGAAGGTACTACACACACCTGGAGACAGAGAACACATACCTGGAGACACAACACACACCTGGAGACAGGTGTGTGTTGACCTTTAGGAGCTACTGACCTTTAGGAGCTGCAGCCTGTTGCTCTGTCCTCTGATCTTCATCTCCTCCTCCTCTTCCTCCCTCCAGGACGGCGGTCTGCACTGCGGCGGCGGCGGCCAGCCTGGAGGAGCTCAGGTCCAGCCGGGTCAGCCTTGTTACGCTGGCAGCCAGGTGTTCCTGCGGCTGCGGCAGGTGGAGGGAGCCTGGAGGAGGGAGCACCACGTGGACCGTGCTCTGCTCTGGGAGGTCACAGGCCTGACAGGAGGACAGCAGGTGAGGAGGACAGCAGGTGAGGAGGACAGCAGGTAAGCGCTACCTGCACATGGGAGTGGGAGCTCACCTGGAGGGAGGCGGAGCTCTGCAGCTCCCTGCCGGCGAACAGAACCCGGAGCTCCTGGGCAGGAACTCCCTGCTGGCTCGCCACGATCTCCTTCAGCTCCGCCACGCGGGCCGCCGCGCTCAGCTCCATGGCAACGCCGGGGCCGCGGTTGAACCGCACAAACACTGCAGCACAGGTGAGGCTCTAACTTCACACTGAAGCAGATTTCATGGTTTTACTTGTGACGGCCTGTTGGGTTCATATAGCTCTAGTCGGTCTCAGGCAGGACCAGAACCAGAACCAGGTGAGGGCGTTCAGCCGGATCAGAACCTGGTTCTGGTTCTGATCCGGATGGCTTCAGTTCATTCTGATGTTTCTTTGTGTTTTTAATGTATTTGTTGTTTGAACTTTGATGAATGATTGGTTCTCTGGTAGCCCCGCCCCCTGACACACCTGGACCGGCAGGTTCTGCTTTAAGAACTACAACAGGAAGACATTTCAATATTCGCTCAGGTGAGACTTGTCATTAAAAGCACCTGTTGAAAATATGAACCATCATAAGGCATTAGTAATGTTTATTTATTATTGGTTTAATAATCTATAATGTTTATTTATTATTGGTTTAATAATCTATAATGTTTATTTATTATTGGTTTAATAATCTATAATGTGTTTTCATCAGCTGTAAGCAAAATCATCAACATTCACAGAAATAAAAGTTTTAAATCACCGTTTTTTAAAATTATTCAGTGAAACTTCATTCATATTCCAGTTTATTTAATTTTTATTCTATTTTTTGGGTCCGGTTGTTTCTGGTCCCAGCGGTCCAGAACCAAGAGGTCCAGTTTCGGGTCCAACACGTCACTGACTTTCTGTGCATCAGAACCACCAGAACTGGGCTGACCAGGTCCAGTCCTCCAGAACCTGCCGCACTGGCGGGCCGGTACCGGTCCATTCACTGAGGGATGCAGGATGGTAGAACTGGACCTGGACTCACCTCCAGAACTTTCTCAAATTTATTACCAATTTAAATAAATCTGGACCCGCTCGGTTCTTCTGACTGGTTCGGAACCCTGTGACCCGGCCTATTGGACAGGTTCTGGTCGGAACCCAGTCCACCGCGGTTCTGATCTTTAAGCTGTAGGAACTGCGGGTCGATCAGGTCACGTGTCCCTGAGTCACCTGATCGATCTTCGATCCGAACCTAACCGAGAACCGGACCAGAACTCACCGATCATCCTGCTGCGCGTCCTTCATGGACGTGTTTACAGCCTGCCGGCCGCGGTGCACTCTGGGAGCTGTAGTCCGGCACTTAGCGGGCAGGATTACCGCCACCTGCCGGACTGGAGGGGAACGGCAGGCTGCGGCCAGAGGAGGAGGTTAACCTGGAGACCACAAGTATTCATACCCCCACAGATTCAGCCAACCAGGAGTCCAACTGGTTTCCATGACAACCTAAATGTTTAACATAATTGAAAGGTGTTATTGGCTCCGGTGATCACCCTGCGCCGGCACATTACCTGCAGCTTCATCTTGATGCGGTTCTGGTTATGATCCATCAGAACCCCTGGCTCAGAATGTGACCCTTCAAATTAAAAGCCTACTTGATGCAACAGGAAGTGGAAGCAGACAGGAAGATGTTTTAATATTTATTAGAAAATGGCGACAGAACAGGTGAACAGGTTTATTCTAGTACAATAAGGAAAGTTGTTCTATCTGCAGAACCAAACCCAAACAAACCAACACGATGGGGGGGGGGGGGGGGGGGGGGGGGGGGGGGGAAGGGTATTAAGGGGCGGGGCATCAAGTGCTGCTTATCTTCTACAGGAGGTGGGGGTCGGGGGGCCCACACATTTATAAATAAATCACCATTAAATTAACTCCAATTCACACAATAAAACTCAAAGTGTCGAGCAGGAACACAGAGTGAAGGGGGCGGGGCATCCGCAGGAAACGCTTTTATGTTGGTGACAGATTATCCGTAGGAACCGATCGCTGATCAATAACCAATTTCACAGGTTTCATTTGAACCGTCCAATCAGCAGTCAGTTTACTGAAGAGTCTGCTGGCCTTGACTCCATTTCCCATGAGGCTCTGGGACTGTTTGAGGAGGGGGCGGGGCAGGGGGCGGGACCAGAACAGGTGGATTGCCTGTAAGCCCAATCAGAGGAGCAGGAAGCTAACGGTCCCTTCTGACCATATATGGAAGCGGCCGACACGCCCATATATGGCCGTCCTGCTGCTATCTACACAGAACCAGTTCCAGTTCCTGAAACCTGGAGAACTAGAATCCCAACGGGTCCAGAACATTTCTCACTCTGACCACAACTGGTCCCAGAACCGGTCCGGAACCGGTCGGCGCCGGTCCAGAACCAACCCAGAACGGGTCCGGGTCAAAGAGACCCTCACTCGGAGTCGGACTCCAGCGGGGCGGTCTCGTCCACCATGGGAGGGCTGCGGCTCAGGGCGGCGGCCTGCAGGTGGGCGGCCTGCAGGTGTGCCTTCTTGTGGCGGGAGAAGCTGGAGGAGTGCATGAAGGTCTTGTTGCACGCCGCGCACACGTAGGTCTTGGACTTGGAGGCGGCCAGGCCCGGCTTGGCGAGGACGGGCTTTCCCGGGCCGGCGCCGTGAGTCTGCTGGTGCCGCGCCAGCCTGGAGGCGTGGCTGAAGCTCTTCCCGCAGAGGTCGCAGGCGTGGCGGTGGCCGCCCGGCTCCCCGGCACCGGCCTCCGGGTCGTCGTCGGCCCCGCGGGGGGGCCGCCCCCCGCGGCGGCGGCGGTTCTTCTTGCACAGGGTGTAGAAGTTGGGCTTGTCGCGGGAGCAGAGCTTGAGGCGGATCTTGAGGTCGGACGAGCTCTCGCCCAGGTTCTCCTTGCCGGGCGTGTAGCTGTCCAGCAGCTCCTTCACGTGGCTCACCTGGTGCTTGGACAGCTGGGTGGACGTCCGGAAGCTCAGGTCGCACTGCGGGCAGGCGTAGAACCGGTCCGCCGCCGGGCCCGCCGCCGCGCCGCCGCCCGCCTTACGGGGCTTCTTGTTCCTGGCGGCGGCCTTGTGGCGCAGGGCAGCGGCGGGCTCCGCCTCCCTGGCCCCGCCCTTCCCCTTCTTGTGGACGAGGCGATGGCGCGACAGGCTGGAGCTGTGGTTGAACTCCTTCCCACAGATGTTGCAGGGGTGGATGCGCCGCTTCCCATGGAGCCGCAGGTGGCTGCCCAGCATCCTGGGGAGACAGAGCGGGTCAGAACCGGGTCAGAACCAGGATAGAGCTAAAGGAACGGGTCAGAACCGGGTCAGCACTAAAGGAACGGGTCAGAACCGGGTCAGAACTAAAGGAACGGGTCAGAACCGGGTCAGCACTAACGGAACGGGTCAGAACTAAAGGAACGGGTCAGAACTAATGGAACGGGTCAGAACCGGGTCAGCACTAACGGAACGGGTCAGAACTAAAGGAACGGGTCAGAACTAATGGAACGGGTCAGAACCGGGTCAGCACTAACGGAACGGGTCAGAACTAAAGGAACGGGTCAGAACTAATGGAATGGGTCAGAACCGGGTCAGAGCTAAAGGAACCCGAGTCGCCCAGGTACCGGACCTGGCCCGCTTCCTGCCCCAGCAGAACCTTTCGCCCAGCTCACCTGCTGCCCTTGAAGCTCATGCCGCAGTGCGGGCAGGAGTAGCGGGCGTCGGGGTGCGACGGCTCCAGGGTTCTCTTGGCGGCCGGCGGCGGCCCGGTCCGGCCCGTGTGGGTCTGCTGGTGTCGGTACAGGCTGGAGGCGTGGCTATAGCGCTTCCCGCAGTAGCTGCAGCGGTACTGCCGGCCCTCCGGCTCGTAGTAGTCCCCGTCCGGGTCCGCCTCGCCGTCCGGCGCGCCGCCACCGGCCTCCAGCAGCAGCCGCGTCTCCTCGCCGTCCTCATCCTCCTCGTCCGAGTCCGTCTTGATCTCCACGCTCTGCTCCGTCACCTCGCAGGGGAACACCTCCTCGTACGGCGCGAAGAAGGCCTCGTCCGCCTCGATCTTCAGCGGCTCCGCCGTCAGCTCCTCCGCCTCATCCGAGTCCTTCTTCACGCAGGAGATGGTGAACTTGGAGCCGACCTCGGCCCACTTCACCACGTACTCGATGGGCTGCGTGTCCAGCTCCACCGTGATGAAGTCCGCGCCCAGGGCGTCCGACTCCGACACCGTCAGCTCCGTCTCCGAGTCCTCCATCCCGCAGGCGGCGAGGAAGAGGAGCCGACCTGAGGAGGAAGAGCAGGGGTCACGGGGTCAGATTAGGGAGAGGAACGCCACTTCCTGGTGACGAGCGGCCAGAACCGACTGAGCTGGGGCCCGGTTCTGGTTCCATCCAGCACAGACAGAACCAACAGAGCCACAGCTGGGTCCAATCAGAGCTCAGCAACCCAACAGAACCTCAGTGTGTTCTGCTGGCCGGGGTCATCCTGAGCTCCTCCTGTAGTCATGATGCTACCGGCTGCTGCAGGACAAACTGGCCACTCCTCCTCCCTTTCTTCTTCTACTACTCTCCAGTTTGCACCGTTTGCCGTCATTTTAACTTTTGGTTTCCTGTTCTTTTCTCTCCATGGCAGCTCCACCTGCTCTGTGTTCTGATTGGCTGGTTCCTTCCTGGAGGCGGCTGACATGATGCTGCCATCACCTAATCGCTCTCCCTCTCCTGCTGTTTCTACTTTCATGAACATCAGAAATAATCCAACATCAGTTCATCTGTTTCTTCTTCAGCTGTGTCTTCGCTAACCTCCAGTCGGTCGGTTCCCATGGTACTGAGCCCGGTTCTGGTTCTGCTGGAGGTTTCTTCCTGTTAAAGGGGATTTTTTTCCTCTCCACTGTCGCTACATGCATGCTCTGTATGAGGAATTGCTGTAAAGTTAATGATTCCATGAAAGGGATTGTCGCCCCCTGCTGCCCAGGAGGAGTGAATGCTGTAAGGACCTGCTGGGTTTCCAGTTTAACCAGTTAGGATAATGATTTGGCCCTGAATGGATTGATTGATAACTGGTACTGACCTGGAATCTGTTTGGATGATTCGATTAAACCAAGTTTTCTTCCTCAGTATAAAGGCAAGGTTCCAGATCAATTCTAGATGAACAGATCAGATCTGAGATCAGATCTAGATAAATAGATCTGGTCTCGGATCAGTTTATCTCACTCAGTATTTTTATTAAACTCCTCCCAGAGGTTCCTGACTTCCTGTTGTTCCCCAGGTGGCCGACAGAGGGCGCCAGCCGCCTGACTTCTCTCAGTAAAGCTTAATTTGGCTCTCGCTGCAACATTTTATGACTGCTGTCCGGAAGCCGAACCGAGCCCTACACAGTCATGGTTCTGGAAACATCCCGACCCGCTGCTAAAACCGCTGCCGTAGGTCGCCCGGCTCGCAGGAGTAAAACCGGCGTTTTTCTCAGAGAAGTTCCGGGGCCGGGCGGCTGTCAGGAAGCAGGACCAGCTGCTCTCCTTCCCGGCGGGAACTGTCAGAATAAAAACCCGGAGCTCATCGCAGAAGTACCAGAACCGGGCCAGAATTCGGTTACTCACCAAGATCCAGCCGTTAATCAGTGAAATCCACCGGAGCGGGCTGTGACAATAACAGGAAGCCGCCGCCGGGACACGGAGCTCCGAGAGGAAGGATTAAATGGTCGAGACGACCGGAAGACGGCCCTTCAAAATAAGAGCAGTAAAGTTACAAACATTACAGAGGTGGAAAAAATATCATGGCTACGCTTCCGCGTTCAGCAATTAAAAAATGACATTAAAATGTACAAATAAAACATTTATGACCTCACTACCGGTTTCATGTATTAAATGTGCTAGACTTAAAATAAAAAACATTTAATAACTAAAGAATATAAAATATGAACACAACCTTCAAATAAATGTTACAAAAAGAAAAACATTCAACATGACATCAGAAATCAGTTTAATAATGTAAAACTAAATCTAACAAAATATCAAAAATAACTAGATAAGAAAATTACATAAAAAAATATTACATTTTGTTGAAAATGAGATCGGTGTGTTGCGCAGCCCAAACGGGTTTGAATCCCATGATTGAGTCTTGGCCCGTTGACCTTTGCCCCATGTCTTATGCTTCTCCCACAACCTGCCTTTTTAGCCAAAAAAACCCTTTAAAATAAGATCAGTGTGCAGAACATAAATCATAACAAATATGTTTTAAAACTGTATAAAAACTACAAATAGAAAATTGGAAAAACGTCATGAAAACTTTAAAGTTGATCTGCCTCCTTTGTTCACTCTGCTGCCCTCTAAAGGTCACAGATATACATTACATTTTTAAAAATGCTGCGAAAATAGGATAAAAACCATTAAACAAATATTTAAGCAGACAGTAGGAGGAGTAGGTCAAAGGTCACTGGAAAAAAAGATTGCACTGGTGCAACTGCAAGCATCTGATTGGCCGATATTCACGCAGGAAGCTGATGGTGCAGCCAATCAGAGAGGAGGAAGACGGTTCAGGGTTAATCATGTGACACTCCAGCAGCCAATGAGGAGAGGACAGAGACGTCCTGACGTCACGTCTGAGTGGAAGCAGGCTAAGTCAGGACAATGACCTGACCCTGACCTGACCTTGACCTGCATCTTTGTAGTTCAGGTGAGTCCAGGAGAAAGCAGGTTCTATTGTCTCAGGTCCAACCGGACCAGAACCCGCTCAAAATCCAAACATCAGAACTGAGGAGTTTCCTCCGTTTGTCCACCGAGGGACAGAAGAGGATGTTTTATTTCATTTTAATCTGTTTTTATTCTTAAACCAGAGTTAATCCAGAGTTAAACCTGAATTAATCCAGAGTTAAACCTGAATTAATCCAGAGTTAAACCAGACTTAATCCAGAGTTAAACCTGAATTAATCCAGAGTTAAACCTGAATTAATCCAGAGTTAAACCAGACTTAATCCAGAGTTAAACCTGAATTAATCCAGAGTTAACCTCCCCGCTGCTGCAGGAGGTTTCTGGTTTGAATCCCGGTGGATTCTCTCCTGGTACTCCAGCTGTGATTGGTTGTTGCTTCTGGGTTGGGCCAATGGATGGAGTGAAGCCGCTACAACTTCACCTGCTGTGTGACGTCACTTCCTGTCTCCTGGCCTCACCTGGACACCAGCAGGTTCATCTCTGAGGAAGAGGAGGAGGCTGGATGGACATGATGAAGAAAAGGCAGGATGGGAGCCTAGAGGGCAGAGAGGAAGAGGAGGAGGAAGAGGAGCAGCGCCGTAAATATTTAGGCCTGTGGCGCGTTTTCCGCAGCGGCGTCAGCGAGCCGCGCGGTGCCAGAACCTCTGCCGGTACCGAGACCGAGCTTCAAGCAGCTTCCGGCCGGATGGAGCTGCGTGGAGCCTCGCCTCGCGCTGGTTCCGGCTGGTTCTCGGTTCCGAACCCCGGCGGCCCGCCGCACCGCGGCTCCTCCCGCACATTTCCTACCGCGCTCCTTGGCGCCAAACCGCCGCGCCGCTTCCGGACCCAGTTCCCACTTACGATTCGAGCCGGTTCTGTCCTGCTGGTTCGGTTCCGGGTTCTGTTCGGAGTCGGTGGTTCCTGCCGCACCTCTGTCACATCTCAGCCGAGGAGCGGCCGCATAGTGGCGGAGCCGACGCTGCCGCGGCGCAGAGGCGGCACGCCTCCAGCTAAAGTCAATGAGACGCTGCGGCACGGAGGCGGCGCGCCGTAGAGAGCCGACTCTGATTGGTCAAGCCGCTGCGCAGCCTCCGTCTGATTGGCTGGAGGAGTTACAGCTGAAAGTTTGCATTCAAAGCTCGTGAGATATCGCGAGGCTTTACGCTGTGACGCCACAAGCAGGATTCTGTCTCCTAACTATTTTTATGATTTGAAGTAAATATCATATATATAATATATATATATATATATATATATATATATATATATAATATATATAATATAATAGTTTTTTCTGTATCTCTAAATGTTTTAAACCGTTTGAACAATATTTCTAATGCTGATGTTTATAATCTCAGCTTCTCCTGCTGCTGATGTTTCATTTCTGCTCTTCAGTTCCTCATATTTCACCTCATTTTAAGGTTTTATTTCTTCTTTTCTACCGCTGGCCTTATATCTGCTGAGTTTTCTCTGAACTTGTTTGAATCAAATCAATAAAGTCAAATCACTAATTCAGATGCATATTAAACCAAACATTTTGCTATGAAGAAATGTTTTTAAAACTGTGGGCTGTGGTTTCAGGCTGGTTCTGGTTGGCCTGTGTTCGGTGGGTTGAGCAGTACTTTGGGATGGGCAGGGCTTTTCTGAGGAGGGAAGGCCCAAAAACACCTGCTTTGACTAAAAGCTGGGTAGCTCTTGCTACAAAGTGGAGCCGTGTTTCCCTCAGCGTACTGGTTGGTAATATTGTCGCCTCCAGACGCCAGGAGACAGTCATGGCCTGGAGTTCATCCCAGTTTTCTATCTCTGGTATATAACCATTCATTTTAGCTGTTAAACTAGTGATATTGGTCCTGTGTCCAGACAGAGGATGGTCAGTAGGACCAGTAGTTCTGAAGATCCTGCAGCTTCACTTGGTCTTCCTGACATGGCGCCAGGAACCACTGAGCTCTGTTAAGATAAAACTACATCGTCTGATGTTGGGATATTTTCCTCCAACAGGATCCAGAGGAATCAGCTCAGATGTTGAACTGGATTTGATTTCAATGTCATTTGTGAATGTTGCTCCTCATTTTCAGCAGCGGAGCTAGAAAGGTTATCATTTTGGAGAAAGTCTCACCAACATCAATATTTCCACTAAATAAGAGGAAGAATAAACAGCAAGTTTGAAAGAGGAAAATCCTTTCAGACTCTGAGCTCAAAGCGAGACGCCAGAGAGCAGCAAACTATTTTTTATATTAGAAAATTAATTTATTTTCATATAATTATGGCGGTAGAAGCCATTTGTTTGTTACTTAATGAAATATATTTGTCCCATTTGATGTTTGTTGTGAATAACTTCTACTCGTCATCAGTCCAAGTTTGTGGTTTATTGAACGTTCAGAAACTCCAGCGGCTGTAATGAGCCACAGCGAAGATAAAATAACCTGAACAGGTGATCAACTCAAAACCGCTCTACCTTTTTACTCTCTGTCTCTCTTTGTCGTTTTAGCACACCTGTTGCCGTGGCAACAGCCTGCGCCAGAGATTACGTTAAAAACAAAACATTCAGTCTGTTACCATATCAGGTTTTTAGGCTTGATCTTTATTTTGCGATTATTAATAATCGCTCCCTGAACACAGCGATGGCTGATTAATTTAACTCCTGCTCTGCTAGTAAAAAAGTCGCCTTTTTATTACTGTCATGTTTACAAACAGAAACTACAGCAGGTTGTTGTAAAATATATTTTATAACATTATTAGAGTGACTGAAGTGGAAGCTTAGCAGTTATGGTTAGCTTAGCATCAGAACAATTTCTATCCATGACGAAACCACAAGAAGATGACTTCCTTCATCTGAATATCTACCTGTTTAAAATGAAAAGCTGTAGATGTTTGCACTAATCCTTTACTAGAATATCCTACCTGTTAAAATATTTTAGATACAGAGGTTAGTAAGGATAAAACAGTATCAGAGGAAACAGGTTTTTATTGGAATTAAATTAAAGACAAATACAGATCAGAGCATTGATCCGTTTTCTGTCTGTTTTCAGCAGCAGCCACAATATGTCACTGGAGTGATGGGATATGATTAATATACACTAATATTACACTTTTACACAGATTCAATCCCACATAGCATCGTTACCAAAGTCTATTTAGCAAAGTTTAGTAATAAAGAGTGTAATTAAACTAAAATATTTTAAAGTATAGGGACAAAAAAGCCACAAAACAACATATTTTGTTCTGATTAACCGCCAAATAATGACTTGTTTACAGTAACAATATTACAGACGGCAAACTAAAGTCATTTATAAATAAATTTATAAGCTGCTTGTCAAGTAAAGAAAAACATGAAGTAATTCAGCAGCTTAATGAAAGCCAGGAATAAAATAAATTAAAGCCGCAAGCGGCGTCGGGCGGCCCTCGCAGCTCAGCACCACTCCGGCCTATTGGCCACCGCGGGGGTTCCGGTACCGCCACCCGCCAGCCGCCGCAGACGCTCTCGCGCAGGTCCTGCGCCCGTCCGCTAGGCGATACGCAACGATGCGTTCGGCAACGCTTCCCGACGATGCTGAAAAAATCTTGTGCAGATCGACTGATGTAGCGAGGAGATATAGCTGATGGAATAACCTAGGGGGCGCAGTCGAGTCAAATTACAAGTCAATGCTGTTGGGCTCTTTAGAGGTGAACAGAGGTCATACATATCCAGTTTGGTGCAAATCGGATGATCCATGTGTGATTTAGAAACAATCTGTGCATATGGCGACGGACTGCAATTCGCCATTTGGCCACGCCCACACGGTTCATCATCATTTTTTGTCAGTTGGCACAGGATTAAATCCATGTACAGTGATCCCTCGCTATAACGCGGTTCACCTTTCACGGCTTTTTTTGTGCGGTTTTTTTTCACAGTGCATTGTGTTCTGCGTCCTGATTGGCTAAACAGTCTCCACGGTTCTTCTCTACCTGTGCACCAATAACGTTACAGTATTTAAATATACATAATACAGCAAATTTTGGTAAATGGTTTTTCCCAGAAAAAAAATAGCGACAGCAACTACCGATAACTACACTTAAAAATATAAACACAACACTTTTGTTTTTGCTCCCATTTTTCATGAGATGGACTCAAAGATCTAAAATTCATTCCAGATAAACAATATTACCATTTCTTTCAAATGTCCACAAATCTGTCTAAATGTTTGATAGTGAGCACTTCTGCTTTGCTGAGATAATCCATCCCACCTCACAGGTGTGTCACATCAAGATGCTGATCTGACATCATGATTAGTGCACAGGTGTACCTTATACTGCCCACAATAAAAGGCCACTCTGAAATGTGCTTTTTTTTTTTTTGCTTTATTGGGGGTCTGGGGACTCAGAACCAGTCAGTAGCTGGTGTGACCACCATTTGCCTCATGCAGTGTAACACATCTTCTTCGCATAGAGTTTATCAGATTGTCAATTGTGGCCTGTGGAATGTTGGTCCACTCCTCTTCAATGGCTCTGCGAAGTTGCTGGATATTAGTGGGAACTGGTACACGCTTTCGTATACGCCGGTCAAGCACATCCCAAACATGCTCAATGGGTGACATGTCCGGTGAGTATGCTGGCCATCAAAGAACTGGGACATTTTCAGCTTCCAAGAATTGTGTACAGATCCTTGCAACATGGGGCCGTGCATTATCTTGCTGAAACATGAGGTGATGTTCATGGATGTATGGCACAACAATGGGCCTCAGGATCTCATCACGGTATCTCTGTGCATTCAAAATGCCATCAATAAAATGCAGCTGTGTTCTTCGTCCATAACAGATGCCTGCCCATACCATAACCCCACCACCACCATGGGCCACTCCATCCACAACATTGGCATCAGCAAAGCGCTCACCCACACGACGCCACACACGCTGTCTGCCATCTGCCCTGAACAATGTAAACCGAGATTCATCCGTGAAGAGAACACCTCTCCAACGTGCCAGACGCCATCGAATGTGAGCATTTGCCCACTCAAGTCTGTTACAGCAGGTTAAGACCCCGATGAGGACGACGAGCAAGCAGTTGAGCTTCCCTGAGACGGTTTCTGACAGTTTGTGCAGAAATTCTTTGGTTATGCAAACCAGTTGTTTCAGCAGCTGTCTGAGTGGCTGGTCTCAGATGATCTTGGAGGTGAACCTGCAGGATGTGGAGGTCCTGGGCTGGTGTGGTTACACGTGGTCTGAGGTAGTGAGGCCGGTTGGATATACTGCCATATTCTCTGAAACACCTTTGGAGACGGTTTAAGGTGGAGAAATGAACATTCAATGCACGAGCAGCAGATCTGGTTGACATTGCTGCTGTCAGCATGCCAATTGCACGCTCCCTCAATGCTTGCAACATCTGTGGCATTTTGCTGAGAGACAAAACTGCGCATTTCAGAGTGGCCTTTTATTGTGGGCAGTATAAGGTACACCTGTGCACTAATCATGATGTCAGATCAGCATCTTGATGTGACACACCTGTGAGGTGGGATGGATTATCTCAGCAAAGCAGAAGTGCTCACTATCAAACATTTAGACAGATTTGTGGACATTTGAAAGAAATGGTAATATTGTTTATCTGGAATGAATTTTAGATCTTTGAGTCCATCTCATGAAAAATGGGAACAAAAACAAAAGTGTAGCGTTTATATTTTTGTTGAGTGTATGTTCTTCTTCCGAAAAAACACACCTGCACCTCAGGCTTCAGAAGAAAAAGCCAGTAGAGAGAGAAGTCAGGCCACAGCGTCACAGTCAGAGGAACAGAGAAATACGCCAGTCACAATTCGTCCTACTGTACTTCATATTGATGATTAAAATGATTATTTTACTGTAGTTATTTGTAAGAAAACGTTCTATTTGTTTCAAAAAATGCTTGGGCCTGAAAACAGGTTTTGTTCTTTGGTTTCAATGTAGAGTATTTAATTATGCTGTATAATAATTGTAAAAAAAAAAGGTAACTATTTTACGGATTTCGAATATCACGGGTTCTTTTTGGAACCCAACCCCCGCAAAAAATAAGGGTTTACTGTAAATAATAGAGTAAAAGTAAGACATACAGCAGAAAAAACAGGTGACTTCCTGTCGGAAGTGGGCAGGGCTAAGGTGATGTCATTAACTAACCATGACAATGTGATCAGGACTGGTCTGTAGAAAGACATAGGAAGTCTGATGCAGCTGTGACCTTGCATGTGGAAGTTATTGAACCTTGATGTTTCATGGCGAATAGTCAAAGTTTGACACTTAGCCACACCCACATGCTTTGATGTACGAGAAATCTTTTGATAACTTTTGACCTTCAATGCCTCAAGACTGTGCTGAAAGATTCTGAAGTCTGTATCTGAAAAATTGTAGGAGGAGTTCGATCAGATACAAAGTCTATAAAAAAAAGAGAAAATGACCGATTTCATCCAAAATGGCCGACTTCATGTTGGGTTTAGACCATGGCTCCAAGAGACTTTTTTGTACGCCCTCACAAGATACACATGTGTACCACGTTTCATAATTCTAGGTTAAAGCATGGCTTGGGGCTGATTTTTTAAAATATTGTAGGGGGCGCTATAGAGAAAGCCACGCCCGTCAACGACTGTTATGCATTCCTGTTCGAGGATGGATAAGGATCCATCCTAGTGATTTTGGAGCAGCTTGGCTCAAAACTGTAGAATCTAGAGCCAAACGTATGGCAGCGGTGTTATAGGTCACTTCGCCACGCCGCCACGCCCACCTGCTCCATCGAAGCCAGTCGGGGTTGGAATCCACAACACGCCAACATGTCTTCTGTCTCTGGACTCAGTTTCACGTTGATTAGGTCAGAGGGGTAAGATAGCGACCGTTCACAGTAAAACATGACACTTCCTGTTTTCAGGAACAACACATGATGTTGATGATCAATCACTGACACATACTGAACTGGACTGGACTGGACTGGACTGGACTGAATTGAACTGAACTGAACTGAACTGGACTGAACTGAACTGAACTGGATTGAATTGAAAGTTTCCTTCCTACGCTATTGTCGCTCCGTTTCCGTCCTACTCTGGAGTCGCTCCGTTTAATTCCTACTCTGGAGTCGCTCCGTTTCCTTCCTACGCTATTGTCGCTCCGTTTAATTCCTATTCTGGCGTCGCTCCGTTTCCTTCCTACGCTATTGTCGCTCCGTTTCCTTCCTACTCTGGCGTCGCTCTGTTTCCTTCCTACTCTGGAGTCGCTCCGTTTCCTTCCTACGCTATTGTCGCTCCGTTTAATTCCTATTCTGGCGTCGCTCCGTTTCCTTCCTACGCTATTGTCGCTCCGTTTCCTTCCTACTCTGGAGTCGCTCCGTTTCCTTCCTACGCTATTGTCGCTCGGTTTCCTTCCTATTCTGGCGTCGCTCCGTTTCCTTCCTACGCTATTGTCGCTCTGTTTCCTTCCTACTCTGGAGTCGCTCCGTTTCCTTCCTACGCTATTGTCGCTCCGTTTAATTCCTATTCTGGCGTCGCTCCGTTTCCTTCCTACGCTATTGTCGCTCCGTTTCCTTCCTACTCTGGAGTCGCTCCGTTTCCTTCCTACGCTATTGTCGCTCCGTTTAATTCCTATTCTGGCGTCGCTCCGTTTCCTTCCTACGCTATTGTCGCTCTGTTTCCTTCCTACTCTGGAGTCGCTCCGTTTCCTTCCTACGCTATTGTCGCTCGGTTTCCTTCCTATTCTGGCGTCGCTCCGTTTCCTTCATATTCTGGCGTCGCTCCGTTTCCTTCCTACTCTATTGTCGCTCCGTTTCCTTCCTACTCTGGCGTCGCTCCGTTTCCTTCCTACTCTGGCGTCGCTCCGTTTCCTTCCTACTCTGGCGTCGCTCCGTTTCCTTCCTACTCTATTGTCGCTCCGTTTCCTTCCTACTCTGGCGTTGCTCCGTTTCCTTCCTACTCTGGCGTCGCTCTGTTTCCTTCCTACTCTGGAGTCGCTCCGTTTCCTTCCTACTCTGATGTCGCTCTGTTTCCTTCCTACTCTGGCGTCGCTCTGTTTCCTTCCTACTCTGGAGTCGCTCCGTTTCCTTCCTACGCTATTGTCGCTCCGTTTCCATCCTATTCTGGCGTCGCTCTGTTTCCTTCCTACTCTGGAGTCGCTCCGTTTCCTTCCTACGCTATTGTCGCTCCGTTTCCTTCCTATTCTGGCGTCGCTCGGTTTCCTTCCTATTCTGGCGTCGCTCCGTTTCCTTCCTACTCTATTGTCGCTCCGTTTCCTTCCTACTCTGGCGTCGCTCCGTTTCCTTCCTACTCTGGCGTCGCTCCGTTTCCTTCCTACTCTATTGTCGCTCCGTTTCCTTCCTACTCTGGCGTTGCTCCGTTTCCTTCCTACTCTGGCGTCGCTCTGTTTCCTTCCTACTCTGGAGTCGCTCCGTTTCCTTCCTACTCTGATGTCGCTCTGTTTCCTTCCTACTCTGGCGTCGCTCCGTTTCCTTCCTACTCTGGAGTCGCTCCGTTTCCTTCCTACTCTGGCGTCGCTCCGTTTCCTTCCTACTCTGGCGTCGCTCCGTTTCCTTCCTACTTTGGCGTCGCTCCGTTTCCTTCCTACTCTATTGTCGTTCCGTTTCCTTCCTACTCTGGCGTTGCTCCGTTTCCTTCCTACTCTGGCGTCGCTCCGTTTCCTTCCTACTCTGGCGTTGCTCCGTTTCCTTCCTACTCTGGCGTCGCTCTGTTTCCTTCCTACTCTGGAGTCGCTCCGTTTCCTTCTTACTCTGATGTCGCTCTGTTTCCTTCCTACTCTGGCGTCGCTCCGTTTCCTTCCTATTCTGGTGTCGCTCCGTTTCCTTCCTACTCTGATGTCGCTCCGTTTCCTTCCTACTCTGGCGTCGATCCGTTTCCTTCCTAGTCTGGTGTCGCTCCGTTTCCTTCCTACTCTGATGTCGCTCCGTTTCCTTCCTACTCTGGCGTCGCTCCGTTTCCTTCCTACTCTGGAGTCGCTCCGTTTCCTTCCTACGCTATTGTCGCTCCGTTTAATTCCTATTCTGGCGTCGCTCCGTTTCCTTCCTACGCTATTGTCGCTCCGTTTCCTTTCTACTCTGGCGTCGCTCCGTTTCCTTCCTACTCTGGCGTCGCTCCGTTTCCTTCCTACTCTGGAGTCGCTCCGTTTCCTTCCTACGCTATTGTCGCTCCGTTTCCTTTCTACTCTGGCGTCGCTCTGTTTCCTTCCTACTCTGGCGTCGCTCCGTTTCCTTCCTACTCTGGAGTCGCTCCGTTTCCTTCCTACGCTATTGTCGCTCCGTTTAATTCCTATTCTGGCGTCGCTCCGTTTCCTTTCTACTCTGGCGTCGCTCCGTTTCCTTCCTACTCTGGCGTCGCTCCGTTTCCTTCCTACTCTGGAGTCGCTCCGTTTCCTTCCTACGCTATTGTCGCTCCGTTTCCTTCCTACTCTGGAGTCGCTCCGTTTCCTTCCTACGCTATTGTCGCTCCGTTTCCATCCTATTCTGGCGTCGCTCTGTTTCCTTCCTACTCTGGAGTCGCTCCGTTTCCTTCCTACGCTATTGTCGCTCCGTTTCCTTCCTATTCTGGCGTCGCTCCGTTTCCTTCATATTCTGGCGTCGCTCCGTTTCCTTCCTACTCTATTGTCGCTCCGTTTCCTTCCTACTCTGGCGTCGCTCCGTTTCCTTCCTACTCTGGCGTCGCTCCGTTTCCTTCCTACTCTATTGTCGCTCCGTTTCCTTCCTACTCTGGCGTTGCTCCGTTTCCTTCCTACTCTGGCGTCGCTCTGTTTCCTTCCTACTCTGGAGTCGCTCCGTTTCCTTCCTACTTTGATGTCGCTCTGTTTCCTTCCTACTCTGGCGTCGCTCTGTTTCCTTCCTATTCTGGTGTCGCTCCGTTTCCTTCCTACTCTGATGTCGCTCCGTTTCCTTCCTACTCTGGCGTCGATCCGTTTCCTTCCTAGTCTGGTGTCGCTCCGTTTCCTTCCTACTCTGATGTCGCTCCGTTTCCTTCCTATTCTGGTGTCGCTCCGTTTCCTTCCTATTCTGGTGTTGCTCCGTTTCCTTTATTCTCATTTCTACTTCAGAAAGTTTCCAAAGTGTTTTCGGATATTTATTTCACAGCTTTCATGTCAGATTTCAATGTTTCAATTTCTATAAATATGAAGTCAACTAACTTCTTCAGAGCATCGATGCTAACGGTGTTACGTTTGACCATACAGTATTTTCTAACTTATCAGAGCGATCATAGATCATCTTAGCAATATTATCTTGCAACTGACAGCAGGGCCGGCCCAAGCCTCCATGGGTCCCTGAGACAAATGTGGTTTTGGGGCCCTCTGGTTCTGCTAACAATGTGGACCGGCTGCAATCAGCAGTCTGATCATTAGGTCATTCACACACCTGCTATAAACTTATTGCATCTCTAGAAGTGGTTTACATTATATACATGTATAATAGGATACATTTATTGGCCAACTGATTTATCAACCAGTTGATTTCTGGGAGCCGATTTCCTTCATTTTGGTGGATCGTGATTGGCCGATACTTACATGTGAAGCTGATCTTATCTTCATCAGCAAAGGTTTATAAATCATCTCTGTCCTCTTCTGCTCTGCAGTGAGAGGTTAGAGTCTAACCTGACAGACTGACAGACCGCCCCACCAGGTCTGAACGTTTACAGCTAACAATATTCACCCCACTGTTACCAACTCAGTGACTTTCTTGCTACATTTAGCGACATTTAAAAATTCATTTCAGCCAAAATCAAAATCAGGTCAGGCTTTTTAAAGATCGGTAACCAGGGATCGGCCAGAAAACTGCAATCGGTGCAGCTCTACACACATATTCATGACATTCTTTGATTAAATTAATTTCACCTAAGCATTACTCCAATAGCTAAAATGTAATTTATACCAGGTGAGTCTTTCTCCCCTGAGAAAGTGGACCGGTACCGGTACCGGACTGATTCTGAGCCTTCAAATGATTTTAACAGAAGTTTCTCATAACTTAGAAGTTGATGTAAAAATAATGTTTTTAGCCACTAAATGATTTTGCTCAGCAGCAAACAACATAGAGCAGCTCATCATGTAGCAGCTTGTAGCCTGACGGAAAAACATTTAGCTAACAACGTCAAACATTGACAAGTTTTAATTATTCTTATTAAACACGGTTTGAAGCCAAAATAGCTCAGAAATATCCAGAGCCACCATGAGAATCAACTCATTTAAAGTTTAAACTCTAGCATAGAGACCCTAGCATAAATGTTTGGCTGCTGAACTGGACCGGTCCAGGTCGCTATCAAGCTAATGTTCTGTTAGCAGCTTTACTAATCTTTACATTACATTAGCAAGGCTCATTAAAACAAACCTTTATCTTGGCTTTTTCTATTCTTCCTCTTTCTTTTCTCCCTCCCTGAAGGATCAGTCCTTTTCTGAGACATAGTTTTACTAACTTAACTTCTGACCGGAGCTTTGGACCTTTGGATGTTCTGAACGGCAGCTCGGTACCGGCGAAGCGTGCGGTACCTACCGCGGCCACCAGGGGGCCCCAAGAGCAATTTATGTTTTTTCTTTTATCCATAAAATAATGATTTCTACATTCATTATCAAATATATATTATTGTATAAACAAATAAATTCATAGTGAAATGGTGTGTTTTTTATATTATAATGACAGAAATGATTACAATAAATAAATAATCAGCTCCACTGAGGGTACCTAACATTTATTGTGTGTTCTGTCCTCCGTCTGTCTTTGGGTCACTTCCTGAATACTCACATTTCATCCATCCATCCATCTTCTTCCGCTTATCCGGGGTCGGGTCGCGGGGGTAGCAGCTTCAGAAGGGAGGCCCAGACTTCCCTCTCCCTGGCCACTTCTTCCAGCTCTTCCGGGGGAATCCCGAGGTGTTCCCAGGCCAGCCGAGAGACATAGTCCCTCCAGCGTGTCCTGGGTCTTCCCCAGGGCCTCCTCCTGGTGGGACGTGCCCGGAACACCTCACCAGGGAGGCGTCCAGGAGGCATCCTGACCAGATGCCCAAGCCTCAACTGGCTCCTCTCGATGTGAAGGAGCAGCGGCTCTACTCTGAGTCCCTCCCGGATGACTGAGCTTCTCACCCTATCTCTAAGGGAGAGCCCAGACACCCTGCGGAAAAAACCCATTTCGGCCACTTGTATCCGCGATCTCGTTCTTTCGGTCATGACCCAAAGCTCATGACCATAGATGAGGGTGGGAACGTAGATCAACCAGTAAATCGAGAGCTTCGCTTTATGGCTCAGCTCTCTTTTCACCACGACGGACCGGTACAGCGCCCGCTTGACGGCAGACGCTGTGCCAATCCGCCTGTTGATCTCCCGCTCCCTTCTTCCCCCATTCGTGAACAAGATCCCGAGATACTTGAACTCCTCCACCTGGGGCAGGACAGCCCCCCTGACCCGGAGAAGGCACTCTACCCTTTTCCGGCTCAAGACCATGGCCTCGGATTTGGAGGCACTGATCCCCATCCCGGCCGCTTCGCACTCGGCTGCGAACCGCTCCAGCGAGAGCTGCAGATCATGACCTGATGAGGCCAGTAGGACCACATCGTCTGCAAAAAGCAGAGATGAGATCCTAAGGCCACCAAATCGGATCCCCTCAACACCTTGGCTGGTCTAGAGATTCTGTCCATGAAAGTAATGAACAGAATCGGTGACAAAGGGCAGCCCTGGCGGAGTCCAACTCTCACCGGAAACGAGCCCGACTTACTGCCGGCAATGCGGACCAGGCTCTGACACCGGTCATACAGGGACCTGACAGCCCGTATCAAAGGGCCCGGTACCCCATACTCCCGGAGAACCCCCCACAGGGCTCCCCGAGGGACACGGTCGAACGCCTTCTCCACGTCCACAAAACACATGTAGACTGGTTGGGCGAACTCCCACGCACCCTCCAGGACCCTGCCGAGGGTGTAGAGCTGGTCCAGTGTTCCACGACCAGGATGAAAACCAAACTGCTCTTCCTAAATCTGAGGTTCGACTATCCGACGGACCCTCCTCTCCAGGACCCCTGAATAGACCTTGCCAGGGAGGCTTAAGAGTGTGACCCCTCTATAATTAGAGCACACCCTCCGGTCCCCCTTTTTGAACAGGGGGACCACCACCCCGGTCTGCCAATCCATGGGAACTGCCCCCGATGTCCATGCAATATTGCAGAGTCGCGTCAGCCAACACAACCATACAACATCCAGAGCCTTAAGGAACTCCGGGCGGATCTCATCCGGGCGGATCTCATCCACCCCCGGGGCCTTGCCACCGAGGAGCTTTTTAACCACCTTGGCGACCTCGTCCCCAGAGATTGGAGAGCCCAACCCAGAGTCCCCAGGCTCAGCTTCTTCAATGGAAGGCATGTTGGTGGGTTGAGGAGGTCTTCGAAGTACTCTGCCCACCGGCCCACAACGTCCTGAGTAGAGGTCAGCAGCACCCCATCCCCACTATAAACAGTGTCGGTGCCGCACTGCTTCCCCCCCCCAAGACGCCGGATGGTGGACCAGAATCGCCTCGAAGCCGTACGGAAGTCTTTCTCCATGGCCTCTCCAAACTCCTCCCACGCCCGAGTTTTTGCCTCAGTAACCACCCGAGCCACATGTCGCTTCGCCCGCCGGTACCCATCAGCTGCTTCCGGAGTCCCACAAGCCAAAAAGGCCCGGTAGGACTCTTTCTTCAGCCTGATGGCAACCCTCACCGAAGGTGTCCACCAACGGGTTCGAGGGTTGCCGCCGCGACAGGCACCGACAACCATGCGGCCACAGCTCCGATCGGCCACCTCGACAATGGAGGCACGGAACACGGTCCACTCAGACTCCATGTCCCCCACGTCCCCCAGGACGTGTTCGAAGTTCTGCCGGAGATGGGAGTTAAAGCTCCGTCTCACAGGGGATTCCGCCAGACGATCCCAGCAGACCCTCACAACACGTTTGGGCCTGCCAGGTCTGACCGGCTTCCTCCCCCACCACCGGAGCCAACTCACCACCAGGTAGTGGTCAGTGGACAGCTCCGCACCTCTTCACCCGAGTGTCCAAGACATACGGCCGCAGATCCGATGAAACAATGACAAAGTCGATCATCGAACTGCGGCCTAGGGTGTCCTGGTGCCAAGTGCACATATGGACACCCTTATGCCTGAACATGGTGTTCGTTATGGCCAATCCATGACGAGCACAGAAGTCCAACAACAGAACACCGTTCGAGTTCAGATCGGGGGGGCCGTTCCTCCCAACCACGCCCCTCCAGGTCTCACTGTTATTGCCCACGTGAGCGTTGAAGTCCCCCAGCAGAACAAGGGAGTCCCCAGGAGGAGCACTCTCCAGTACCCCCTCTAAGGACTCCAAAAAGGGTGGGTAATCTGAACAGTCGTTCGGCCCGTAAGCACAAACTACAGTCAGGACCCGTCCCCCCACCCGTAGGCGGAGGGAGGCTACCCTCTCGTTCACCGGGGTAAACCCCAACGTACAGGCGCCGAGATGGGGAGCAACAAGTATGCCCACTCCTGCCCGACGCCTCTCACCTTGGGCAACTCCAGAGTGGAAGTATGTCCAGCCCCTCTCAAGGAGGCTGGTTCCAGAACCAGAGCCATGCGTCGAGGTGAGACCGACTATTTCTAGCCGGAACCTCTCGACCTCACACACTAGCTCCGGCTCCTTCCCCACCAGAGAGGTGACATTCCACGTCCCAAGAGCCAGCTTCTGCAACAATGGATCGGACTGCCAGGGTCCCCTCCCTCTGCCGTCACCCATCCCACACTGCACCCGACCCCTTTGGCCCCTCTCATGGGTGGTGGGCCCATGGGAGGGGGGACCCATGTTTCCTCTTCGGGCTGAGCCCGGCCGGGCTCCATGGGTAAAAGCCCGGTCACCAGGCGCTCGCCATCGTGCCCCCCCTCCAGGCCTGGCTCCAGAGTGGGGCCCCGGTGACCCGCGTCCGGGCGAGGGAACGCCAAGTCCAATGTTTTTATCCATCATTGGGGTCTTCGGGCTGCGCTTTGTCTGGTCCCTCACCTAGGACCTGTCTGCCTTGGGTGACCCTACCAGGGGCATGAAGCCCCAGACAGCACAGCTCCTAGGATCATTGGGGCACTCAAACCCCTCCACCACGATAAGGAGGCAGCCCAAGGAGAGGACAACACCTTGTTGAAACAATAATTACTAGACTATTATTGTTGTTGGGTCATTAATTTGAACACGCCTTGTTGATTTTTTTTTGTTCTTTAGTAACAAACGTTTTGGATCTTTGTGAATATTTTGATAAGCGTGTCACAAGAGGACCGGCTGCATTGAGCGACTCTGTTCCTGCAGATCTGTAGCAAATAGATCTGCAGATCAGATACTTTAGTTCTCCATGTTCTCCTCCAGAGGTTCCCAAGGCTTGCTGGTTCCTCCACCGCACACTCAGTGAACCGCTGACTCCTGGTTCTGGTCTGGTTCTGGTTCTTCAGTGATTCTGTGCTGAGTTCAGTCTGAGGAGTTTCCTCCTGTTAGAGATTCAAACGTTAACTCTTTTGTCTATTTGCTGCAGTTCTATTTCTTGTGTTTTAGTGAATAATAAAGTTTGATTGATCTGCTGTGCAATTTAAAAACATTTTTCTGTCTCAACAGTTTCAAAAAGTCCTAATTTACAATAAAATATTTCCGTCTTCCTTCTGACATGTTTGAAATAACAGTTTTTTGTCTTTAGTTAAATAAATTAGAATCAAAACCAGAAAATTACATTTAAAAATACGTTATTGATCCCAAAGGGAAATGAAGGATCTGCTGTAGCAGTCTGTGTTACAGCGAATCTGAAGACTCTCTATGTTCTCAAGACATTCTGATGAAGACAATGGTCAGAGCTGGTCAGGGCTTTTTTGATTTAATAAAGAATCCATCTTATTGTCGTCATCATCTCCACAGTCAGAATCAGATCAGAACCAGAACTGGACTGAGGCTCAGTGGACCAGAGTTCTGGTTTCAGATGAAAATCAAGGACTGGAGGAACAGAAAGTCCAGAGTGAAGCTTACAGAAAGTGATAGTTCTGGTTCTCCTTTTGTACCAGCAGGGGGCAGCTTCACTCCGTCTCCCACTAACGAGAGTTTCAGTCCAGTTATCGCGACATTTGGTTGCTGTCTTTCCGTGACGCAGTGACTTTGGGTCAGCAGCCGGGGTTCTGTAGAGGCGCTCGGCGTTCACCGACCGTTTTTCGGGCTGCAGTGACACCGAACCGGTTCGGATCATTTATGACCTCCAAGTCCAGACTGCAGAGCAAAGCCACGCGGTGAGTGAATCTCCAGAGCGGCTATGTTTAGCCCCGGAGGGCAGCTGCTAGCCGCGTCACGAAACCGTGGGAGTTTATGGTGTTTCATAAATGTTTTCTGACTGATTAGAGCTTTTCGGGCGGAACTTCAACTCAGTGTTTATGTTAGTTTCGCGGTGGAGACACGTGGCCCGGCCTGAACAAGATCTGCTTTGAAAATATGCAGTTTTTCTTTTAACAGGTTCACTAATCAGGTTTTTCCCCTCCGGTCTGTCGCATTTTAATCATATTTAATGTGAATAAAGTTTAATTGAATATTCGGCACTGATTGTAGTGTAGACAGTAGCCAAATGCTGGCAGATGAGCTTCTCCAGGCTCCTAAGAGCTGTTAACATCAACATGAACACAGTATGTCATCAGAGTGGTTGTTCATGACAGGCTAGCAGGTTTTATCTTGGTGACAGAGGGCAGGAGACAACATGGCGGTCAGTAGAGGGAACCACTTAATGTTCCGGCCTCTCACTGACCTGCTTTCACCGCCTTCTTCCAGGGAACTCTCGGTGTGTCACGAGCCGTCAATCTCCGGCTGTTCTAGGGGCTTTGAGTCCTCCCCCCGCTGCTGTTCACCGCCTGAACACCGGCTGTTCCAGAGTTACAGCGCGTCCCCCAGCCTACAGCTCACCGGGTGATACTACCTCCCGACACCGCTCATTGGCTGCTCCTCGACCGCAGCGCAACCTGCTGGTTTGCTCACCTGTTTTCTGTGTGGCTGTTCCCAGCTGTTTCCGCCCTCCCTCTCACTGTTTGTGGTGCCTACGTGCTGCTGTACAGACAGTAATGGCGTTCCTTTGAGCTCTCGGTGTGTGAGGGCGTTTAGCGCAGGATATCGCGAGAACAGAAGCGTTCCGTGCGAAGCGGAGCTGTTTTTGTCTGAGAAGGAAAAATAGGTAAGAGTTTAATCCTGGTTGTTTCCAGAACATTTCTGCTCAGATTAAAGATCTGCGGTGAAAGCAGAGTGATCCGGTTCCGGTCGGAGGAAAAATTCAGGCCGAACCGGATGGATTTAGAACAGTTTGGCCGAACGGTTGTTTTCTTCCTTCCGTTTTCAATTTCGAGCTTCAGATTGTTACTATGAAGAACAGTTCAGAACTAGGATCAGTGCGAACATGTTAAGTTTGGTCACGTCTGCTAGTTTCTGGTGGATCTAGAGACCAGCTGGTACTGTTCCAAATGGTTCTGTGTGGTTCTGGAGGCTAATGAGGGCTGAAGGTGTTTTGGACCCAGAGGAGCAAGATGACACCGTCAGGTGATGGGCCATCTTGTTGTTGTTTTTATGTTTACCTGAATAATCAGGCTGCTGCTGACCTTTGACCCGCTGCTGTCCGGCTGATCTTCCCCAAAGTAAAGGAAGTTCCTGTTCTGTTCTGAAGCTGCCTGGTGTCTTCAGGTGTGTGTGTGTGTGTGTGTGTGTTCTCTCTCTCTGGTATCTGGACGTTTCCTCCAGAACCAGGAGTTCTGCCGGTTCAGCTTTTCTTCCTGCTGACACGTCTGTGATTCTTGGTTCCAGGTTGAAGTTCCTCAGAGAGGTTAGAGGTCAGGTGAGGTGGCAGCTGCAGCAGCATTGGTTATTGATCAGTGATCGGTTCTGAACCCGTTTTTTCTGATTCTATCGGTCAGCAGAACCTCTGTGACCTCCTTCAGTGTCCTGCCTCTGATTGGCTGAAACCAGACCACCTACCCCATTTAAACCCTGGTCTCCATAGCAACAGAGCAGCCCTGGGGTCAGAGGTCAGCCAGCTGCAGAGTGTTTATCAGAAACAGCCTCCAGCTGATCCAGGCTGGCTGCTGATAGGCCCCGCCCACTCTGGTACCACAGGGTCCAGTCCAGACGTGGTTCTGGTGGTTCAGTGGGATGACTGATGTAATTCCCTTTGGGTTGTGGTTCTGACCCGTTGTGACCCGCAGCATAATGGAGCCATGCTCACAAACAGCTGAGTCAGAGGGGGGGCTTTGTTCCAGAACCGGGCCACAGCGCTGACCCGCTTCCTCCCACAACCACAGCATGACCCAAACCCGGCCAGGTGGGAGAGCAGATCAGAACCGGGCCAGGGTGGAAGACAGCATCTCAGAGAGAGGTTAGATTCAGGTCTTGGTGCTTTCAGTTCTGGTTCTGGTTCTGTTCTGGTCCAGATCGGTCCTTTTGGACGGCCCCAGATGTCTTTATCAACATTACACAATTTAATAACAATAAAACACAGAAACAGAAATGTTATAAAACTTAAACATGAACCTGAAACATCATGGCTGACTGGTAACCATGACGACAGGCTGACCTTCCAATCAGGAACCAGTTCCAGGTAACGACAGTGACTACTGTGATAAATACACCCTTTACTAGGGGCTGCACCAACTAGTCCACTAGTCGATTCTTTACTCTGCAATGACGTTTTACTGGTCCAGTCAACGAGTCGCAATCAGTGACGAAACTGAGTTTTCCAAGAAAATGAAAGAAAGTGAACTAATGAGTTTGTCAGAAAGCTCCAACTGTATAAAAATGTAAATAATTTACCAAAGAGTAACTGAAAATTTCCACCAAAAGCTACCGGAATAGAGGTATTGCGCGGCGGCGCAGTGGTTAGCGCGGCGGCGCCCCGCATATAGAGACCGTAGACCGGGTATCTGGAGTCTGACTCCTGTCCTCGGTTCGCTGGGCCCAGGCTTCTCTCCTCTCTGTCCCCTTCCTGTGGAATTGCTGTCAAATAAACTAGTGTCGAAAAAATGTAATAAAAGACTACAGGAGTAATGTGGGACAACGCGTCATGATGTCGGGCTTTTTTATCCTTCCAGCTGATCAGCGTCTCTCTGCTATTGAAGCTTCTAACCTGGCAGCTTTACGCTCTTATAAAAATACTGCCTAACATCTGGACACCAAGTCCAAGCTTCACTCTGAGGGCCTGATGGAGGCGATCTCTGCCTCCGCCTGCATGTCGGTTCCGAGAGGCGCTGCTGATCAGCGGAGCGTCCTGCTGGATTCAACTGTAACCAAACGGGATCCGGTCATCATTAGTTGGTTTGTGATGTTCCGCTGTGGTCAGTGAGATAATTTAACTTCTAAATGTGCAGCTATCCAGAGATCATCAGCATCAGCCGGTGTTTGAAAGAAAAAGTCAGACCCGACATTGTGCAACTTGTCGAACTTTTCTCCGCCGCTCAGGAAGAATGATCTGTTTCTGGTTCTTCTAATTCTGCGTAATAGACTCAGTGAAAGCAGGTTTTTATCAATATTTGCCATGAATTAACTGATAAAGCCTCCAAGTTCCTGTGAAGCGTTTTGCGCTTACGTCACTATGACGTCACCTCAACTTTGACTCGACTTTTATCATATTCTAGTCAACCTTAAAAAATACAAAGTTGCTCAACCCCTACCTTTTACCGTAATAAACGTGGATTTACCCAACATGTTGCACATAAAGAGATTTTCTGTAGACCCGACAGGAACCTGCAGCTCACTGAGCTGCCTGACCTGATCCAGTGTTTCCATGTGAAATAAAGTTCACCATGTTTAATACTAATATAACAAAGCCAGTCATATTTACCAGAGCCGCATCATGACTGTCCTCTGCTGCTGTTCAGGATGTCTCCAGCGGGGGCAGCAGTGAGCAGCATGAAGCTGTGCCAGGAGGCCCAGGACCAGCTGGAGGACGCCATCGGGTCGGTTCTGAAGGCCGAGCAGCAGCTGAGGGACAACGCCAGAGAGGTCAGTGTCTACCTGACCTGGTTCTGAGCCCAGCAGAACCTCTCAGAACCTGACTCACTGCTGCAGGGTCCTGATAAAGGTTCTAATCATGACTTTGATCTCAATATCATGAGAAAACTTTCAGCCCCCCACCCAGCTCTGGTCCAATCAGCTGCCAGAACCGGTTCTGAGAACCGGCAAGAATCAATCAATCAATCAAATTTTATTTGTATAGCACATTTCAGCAGCAAGGCATTTCAAAGTGCTTTACATCATTACAAACACAGAAACACAAAGCAACATAGAATCAATAATCAAAACGCAGCATTAAGTCAAGTTCCATCAATAAATTTGTAATTGATTATGTTTCAAATACAATCCTAAACAGGTGGGTTTTTAGTGGAGTTTGCATCCATAAAAGGTTTACCTGTTACACTCCTACTGTGTTATATGGAACAAAATACCTGCTGCTATTTTTATTCCCACTCAGGCTCACAGTCACACAGTTTAAAACGATGTGAACAGCATTTTAATGGGCTTCTGGCACCAGGCTCCCCACCTCTTTCACTGAATCTGGTCCTGGGACGCCGCCGGCCCTCACGGATTTTTGTGCAATTCTATGGTTCCTGTTAGTGTCTAGAATTTACAGGGTTTGTGTTACGCGCAGTGACCCTCAGTCACTCGCTGTTTTTCTTCCGGCACTAGAACCACCCAGCTGGCTGGTGGCTGGAGAAGGGAACACAATTGGTTCTGGACCGGGTCAGCTCCTGCTTCTGGTTCTGTTCTCCAGCCACACTCACTCTTCTTCATCTTCCTCAGCGCTGACTCAGTCTGGTCGGGTTTGTGGTCCAACCAGAACCAGAACCTCCATGATCCTCTGGCTGAGTCAACTGCTAAAAGTGGAGAGAGGGCAGGGTCGGGGCGGGGTCAGGGCGGGGTCAGCCTGACTATAACCGTCTTCTCACAGAAGCTCAGCTCCAGCTGTTGGACCCGTCTGACCCGTCAGAGGTTCTGCTGGCTGGTTCTGGGTTCTGATTGGAGGAGCCAGGTTCTGTTCTGTGGACCGACCCGGTTCTTTATGCTCTCAGTTCTCTCCTGGCGCTCTGCTACTGTTTCCACGGTAACGGCTTTGCTAGCGCCTGGCAGAGCAGTCGCCCCGGTTACAGTGAGGTCAGTCAATCGGCAGCTGGAGCTTCACCTGCGTCTGCTTCACCTGCTCTCCACCCAGGTGCGGTCGGAGCTGCAGAGCTGCATGAGCCGCCAGCAGGAGGCGCTGCGCTGCAGGGAGGTCTGGCTGCTGGGACAGATAGAGCTGCTGGAGAGCCTCAAGACAGAGACGCTGCAACACCAGCTGCACCAGCTGCACCGGGTAACACACACACACACACACACACATACACACACACACACACACACACACACACTGGACCTGGTTCTTACCCTGTGGCTCTGGTCCTGCAGCTCAGAGGTCAGTTTGAGGTCATCGCCCATCAGCTGCAGAACTCCAACAACAACAACGACCTGAGCAACCAGCTGACCAGCTGCATGGAGAAGTAGGAACACACACACACACACACACACACACACAGCCGCCTGATTGTCCTCTGAGCCTCTGATGAACGGAGGTGCGTTTGTTTTCTCCTCCTGGCTGTGCAGGTTGGCCTCTCTGAGCCTGGCCCCTGAGGAAACCCCTGAGATGCGTTTCCATGCCGACTCCCGCTCCCTGAGACAGGCCATCACCTCGTTCGGCAGCATCGCCGCCCAGGTAACACGACGGTCTGTCATGTGATCTGTGGACGAGTTCTGGTTCTGATCCAGCTTGTTTTGGTGCGCAGGCGGAGGAGGGCGTGGCCTCTCGGAGCACCGCCCCTCAGAGAACCCAGGTACAGAGCTGCTCACTTGGAGCCAGACAGCAGGTGAGTTTGGGTCAGAACTGACTGGTTCTGGTCCTGGTTCTGGTCTGACTGGTTCTGGTTCTGTTTGCAGCAGCTGGAGGCGGCGGCTCTGGGTGATTGGCTGCTGGGGAAACGTCCAGCTAGCAGCAGCTCTCTGATTGGTTACCAGGCCAGTAAGAACCCTCAGGATTGGCTGCTGAAGCAGAAGGAAACCAAGGTGAGCAGAACCTGGTGGTTCTAGTGGACCACCAATCAGCAGACTCCTGGTCTATAAAAACCTGTACTTTGGGTTCTGTTGGTTCTGTTGGGCGGAGCCTGACCTAGTCTGGTTCTTGTTTGGCAGACTTCCTGTCCCATCCCAGCCTCCATGGACTTCCTGAAGGCCTGGGGCCAGCTAAGGGACCTGGAGGCATGGCTCCTGAATGACCAGAACCAGGACCAGAACCAGGACCAGGACCAGGGGGGCAGGGAGCGGGCCAGCAGTAGCTGCAGCTCCTCCTTCTCCATTGAGAAGATCGATGAGTCGGAGTTGAGTGAGGAGGAGCTGAGCGACTGGCTGGTGACCCCGCCCACCGTTGCCATGGCAATGAGTGACGGCGAGCAATGGCGGCGCGTGCTGAGGCCCTTCCAGGAGGACTGGGCCTCCGGCGACTGGCTGGCCGGCCGCGGCGCCTCCGACTGCTCCTCCTGCCGCCAGACCGGCCGCACTATGGAGATCGAGAACCTGGGCCAGCTGCGGTGCCTGAAGGCTCTGCCCAGCCCCGGCTCTGGCCCCGCCCCCAACCTGGAGCTCTGGCTGCAGCAGGTGGCGCCACTGAGGCAGACCTGCAGGGCCAACGAGACGTGCTCCTCCTACGGCGACTGCGTCTGCGAGGAGAACTGTGGGAAGGAGGCGCTGAGCCGCTGGCTGCTACAGCAGGAGGGCCGGGACAAGAACGGCGTACCTGTGGACAAAAACGCCCCGCCCACCGCCACACCTGCCGTCAAGAACGCCCCGCCCACCGGCTTCCACAGGCAGCAGGAGCAGAAGGTATCAGCCAATCAGGTGAGAGCTGCTGTCGGCCGTGGATGGAGGCGTTAATGCTTCTCTGCTGCAGGTTCAGGCCATCCTGGAGGCCTGGCTCCACCCAGGAGCAGCCGAGGAGAACCTGAGGAGGAGCCACGCCTCCCAGAACCAGACCTGCTCCCCGTTCCAGCGCCCCCTCCAGGCCGACCTGTGGGTGCTGCCAGGATCGGCCTCCAGAGGAGCAGCAGGAGGCGCGGCCGAGGAGGAGGAGGAGGAGGACAAGTGGCTGCTGAAGAAGAGGAGCCAGGCTCAGGTAGGATAGACCGGCTCACACTGGTTTAGACTGGTTTGAAACCAGTTTCGTCCAGCCTGGTAAATTGTACTTCCTGTTTCCTGTCCAGGAGCGTCTGGCTCTTCCTGCCGTCTGTGAGCTTTTCTCCTGCATGAAGATGGGCGGAGACAAAGAAAACTGGCTGCACAGCGCTGCTGTCCAGGTGAGTTACCTGCTGCTGATCGGAGCGCCTGATTGGCTCGCCTCTAACAGCCACTTCCTGTTTGCCTCCAGATGTGACCTCATGGTAATGAAGAGGATATTTCTTCTTCTTCTTCTTTCTCTTCTGGAAGTCACTTTATCGCTGATGATGAGCGCACAACGCCATCGATCACATGACCGCCTTCTTCCTGTGACATCACCGCCCACCGCCCTCCTCCAATCAGCAGACTGAACCGGAGCTGAAACTTGCCACTTTACTTGATATTGATCAGTGATGTCATCAGTCACTGTAGCCAATCGCTGAATGTTTGAGCTTGTAGCCAGTGCAGGGGGCGGGCTTTACTTTTAGGTTTAATTTGAATCTTTTATCGTTTTCTCTGCTGACCTCACAGCTGCTGGGAGGAACTCAGTTTCCCAGCATGCTCAGTGAGTCACGCAGCACTGATTGGTGCTTTTTACTGTTTGATGTCATTTATTTTCTGCAGTAATAAAAAATGCTGACATCATCATTGTGTGTGTGGCGTCATTATGAAGGGCAGCCAATTACCATCCTGCATGTCAAATCTGATTGGATGAGAGGAAGCCCATAAGACTTCTGATTGGTTGGTTCCTAACCCTTCCTGGTGCTGTGGGTCAGACAGAACCATCTGGGTTTCCTTCCACATAAAACCAGCCAGCAAATCAACTGGACCTTTTTCTGGCTGGTTCTGTTTCAGAGTTCTGGACATGAATTGGACCTGTAATGTATCCAGATGGTTCTGCTGTGTGACCTGGTTCTGGATGATCAGAATGAAACCAGAACTCTTGAAGGTCCTCATGAGCGCCAACCATGATGAGCTCTGGAGGTTCTGGAGGCCCGGTTCAGGTTCTGGCCCGGCTCCACCCTGCTAGTGATAAACTTCCTGTTTAGTGGCCGCTCTGGCCACGCCCACCAGCAGGACGCTGCTGATAAACCATGTGATGATGTCACTGTGATGTCATCAGAGGATCACTGGGGTCTCCCAGCCACAGCAGCAGGGCCTTCCGTCTGACTCGGAGCTTCCTGTCAGCAGGCGGCTCACCTGTTGCCCCTCTCACCCAAGTACACCTGGGGAAGAGGAGGAGCCTGGGATGCTCTGGGCTTTTATTGTGGAATTTCCCCTTTCTGCAGCTGCTTCCTGTTTGCGAAGTTGGTTCATTTCTCAGCGGGACAGACGGCTCCCCCTGCTGGCCGCTGAGAGCCATTGCAGCGGCCTGACCCAGAAGCGGTTACCATGGTGACACCACAGGTCCAGTACAACAGGGCCGTTTCTCAATACTCAAGTACCCCAGAAGGTTCTTGTGTTCTTGGCAGTGTTGTATAAAGTACTGAAATCTCAGAGTCAAGTAAAAGTATAGGTACCTCTCCAAAATATGACTTTGGTAAAAGTCCAAGTCACTGACTGAAATATTACTTGAGTTAAAGTCTTAAAGTATCTGAAACTTCTTGTACTTAAGTATGGAAATTACTGTAAAAATGGATGTACTCAAGTAATGTAATGAAAAGTACAAGTAAAAAGTAAAACAAAGCAAATGCAGTTTGAATGACATTTTTTATATTTTGGTAAACTTGTCAAATACACTTAAAATAATGTACCCAACCAAGTGCAGGCAAAATTAAACCTGCTAATAGATATACCTGCAGGCATCATTTAGTTAAGAAAATTAGGTGCTTTACCTATAGCACAAGGTTAACTTAACCTGCTTTACAACTGAACCAGCTTCTTAGTAAACCCTCCAGGACAGAAAATACAAAGTTTTTGTAAGCCTTAAGTTTTCCCTTCAAGTAAGGTCAGTGCTGAAAATGAGAAAAATAAATAGTACAGAAAATGCGGCCAACATGAAGAAAAAGAGCTGTTACGATTACTCGACTTCACAAATCAGTGAATCAGTCAATGCTACAGTCAGTAGGTGGTGCACACAACTGGTCATTATGCAAAAGAAAAAAAGAATTGGGAGGGAAATGCAGCTTATTGGCATCTGTAAACCTGGTTTTGAACTTGCATGCCTTTCCTATATTCGTTAAATTTAGTCTAAATTGCTATCGCTATGGCTTCTGTCCCCCTTGAACAGAGGAGTCTAGGTAGCCTGCGACAGTCAACATTAGGCCTAAGCTAAATACACCACGTATGGAACTGAAACAATGCCAAACAAAGTTCATTTATGGTCAAGATTTCACAATACAGTAGTGCCTAGTGACCAAGCTATAGTTACTGAAACAGGAGGATTATAACCATTTCATAAGACGTTACCTCGATGTGTTTCTTCAAGTTGGACGGGGAGTTTTTGTAAGATAGAATTTCCACATCTTCGGGCAGGAATAACATAAACTGCATGCGCTACGACGAATCTTTAACACCCACGAAAGAGTGTATTGTGTTTAAATAAGGCCATGGGCTCTCATCACCAGCTGGTGGTTCCCCTGGAGCCGTGTCCGACGTAGTTGCAGTCGTTGTGGTCTCTGTCTCCTCCTCCATGTGGCTGCTGCTGATTGCCAGACTTGCTTTGTGTTTAATGGGAGAAGCGAAACAGGTGTATCCTATTGGTGGTGATGAACAAGCCCAGGCAAGTAGGCTACCGACTTTGTTCGGTAGCCTGCTTGCTACTTGCTAATCAGTAGGTGGGATCAAAACACTTGCGTTTCTCTCTCGCGCTTTTTTGTAACGAGTAACTAAACCACACATTGAAAATGTATCGGAGTAAAAGTACGCAATTAAGTTCGGAAATATAGTGAAGTAAAAGTGAAAGTCATCAAAAATTTTCATACTCGAGGAAAGTATGAAGTACTCCAAAATATACTTAAGTAAAGTAGTGAAGTATTTTTACTTCGTTACTATACAACACTGGTTCTTGGTGTTATGACTCCGTCAAGCCGAAGAGTAATAAACAACCAGAATAAAGTTAATTCATATTTATTGTTACATAAATAAGAGAGTTTCTCGTTAACTTTATCCATTCGTTGTCAATCCGTTAATGTTCAACCCGAATTTAAAAACCACTTCAGGCGGACAAACCCGCATAAACCACTGCAATGTTCACTGCAGACTGAAGATTCACTGGATTCACTGCAGAATGATCACATGCCATCCAAACTGGAGATCACATCAAACAGGATCGGCTCTCAGATATTTTAGATTAACAACCACATGAAATGTGAGAGGGGCCAAAGGGGTCGGGTGCAGTGTGGGATGGGTGGCGGCAGAGGGAGGGGACCCTGGCGGTCCGATCCTCGGTTGCAGAAGCTCTTGGGACGTGGAATGTCACCTCTCTGGTGGGGAAGGAGCCGGAGCTAGTGTGTGAGGTCGAGAGGTTCCGGCTAGAAATAGTCGGTCTCACCTCGACGCATGGCTCTGGTTCTGGAACCAGCCTCCTTGAGAGGGGCTGGACATACTTCCACTCTGGAGTTGCCCAAGGTGAGAGGCGTCGGGCAGGAGTGGGCATACTTGTTGCTCCCCATCTCGGCGCCTGTACGTTGGGGTTTACTCCGGTGAACGAGAGGGTAGCCTCCCTCCGCCTACGGGTGGGGGGACAGGTCCTGACTGTAGTTTGTGCTTACAGGCCGAACGACAGTTCAGATTACCCACCCTTTTTGGAGTCCTTAGAGGGGGTACTGGAGAGTGCTCCTCCTGGGGACTCCCTTGTTCTGCTGGGGGACTTCAACGCTCACGTGGGCAACGACAGTGAGACCTGGAGGGGCGTGGTTGGGAGGAACGGCCCCCCCGATCTGAACTCGAACGGTGTTCTGTTGTTGGACTTCTGTGCTCGTCATGGATTGGCCATAACGAACACCATGTTCAGGCATAAGGGTGTCCATATGTGCACTTGGCACCAGGACACCCTAGGCCGCAGTTCGATGATCGACTTTGTCATTGTTTCATCGGATCTGCGGCCGTATGTCTTGGACACTCGGGTGAAGAGGTGCGGAGCTGTCCACTGACCACTACCTGGTGGTGAGTTGGCTCCGGTGGTGGGGGAGGAAGCCGGTCAGACCTGGCAGGCCCAAACGTGTTGTGAGGGTCTGCTGGGATCGTCTGGCGGAATCCCCTGTGAGACGGAGCTTTAACTCCCATCTCCGGCAGAACTTCGAACACGTCCTGGGGGACGTGGGGGACATGGAGTCTGAGTGGACCGTGTTCCGTGCCTCCATTGTCGAGGTGGCCGATCGGAGCTGTGGCCGCATGGTTGTCGGTGCCTGTCGCGGCGGCAACCCTCGAACCCGTTGGTGGACACCTTCGGTGAGGGTTGCCGTCAGGCTGAAGAAAGAGTCCTACCGGGCCTTTTTGGCTTGTGGGACTCCGGAAGCAGCTGATGGGTACCGGCGGGCGAAGCGACATGTGGCTCGGGTGGTTACTGAGGCAAAAACTCGGGCGTGGGAGGAGTTTGGAGAGGCCATGGAGAAAGACTTCCGTACGGCTTCGAGGCGATTCTGGTCCACCATCCGGCGTCTCGGGGGGGAAGCAGTGCAGCACCAACACCGTTTATAGTGGGGATGGTGTGCTGCTGACCTCTACTCAGGACGTTGTGGGCCGGTGGGCAGAGTACTTCGAAGACCTCCTCAATCCCACCAACATGCCTTCCATTGAAGAAGCTGAGCCTGGGGACTCTGGGTTGGGCTCTCCAATCTCTGGGGGCGAGGTCGCCGAGGTGGTTAAGAAGCTCCTCGGTGGCAAGGCCCCAGGGGGTGGATGAGATCCGCCCGGAGTTCCTTAAGGCTCTGGATGTTGTATGGTTGTGTTGGCTGACGCGACTCTGCAATATTGCATGGACATCGGGGGCAGTTCCCCTGGATTGGCAGACCGGGGTGGTGGTCCCCCTGTTCAAAAAGGGGGACCGGAGGGTGTGCTCTAATTATAGAGGGGTCACACTCTTAAGCCTCCCTGGCAAGGTCTATTCAGGGGTCCTGGAGAGGAGGGTCCGTCGGATAGTCGAGCCTCGGATTCAGGAAGAGCAGTTTGGTTCTGGTTCTGGTCGTGGAACACTGGACCAGCTCTACACCCTCAGCAGGATCCTGGAGGGTGCGTGGGAGTTCGCCCAACCAGTCTACATGTGTTTTGTGGACTTGGAGAAGGCGTTCGACCGTGTCCCTCGGGGAGCCCTGTGGGGGGTTGTGAGGGATTTACCCCCCCTCAACAGGTGTTGTTGTTTTTTTGTGCTTCCTGTATTGTTGCTTTATTTAATATTTTGTTTTGATCATCCTCTCTTTCCTTTGAGGTCATGTGTTGCCATGGAGGCGCGCCCATGAGCAGTGATGCCTAGGACCTGGTGTTTCCAATTTACCTTACTGGGAAGGTCCATTGTTTGAGAAGGAGGAGAGATGTTTGTTTTATTTTTTGTTTTGTCCCAGCTTATTTTTGTTTTTGTTAAATTGTTAGTTGTAATTCTGTAAATATTTGTTTAGGAATATTGTTTAGCACAAATGTTTGTTCTTTCGTTTACCTGGAAATGTAATTGTTGTCTCCGCCCCTTAATTAGTCCTGGCCATGCTTTAAAAGTCAGGTGGTTTGAATCAGAGGGGTGGCTCCCTCTTGTTTGGAATGTTTGTCAGTGTGAAAATGGTAGTGTAATGTGCAAAGAACTGATAAAGAAAAGATTTAGAGCTCTATAATGGCTGGACTTGTCTGATTTTGGATCGCAAACCAACAGGGGTTCTCCGGGAGTATGGGGTACCGGGCCCTTTGATACGGGCTGTCAGGTCCCTGTATGACCGGTGTCAGAGCCTGGTCCGCATTGCCGGCAGTAAGTCGGGCTCGTTTCCGGTGAGAGTTGGACTCCGCCAGGGCTGCCCTTTGTCACCGATTCTGTTCATCACTTTCATGGACAGAATCTCTAGACCAGCCAAGGTGTTGAGGGGATCCGATTTGGTGGCCTTAGGATCTCATCTCTGGTTTTTGCAGACGATGTGGTCCTACTGGCCTCATCAGGTCGTGATCTGCAGCTCTCGCTGGAGCGGTTCGCAGCCAAGTGTGAAGCAGCTGGGATGGGGATCAGAGCCTCCAAATCCGAGGCCATGGTCTTGAGCCGGAAAAGGGTAGAGTGCCTTCTCCGGGTCAGGGGGGCTGTCCTGCCCCAGGTGGAGGAGTTCAAGTATCTCGGGATCTTGTTCACGAATGGGGGAAGAAGGGAGCGGGAGATCAACAGGCGGATTGGCACAGCGTCTGCCGTCAAGCGGGCGCTGTACCGGTCCGTCGTGGTGAAAAGAGAGCTGAGCCATAAAGCGAAGCTCTCGATTTACTGGTTGATCTACGTTCCCACCCTCATCTATGGTCATGAGCTTTGGGTCATGACCGAAAGAACGAGATCGCGGATACAAGCGGCCGAAATGGGTTTTCTCCGTAGGGTGGCTGGGCTCTCCCTTAGAGAGAGAAGCTCAGTCATTCGGGAGGGACTCAGAGTAGAGCCGCTGCTCCTTCACATCGAGAGGAGCCAGTTGAGGGGAATCTGGTCAGGATGCCTCCTGGACGCCTCCCTGGTGAGGTGTTCCGGGCACGTCCCACCAGGAGGAGGCCCCGGGGAAGACCCAGGACACGCTGGAGGGACTATGTCTCTCGGCTGGCCTGGGAACACCTCGGGATTCCCCCGGAAGAGCTGGAAGAAGTGGCCAGGGAGAGGGAAGTCTGGGCCTCCCTTCTGAAGCTGCTACCCCCGCGACCCGACCTCGGATAAGCGGAAGAAGATGGATGGATGGATGGATGGATGGATGGATGGATGGATGGATGGATGGATGGATGGATGGACAAGGTGTTGTGCCACTCTGAGCGTTTCGGCTCTGCTAAATAAAAAACGGACTCAAAGGCCGACTGACCATCAGAGCAGGAGTTTAAATCGGCTCACCGGCCTCCGCTGTGATTAATAATCACTAAATAAACATCCAGCCTGAAAACCTGATGTCGTAACGGACCGAACGTTGTGTTTTCAACCCAATCTCTGCTCGGCTTGCGGTTGCCACGGCAACAAAGAGAGCGAAAAGGTCGTGGTGGTTTAGAGCTGATCACCTGTTCAGGTGGTTCCGTTTACCTGTGGCCGTTCAGCCGCGTTCAGAGTTTCTGAACGTTCAATAAACCACAAACTTGGACTAATGACCTGGTTCCTTTGTGAGTTTACGCCACAACAAACATCAAACAGGACAAATTTATTTCATTTAGTATTTAACAAACAAATGGCTCCTACCGCAATAATTATATGAAATTAATATCATTAATATGAATTGTTGGATATTAAAAACCAGCTTGCTGCTCTCTGGCGTTGAGCTCAGAGTCTGAGAGGATTTTCCTCCATCAAACATCAGATTAATTTTCGCCTCTTATTTAGTGGAAATATTGATGTTGGTGAGACTTTCTCCAAAATGATAACCTTTCTAGCTCCGCTGCTGAAAATGAGGAGCAACATTCACAAATGACATTGAAATCAAATCCAGTTCAACATCTGAGCTGATTCCTCTGGATCCTGTTGGAGGAAAAATATCTAAACTTCACAAGATGTGCTTTAACCTAACAGAGCTCTGTGGTTCCTGCTGGCAGTCTGAAGTTTCTCATATTGAGGTCAAAGTTCAGATCTGCCATAACTGACTGACAGCTGCTGCCTCAGGTTTGTAACCAGTTTCTCCAGACATCCAATCTTATTATTGTTGTAGGTTCTGTTTTTTCCTCTCTCTTTTAAGTGCTTACACCAGTGGAGCCCAAAGTGGCCCCTGAGGCCCGGCATCCTGCAGGTTCTAGTCTCTCCCTGGTTTAACTCACCTGCATCCAGTGATGGATCATTAGAGGCCTAAGAAGAACATGGACCTGCTGAAAATGTTTTTGGTACCAGTGAGAAAATAAAACATGCAGGATGCTGGGCCTCAGAGACCCACTTTGGGCTTACACGCACACGCTGCAGCTTACATAACCATGTTTATGTGCGTCTGCCGACAGTCACACATAAACAGACTGAAGCTGATTAACTGGCCTTTAGGGAGGGAACAGACTGCAGAGAAAAATAAAAGCTAAACTCTACAGTCTTTGCCTCACCTGGTTCCATCCATCAGGTGAGCTCAGAGGCCCGGCGCTGGACGGTGAATGTAACTGGTTCTGATCCGTTTGTATGCCTGGTAACATTAGATCATCTTACGGCAATAAAGCTTGTTTTTATAACCAAATCTCATCATTTCTGAAGGTAATTTTCTCTGCCTGTCTGCATATATTGTCCACTTCATGTTGCAGGATATGGAGAGCCATTTCAGCCAAAATTAAATAAATAAATAGGGAAACTACATAAATGAGTAACTGGTATCTTTATTCCCATTTCTATTTATTCATTTATTTATTCCTGGATTTATTTCTGCCTGTCCGGTCCATGTATTTTCAGGCAGTTCGTTTTTTCGTTTGAAATGAAAAATGAAAAAACAAAAACTCGTTTTTCGTTTATCAAACCTAAATTGAAAACCGGATAGCGGCTCGGCTCGTTATCCGATTTCCCATTTAGTGCACCAAACGAAAATGGAAAAAACGTATAACGAGCGCTGAATTTCGATTTTCATGATTTCATTTTTGACAAGCGGTCTGACCTGGAAGTTCTCTCTGCCCCGCACATTGTGTAGAGACCCGTTTTTCTAAGCTCCTCCAAAGCGGCATGCAATTAATTTGATCATGATACCTTCACACAAAAAGCCTTATGCTCTGACTTTGTTGTGAATATGAAGCTAATGGCTTCTAAATGCAGCTTCTGATTCAGTAAATGGCTACAGGGTGGACATTAGGGATAATAAATGCAATAACAGGTTTTTGAATCAGTATTCTATAAATATTATGTACCCAGGAAGAACAAAAAGCACAGTTCTCTTACAAAATTTTAAGAAATCTATGATAGTCAAAATTAGGACAAATTATTTGAAATTCCCAATTCCTCCTAAATATAAAGATTTACATTTTAAAATAATAAATAACATTTATCCTTCAAATGAGTTCTTAAGAGAGAGATTTAAGTTTAATGTTGAAAATTGTGGTTTCTGTAAAACTCAATTGGAAACAACTAAACATTTGTTTTATCAATGTAAAGAAATATTAAACTTATGGGATCAACTTCGAAACTTTCTGTCTTCTAAAACAATAAATGTGGATTTTATTTCCTTACATTAAATTTGGTTTATCTATCAAAGAAAAAACTTTGAATTTTTAGTCAATGTTCTAATGATTATAACCAAATATTATATCCATAAATGTCGCTATGCAAAATGCTGCCTCTCATTCTCTGCTCCAAAAAATGATCTTTCCTTTTTTAAAAGATTTCTGAGAAAGATGCAGAATTTAAACGCAATTAAATTGTTTGAGTTAATGGAGGATTTTCAGTTAGTAGTCCCCTCTGATTAAGTTATTTGATCTTATTTTATTATTATTATTTTATTTTATTTATTTATTATTTTAATACTTTGTTTTAGCCTTGCATCTAATTGGTTTTGTCAACAGCAGGAGTTGTGATATTAGTTTTTTTTGTAATGTCTGTTATTGACGTGTTGTTTGAGATTGTTATTGTTATTCTTATATATTCAATTTTTAAAAATGGCTACAGGGCTAGTTCACCCAATTGTTCACAACTGCTCTGGGTTTTTTTTTTTTTTTTTTTTTTTTTTAAAAACGTTTTTCCTTTATGAATAGTATTTGCATACAAATTATAAATCGTTATCCCCCCTCTCATGGGCCCACCACCTGTGAGAGGGGCCAAAGGTGGTCGGGTGCAGTGTGTGATGGGTGGCGGCCCTGGCGGTCCGATCCTCGGCTGCAGAAGCTCGTGGGACGTGGAATGTCACCTCACTGGTGGGGAAGGAGCCGGAGCTAGTGTGTGAGGTTGACAGTCGGTCTCACCTCGACGCATGGCTCTGGTTCTGGAACCAGTCTCCTTAGGAGGGGCTGGACATACTGCCACTCTGGAGTTGCCCACGGTGAGAGGCGTCGGGCAGGAGTGGGCATACTTGTTGCCCCCCATCTGGGCGCCTGTACCTTGGAGTTTACCCCGGTGAAAGAGAGGGTAGCCTCCCTCCGCCTACGGGTCGGGACGGGTTCTGACTGTCTCTGTGGTGAACTCAACCGCTTGACTCGGATCTCAGAACGGCGCCGGAATTCCCATCATAAATGGAAACCTCGCGATATCTCCATTGTCCACGAAGGCTCTGTAACGTCACAAACACAAACATCGGTGGATGTGATCGGTACCGGGCCAGTTTAGAGTCCGCCACACGTCCACAGACACCAGAACTAGGAACTGTCCGAACCCCGGGACCCGGAGCTGCGTGAGGATGTCTGCCGGGACCGGGAGCCGGAGCACGGAGCCATGGGGAGGGTTCGACGACCAGCTCATCCAGGTGGGTCAAACAGGTGCCGCCGGAGCTAACCTGGGGTAACTAGCAGCTAGCTAACCGGGAGACTAACTAACTGTAGCTAGCAGTCCGCCCAGCAGATAACCAAACTGTCTGAGCTAACGTTAGCTTCCGCTGACTGAACCAAGAGACCCGGTGATCTGTTAACCTACTAACTGGAGGAACGGGTCTGACCGGATCAGGAGCTTCTGTTCGGGTATTGCCATCGGGTTCTGGTTCTGATCACAGGTTCGAACACTGACCCGGTGTTATGGATTAACTGGTGGCTAAATTAACTGGTTGAAACCTATGCGCACCGCAGATGTTTCTAAATTGTAGGTGGCTGTGTTGATGCCTGCTGAAAAATGCTACTTGTGTGACAAAACCGTTTGCAAAACTTTACTATAAATTCCATTTGACGCAAATATGTTTAATGTTACATGTGAAAATTATGTTTCAAAACAAGTTTCTACAGAGCAGCGTTCAGTTCGCCTCGAAAACACCGCATTGGAGCAAAACCAGTTCAATGGGTAACACGACAATCCCATTCACATTCAGCTTCACCAGAATAAATTAATTTCATCTCATGAACAGTCACAATGTAAACCTAAGTGGAAGGTTTCTGCTTTTTGTAACCAGCACTGATCAGAAAAACATTGGAATTGACTCTCAAGAACCTGTAATGTGATTTATTAACACTTCTAGCCTAGTGAGTGTTTCTGGATCAGATCCTGCAATGCAGCCGCACTGTTTCTGAACTTAATTCATTTTTTAGCGACACTACACACAGTAAGTGTTGCTAAACAATGAGGTTGGTTTCATCATATTTAATAAAGTTTAAATCACATACCTGATGGTGTTGCTTGTGGTGTTTATGTGTCCAAATACAGAGGCAAATCAAGTAATAAGTTATACTGAAATAAAATCTCATCTAAATGATATCAGGTTAACAGCCAATGTTGTAGCTGGTGGTGATATCCAAATGGACAAAACAAAATTATAATAATGCCATATCTACAGTATTTGTCTGTGTTCTCTACTGGGAAACAGTTTGCAGGCTGGTGACGAGGTGAAATAAACTTAAAAATAAAACGAGCCGCATTAAGATTTGGATTAACTAACGGGGTCCTCAATGCAGATGTTTGTAAAACCACAAATTAGGTGGCTGTGTCGTTTCCTGATCAAAACGCGACAAACGTAAATAAACGGATTAGAAAATGTCTCTTTCTCTATGATCTCTTCAAAACATAATAATTCCTTGTATATAAGATAAGATAAGATTTATTTGTCATTGTCATCAACAGATTACAACCAGATTGAGATTTGCTCGACTCGAGTTAAGATGCAGGTTATGTGTATAAACATAATATACAAAGATAAAGAAATAAATAGTACAAAATGAGAAATAAATAGACATCAGAAGATGGTTGCAGCGCCTGGAGGTGTCGCAACAGAATTTACATTTTTAACAAAGTGGTGTCAAGAGCAGAAGTTCTTATGCCTTTGAATTTAGTGAAGGAATATTGAAGAATATATTGAAATATCATCAAAATATACCAGACTGCAGGAGGAGACTGTGCTAAGCAGTCAGAATTTGTACTATCGCCCAGCATTGTTAGAGTACTGACGATTATTTTACATTTTCTCAGTCTTATGTTGACTGACATGCTCTGCAAACATGTCAATATATGTAAACAGTTATGATATTATGCAAACTAATTCCTTGCTCATTTAATGGAAGCCACATTATTTTGTTTGCACTTTAAGACTTCTCTGGGCTGCAGAAGCAAAGCTGTGCAACTTGGTAATCTGACAATATTCTTACAGTTAAAAGTTTGTCTGGCAAACCTGTTAAACGATTTTACCTCCAAAACGATGACAGCAAGTAAATATTATTTATTTAGACAATCAAATAAACTGGTCCAAAACGTGAATCAGATGATAGTGCTAACTAAACTCGTACCAGCGACCGCTGAGCTCTGAGAGCCGTTTTAACCACTAAACTATGACGACAGTAATAATAATAATCCAACCTGTTATTGATTCTGATCTAACGGACACTCTGCGCTGTAAGAAGCAAACCTGGATTAACTGGTGACACTTTCAGAATCTCAGTTTGAGTGAAGATTTGAACCCGTTTCTGATGTAAAAGTACACTGCCTGGCCAAAAAAAAGTCGCCACCTGGATTTAACTAAGCAAATAGGTACAAGCCTCCTATTGGATAAGTGCTGCATAGGCGATTATCTTTCAGCTGGCAACAAGTTATTTAACCCCAGCTGATGCAATGAGTAACTCCTCATTTCTTAAACAACCATGGCAAAAGACACATCCTGTGGTCGTGGAAAAGACGTTAGTCTGTTTAAGAAGGGTCAAATCATTGGCATGCATCAAGCAGAGAAAGCATCTAAGGAGATTGCAGAAACTACTAGAATTGGGTTAAGAACTGTCCAACGCATTATTAAAAACTGGAAGGATGGTGGGGAACCATCGTCTTCCAGGAAGAAATGTGGTCGGAAAAAAATCCTGAATGATCGTGATCGGCGATTACTTAAACGTTTGGTCAAATCAAATCAAAGAAAAACAACAGCAGAACTCAGGAGTATGTTTAATTGTGAACGCAAAAGCATTTCCACACGCACAATGCGAAGGGAACTCAAGGGGTTGGGATTGAACAGCTGTGTAGCCGTAAGAAAACCTCTAATCAGTAAGGCTAACCAGAAAAAAAGGCTTCAGTTTGCTAGGGAGCATAAAGATTGGACTCTGGAGGAATGGAAGAGGGTCATGTGGTCTGATGAGTCCAGATTTACCCTGTTCCAGAGTGATGGGCGCATCAGGGTAAGAAGAGAGGCAGGTGAAGTGATGCACCCATCATGCCTAGTGCCTACTGTACAAGCCTGTGGGGGCAGTGCTATGATCTGGGGTTGCTGCAGTTGGTCAGGTCTAGGTTCAGCAACACTGTGTGCCCAAAGAATGAGGTCAGCTGACTACCTGAATATACTGAATGACCAGGTTATTCCATCAATGGATTTTGTCTTCCCAAATGGAACGGGCATATTCCAAGATGACAATGCCAGGATTCATGGGGCTCACATTGTGAAAGAGTGGTTCAGGGAGCATGAGACATCTTGTTCACACATGGATTGGCCACCACAGAGTCCAGACCTTAACCCCATTGAGAATCTTTGGGATGTGCTGGAGAAGGCTTTGCGCAGTGGTCAGACTCTCCCATCATCAATACAAGATCTTGGTGAAAGATTAATGCAACACTGGATGGAAATAAATCTTGTGACACTGCAGAAGCTTATTGAAACAATGCCACAGCGAATGAGGCTGTAATCAAAGCTAAAGGCGGTCCAACAAAATATTAGAGAGTGTGACCAGTTTTTGGTGGCGACTTGTTTTTTGGCCAGGCAGTGTATAAAAGACAATAGTTTTTTGTCTCTTATGGTTGAGTTTTAGAGTCACTTGATGAAAATAATAAAGATGTTTAATTAAATTACGAGAAAAAATATCAACAACAAAGAAGAAATGACACTGCCACATAGATCTGCCATGTCTTCTGTAAATGAACTAGGAAATAAACTATAACATGTTACAAAAACAGTGTTTAAAAAGATTTTGCTATTTTGTGGATATCTAATTGAAATATCATACAATATGAGGGAGATGTGAAAAACAACATAGCCAGTCGATCTTTTTAAACATTTTATTTTAATCCCATGACTCTTCAACATTTATGTGGCTTTCAGGGATTAATCTTTGCTTTCAGATCTGCTTATGGCATCTTGAGATCTTCTTTTGACGAATTTCAACCTCTGAAGCAACACAGAAATTAGGACAAGTTCTGCGTAATTTACATGTTTTGGAGACTTTACATATAAATAATAAAGGCAACATACCATGTTAGACCAATAAAAGTCTTTCTAATTAGTTATTCCCGAGATCTTAATGGGTGTCTTACGGAATCCGATAGTATTTTTGCAAAAATTTGTAGTTCTTAAAGCTTTTTGCATTGTTTACTTCCTGGTTTGGTAAAGGGGTCCTAAAAAGCCACGCCCACAGAAACCTCTGTGTCTCCCAGCTGCCGCCACCGGTAAATCCATAACACTGGGGTCGGTCCATCCGAAGGTTCTGGAGTTATTCTTTATTTATTTAAACAACTCGGCTTCTTTTTCTGAATTTCACAGAAATGGACCCAACCTCTCCTCGGTTCTGGTCAGTTTAAGCCTGATGCCAGAAATAAACCCGGTTCTACTAAGACTAGAACCAGAGAACCTTGACTGTTCTGATCGGGTTTGTTCAACCGGACTGAACCGAGTCTGAAACCATCAAAGTGTTTCTGGACCCAACATCTGGACCTCTGCTGGTTCTGAAAGACCCGGTTCATTTTCTGGTTAGGACTGTTGTAATTATTATTTTAGTAATCGATTATTCTGACGTTTAATCGAGTAAAACATTTGATAAAATAAAATATTGGTAAAATCTGCCATAACAGCAGTATTAATATTGAATATCAGCATCTGCAGATTTTTCATGCGTTTTCCAGTAACTTTTCTGTAGTTTAGAAAATGAACCTGTAACAATAACCAGTTATTGTTACAGGTTATTGTAACAATTTTATATATATATATATATATATATATATAGGCCTGTCACGATAGCAAATTTTGCTGAACGATTAATTGTCTCAAAAAATTATTGCGATAAACGATAATATTGTCTGAAGACCTTTTTACACTGATTTAATGGAAATGATGTAATAATGCAGGCGATTTCCTGCCACAGATAGATACACTTTATTTTCAAAAGAATATTTAACACTGGAGCTGATAAACAAAATAAACAAAACAACCAAAAATAAAATGGATTCTCAGTCTCTATTAACAAAAAATGTACTTGATAAAAACTAAACAACATAAAGCCAAAGTGGAAATAAATACTGCATTCAACCAAAAGAGTGCAGATTATGAAGTCTGTATATTATGTTGCCCTTCAGTAATAATTAGATTTAAATAGAGAAGATGGGCACATCGACTACCTGATGCAATAATTCACACTACATGATTTTTTGCTCCTATTTTTCCCCTTACAACAATCTTAGATCGTTGGTCTTTCTAAGATTGTGTGGTGTGTTACGGTAGATCGTCGTTGCCGCTCCGATCTAAATCAGGGGTTTTCTCGACTGGGCGCTTAAGCAGCCTGTTAAATGTGACAGGCAGCCAATCAGAAAGCGCGGATTCCCCTCCCTGCTTTCTGAGGGTAAATTACGGAGGGGAATCCCAAACAGCTGACACGGCGCAACCCGAAGTCCAGCGGACATTGGAGATGATATGTGGAAACAACATTAATGTTTATTCAACATGCAAAGAATATAGAAATGACAAGAGGAGGAGTTGGAGAGAAATTGCTACCGCAGTTGATAAACCCGGTAACTTTTCAGCTGTTCTTCGTTAACGTGACATAAACAGGTTCTAATGATTTTCATTCAGTCAGGACTTTACGCTGACACTAGCCACATGCATTGCAGGTAGATTGTAGTAAAGCATTGATTAATGCCTGGTTTTAAAATTAGTTCACTGAACTTGTAGCCATTATTTTGTGCCCATTGTTGGACACCACACGGCAGGAACGAACCCGATCGAACCGTTATACCTAGGATTTCTGTCGGCTAATGTGTGGGTCTGTCAGGTTTTGAAAATGAGCTGATAATCGGCCGACAGCTCTAAGATCGTGTCGTCTGCGCTGGGCTTTACACTAAGGAAATGAGGAAGGGAGGGTCAGTGGAGAGCACCGGAGTTGAGCCTTTTTTCATTCGGTGTCATCAACAGAAAGAGAAAAAGGCCGGAAGAGACGATAATGCCGATAATTGAAATGACGTCGATAGTTTTAATTTATCGTACGATTAATCGATTTATCGTTTATCGCGACAGGCCTATATATATATATATATATATATATATATATATATATATATATATATATATATATATATATATATATATATATATATTGTTACAGGTTAACCTGTAACAATAACCTGCTATTGTTACAGGTTAACTTGACTCAAGGTGTCCAGGTTAACCTGTAACAATAACCTGCTATTGTTACAGGTTAACCTGGCTCAAGGTGTCCAGGTTAACCTACAGGTTATTGTAACAACCTGTAACAACAATACAGGTTATTGTATTATTGTTACAATGACCTGTAACAATAACCTGCTATTGTTACAGGTTAACTTGACTCAAGGTGTCCAGGTTAACCTGTAACAATAACCTGCTATTGTTACAGGTTAACCTGGACAACAATTCTACAAAAATCTGAAGCTATATCGAATTTAATAATAAACTCAGACACTAGTTTAATGGAAGAACTGTCTCTTTACCCAGACTCTTAATAGCTTTATGTTCACGTTACCTTTGTGTTAGCGTCAGCTTTGTGTTCATGTTAGCATTGTGTTTGCGTTAGCTTTATGTTAGCTTTAGCTGTGTGTTAGTGTCAACTTTGTGTTAGCGTCAGCTTTGTTTGCCTTAGCTTTCTGTTCATGTTGACAATGTGTTCGCGTTAGCTTTATTTTAGCTTTGTGTTAGCGTCAGCTTTATATTAGCTTTAGCTTAGTTATAGCGTCAGCTTCGTGCTTTCCTTAGCTTTCTGTTCTTGTATTAGCTTTAGCTTTGTGTTAGCGTCAGCTTCGTGCTTTATGTTAGCTTTAGCTTCGTGTTAGCATCAGCTTTGTGTTTGCCTTAGCTTTCTGTTCATGTTGGCAATGTGTTCGCGTTAGCTTTATGTTAGCTTTAGCTTTGTGTTAGCGTCAGTTTCGTGCTTTATGTTAGCTTTAGCTTTGTGTTAGCGTCAGCTTTGTGCTTTGTTAGCTTTAGCTTCGTGTTAGCGTCAGTTTTGTGCTTTATGTAAGCTTTAGCTTTGTGTTAGCGTCAGCTTTGTGCTTTATGTTAGCTTTAGCTTCGTGTTAGCGTCAGTTTTGTGCTTTATGTTAGCTTTAGATTTGTGTTAGCGTCAGCTTTGTGCTTTGTTAGCTTTAGCTTCGTGTTAGCGTCAGTTTTGTGCTTTATGTAAGCTTTAGCTTTGTGTTAGCGTCAGCTTTGTGTTTGTGTTAGTGACGGGGTTCACAGTACACCCTCCAGCTCTCTAGCGCCACCATGCGCTCTGCCTCCACCTACTGTGACTGAGATGGACGGACATTTATTTCCGGGTTCCTCCGTTAAGCGTCATCAGCGCCGCCATGTTCAGTCCAACGGTGAAACACTGAACAGTTGCTGGGTCAGAACCAGGGCTGGTTCTGGTTACACAGCTGATAATATTGACCCGGTACCAGGAACAGCTGGATGTCCTGGAACTCAAACGGACCAGAATCGGTCCGGTATCAGAACTGGCTGTGATGCGTCCTCAGGGCGGCGGCGCGGCGGTCATCGACATGGAGAACATGGACGACACGTCGGGCTCCAGTTTCGAGGATGTGGGCGAGCTGCACCAGAGGATGAGGGAGGAACAGGAAGTGGCTGAGGAGGCGGCGGCCGCCGACGCCGACGGTGCCGACGACTTCCTTGGTGTGAAGGGGCTAAAAGGTCAGCTGGGTCGGCAGGTGGCGGACGAGGTGAGTTCTTGCCAACCGATGGGAGCCAGAATGTTGCTATGGCGATGGCAGGATGCTGTAAGCCCCGCCCCCTCCCTCTGTTTCCTTCAGGTGTGGCAGGCGGGGAAGCGGCAGGCGTCCAGAGCCTTCAACCTCTATGCCAACATCGACATCCTCAGGCCGTACTTCGACGTGGAGCCTGCCCAGGTGCGCAGCAGGTGAGAACTCCACTTCCTGTGTCCTGTCAGCTACTTCCTGTTCCCACACTAAGCTAGCCTTTCCCCACGCCAGGCTGCTGGAGTCCATGATACCTGTCCGCATGATCACCTTCCCCCAGGTAAACCCCGCCCCTCTTGCAGTAGGCCCCGCCCTCTCCAGGTGAGCTCCAGGTGAGCTGCTGTGCTTCCTCTGCAGAAGGTGGCGGGGGAGCTGTACGGCCCGCTGATGCTGGTCTTCACCCTGGTGGCCATCTTGCTGCACGGCATGAAGACTTCTGGGACCGTCATCGTAAGGACGCGCTCAGCCCGCCCTCTGCCCGCCCTCTGCCTGCCTGTCCTCACCTGTCCCTCCCTCCGTCTCCAGGTGGAGGGCACCCTGATGGGGACGGCCATCGGGACGTGCTTCGGCTACTGGCTCGGCGTTTCCTGCTTCGTCTTCTTCTTGGCCTACCTGGTCAATGCTCAGATCACCTTGCTGCAGATGCTCTCCCTGCTGGTGGGTACCGCTGCCCCCCACCCCCACAGCTCCCCATGACCCCCTGACATCACTTCCTGTCGCCAGGGTTACGGCCTGTTCGGGCACTGCGTGGTCCTCCTGGTCACCTACAACATCCACTTCCACTTCCTGTTCTACGGCCTGTGGCTGCTGGTGGGAGGACTGTCCACGCTGCGCATGGTAGGACTGCGTTTCCCATCAGCCCCTGCCTCAGCCCATTTCCCATGAGCCTCTGCTCCTCATCCCCTGTGTGTCCTGCAGGTGGCGGTGTTGCTCTCCCGGACGGTGGGCCAGACGCCGCGGCTGCTGCTCTGCGGTTCGCTGGCGCTGCTGCACATGAGCTTCCTGCTGTACCTGCACTTCAGCTACCACCGCATCCTGGAAGGTCAGAACCGGGTCAGGACCAGAACCGGGTCAGGGTCAGGACCGGGTCAGGGTCAGGGTCGGTTCAGAACCAGAACCGGGTCAGGACCAGCTGAGTTTAACATCTGCAGATACATTTCTGTTTTGGTCTAGAAATAATGTGAGCAATCGCTGAGAAGTCCGATGCCTCGTGATTTGACTAGACCAGTGGTCCTCAACCCCCGGGCCGCGGACTGGTACCGGTTCGTGAACCAGTTGGTACCGGGCAGCGCAAGAAATAATTAAATATTTTGAAGGGATATGTAAACGTTACCATAGCGACCAGAGTCAGAGAGCGTTAGGGCAGTGGAGAGATGAGACGAGAGGAGTTTGTGAGTTTTAGGTCTGGTTCACACCATTTAAGGATTGTGGGCCAATTTTCCAAACCTCTGTGACCACAGAGCCGATAAAAGTCCAACAGGTTCGGTCGGTTCGTGAGTCCAGCAGCAACACACCACAGAACCGATTCCAGGAGAAAATCCAGTAAAACCCCCAACAGACCAAACATGAATTTAGAATAATCAAACAGGATGATGATGTAGAAGCAGCAGTGATAGTTTGTGGCTCATTTTAAGCGATAAAAGACGAAACAAAAAGAAAAGATGTTTGATAAAAGATGGCGGAGCAGCTGCTCTATTTGCTGCTCTATGATTTGGAGGTGAGTTATGTTTTTTCATAGTTAACATGTTTAACTGAATAATCATAACCACATATAATAAATATATATAAAATGACCTTTACATATAGTAATAAACATTTCCACATATCACCTCCGATGTCCACCGGACTCTCAGTTGCCATGACAACTGTTTGGGATTCCCCTCCGTTCTGACGTCACCGCGCTTTCTGATTGGCTACCTGTCACATTCGACAGGCTGCGTTTCGCTCCCAGTCAGAGAAAACTTGCGATAATCGGGCCGAGACAAAGTAGAATATGTCTGATTTTAGATCGGGCATATTCTACACACCACCACTAACACACCGCACACTGCAGGAGGTTGGAAGATTGTCGTAAAGGGAAAATCGGGGCAAAAAACAAACAACAACAAAAAAAGGCTCATCTGAGAGTCCCCCCCACCCCCTGGATGGCAGCAAAATTGCCGAGCCTCGACCGGTGGGCGGTAATAAAAAGGTTGGGGGCCAGTGGACTAGACCATCAGCCTGGCTGCTTCTGGAAACCTTCCAGAGATGAAAGAAGCAAACCCTTGCAATGGGATTTAAACACAGAGCAACCAGAGAGGAGGTTGCTCTGTTGACAACCTCCTCTCTGTCTCTGAGCTGATTCTGGCAGCACGGCGCCCCCTGCAGGCTGTTCACCACGTCACGCCGTGTTCGGCTTTAATGAGTCGGTTTCCTGGGTTTGTTGAGACAATCGCTGCAGAAGAGTCCGGTGGAACGAAGCGGTTCCAGTAAACAATTTTTACTGGATGGTTGATAGAACCAGTTCACCCAGTTTAACCATCATACATAGAAAAACTGGCGATGTTGTTACCAGTGGAGACTCCATGTGTCGGTTTCAGTTGACGTATCACGGCCCGGTTCTACAGCTCCATGTCCGGATCCACATGTTCCCTCGGGATTGGGCGGCCCATTTGGGTCAGAACCAACTCATGTTCTGCTTGGCTCTGTTCCAGGTCTGCTGGACTCTCTGGAAGGACCCGACCCGGCTGCCATGGAGAGGGTGGCCCGAGATGTTCACCAGGTGACCCTGAACGCCACCGCCAGGAGCCTGGGGAAGGCCCAGTGAGGGCCCGGTCAGGGCCCAGTCAGGGCCCGGTGAGGGCTGCTCTGCCTGGACCTTCTGGACCTGGTCTCCTTCAGCAGAACTTTCTCTCTGGTTCTGGTTCTCTGCTTCCTCTGGGTTTCTCTCTCCTTCTGCTCATTTTCAGCATCTTTATTATTGTTTATTAATGTTTATTATTGTTATTATCTTTGTTGTTGTTGTTTATTACAGATGTTGTGTTTGAGTCAGTTAGAAACTCTGGGAAATCTCAGTGTCTCTGACCTTCACAGGAAACTGAAACCTGTCTGTGTTCAACATGTTAATAAAGATCTGAGTCCCATCTACTGGTTCTGAACTGGTTCTGAACTGGCAACAGGTGCAGTTCTGTATTTCTGCCAGCAGGCGGCGCAGCCTACCATAACAGACAAACTGATGGTTCCCCTCCAGAACCCTCCAGCAGGCCGAGCAGTAAAGGATCCAGCTGCAGGGAGTTGGAACGCTGTCTGCTACGATGCCCTGCCACTTTCAGTCGTTTCTCACTCAGCAAAACCCAGTGAATCAGCCACCAGGTGGCGCTGCAGCAGGCCGCTTCTCTAGATCAGGACCAGCTGCGGATCCAAAACGGTTCCTGGAGTTTAAGGGTCAGTGAGCTGAACCCAGCAGGGGGCTCCTGGATCACTTGAGTCAAAGCGTCGCTTAGCAACAGTAAGGTCTATTAAAATGATTTGGGTCCATATGCTGGACTGATTAGACCATCATATGTGATGTTTTAGTGCCATGGGAATGCAGAAGCTATTCTGAGAAACTAATTCTCCAAGATTCTGTTTTTGTGGGATTTCTAGCTGGTTCTGATCAGTGCGTCCAGATTTACTCGGCTCTAAGACGTTCCCTCTTATTTTGGCTTCTCAAATCCAGCGATGTCTGATGCGCAGCGAAATACCCACAAGCCACGGCTCATTGCGCTTTTATTTTGAAAACCGACACGCAGTGAAGCAGTCACGTGACCTGCATAATGTGGCACGTCGCTTGTGGGTCACGTGGTTTTCAGCAAGAGGAAAAACCCATCGAGGTGGAGCTTCATCTGACACGCCTGGCGTTATTTGTCCCCTCACTATCAGCAGCAGGTCTGATAAGCCCCTCCCCCCGCAGGGTGAGCTCTCTCCCTTTAGCTCCTCCCACACAGGTGAGTTCAGGTACTACAGCAGCACAATAAATAGTTCATTATTGTGGAGAATGTCACTGACTTCATCAGCTTGCTGCGTCATTAAACTCGTTTTCTCAGCTGAAGCTCTAATCCCTGAGCGTTGTCTGCAAGGTGGGTTTGAAGGTTAAAGGTCTTTCATTCTGACAAAGTTAATCAAACCGTTTCAGCTACACAGAAAAATCTTTGGAAACAACCTGCGAGTCTCAGCGCAGGGGCGCGGAATCTCCTCCTGCCGCCAGATGGCAGCAGAGAGACGATGATCAATGATGTATACCGACGGTTCCTCAGCTGTACACAATAATAAATGCATGTCTGTGTCGCTACGCATCACCAGCGGTTATTTACAAGTCCACGTCGCTGCAGCAAACAGAAAGGGGCGGGGACGGACAACTGTCAGTCTCATACCTTATATGGAAATGGGACTATTTCATTCCGGAAATGAAGGGGGCGCTAGTGACACTATTTCCTGTACCGATCGTGTTATAATAATTATACTAATAATAACGTATTTTATTTGACAACGCCTTTTAAAACACCCAAGAACACTTTCAACATTAAAAATACAAATTAAATAGTAAAGAAATGGCTACAAAACGTGATATGTCACGTGGTATGTCTGTCACGTGGTAAGTCACTTTTTTTATTTTCAAATCTTTATTAAATCTTTATTTAAAATTATATTAGTAACAAACAATCTAGAATAAGCAACAATAAGGAAACATTATGGAGATGTATTTATCTATCCTTACACCCAATCTATCTCAAACAAAAGTAATAAAACATAAATCAAATCAATATTTTGGAGACAAATGTACATTACATTAAGAGCACATTTATCCATCCATTAATTATCATGATTGATCCCTATAGTTGGGTCATGAGGGCTGCTGACCCTGGACAGATCGCCTGTCCATCGCAGATTAAGAAAATAGATATAAACAAATGAAGTTCAAATAATATATTTTGATGTTGTGAATGGTACTCTTAAAATAAATAAGTTACAATCTAAAATATAATAGCCTCTGGCTTATTAAATAAGAACTAGATGGAAAAGAGGTTTGGTCTGTAAAACATTTAGTCAACAATTTTGGCCAACTTAGTACGTCCATTCACAGTGCACTTTTGTTGTTTATTTGCCAAATATTTTTCTTATTATTCACATTGTGAATATAATTTACAAACAAACCAAAGGACTTCTGAACTTCTAACAAGTGCCGTTCAGAAAACTAGAATATTCTTGGTTGCAGGTGACCTGGCTCAGCTATTATCATTGTTTACCATAATGTCTCATTGGAAACTTTTGCTATAAGGAATCCAGTTCAACCAGTAAACTGATTGGTGTCCCACTATTCCATTTAGAAATTCAATTCTATCAATTGCAATCGATTCGTAAAATAAAGCCCTTAAATATCCAATTGTTGCAAAACCCAAAGAGATTAATTAAAACTTTAAATGTAGCTTCAACCTAGAAAAACTCACACAGAGAGAAAGTTTTAGAAAGTTTATTTGACAAGAAATAATCTTTGGCGCTCGGACCCTGGCAGTAGACACTGCACTGGTAACTGCCAGAGAGAATGATCTTTTTTCTATATGAAAACCTTTTTGAATAAAGTCACTGGTTACATAAATTAAACCAATGTGTAAATTCTAACTATAACTGTCTTCATCTCACCTGCTCAGCCAATCACCTGATCATGTGTCTCCATCCCAGCCTAACGGCGCCGGGCTCATCTCCTCCACCCTTCATAAAGTCCGGCTTGATGTGTGCAACTGCTCCTCATCTGAGCTTCCATCACCTCCACCCCGACTACACCTTCGCTCTGCTCGTTTAATCTTGTTTGTATCTGAACAATATGTTTCTTTATGTGCTACTTTATTACAAAAAAACCCCAAGTTGATTCTGACTGTTAAAACATAAACTTAGCTGTATGTCAGGTTTGTAAAGAAAATTTGTATTGATTCCAGTCATTGTTCAAAAAGTATAGGAAACATTGTATTTACACATATAAAATATTGCAAGTTATTAGCTTTGCTTGCATTTAAAATTTTTAAAACAAGGTTATCCTATTGTTAAATAACGCTGTTACAATATATTTACAACTACTTTATTGGTTCTACTCTCTCCAACAAATTACAGCCACAATGTAACTTTGTGTGGAAACGGCACCATTTCTATGAAAACTAAATAATGTAAATCAACTGAGCTACAACAAAAGGAACATTCAAAAATGTAAATAATATTGAAAGAACACATTATTAAAAAGGATGACTGCACAAGTCAAAAGGCAAATATTCTTTAGCAGAAATGATTTAAAATGGCATGTCACAAAAAAAACGAACAATGTGTGACAACTGAAATGTGTGAAAGACTGTGGAAAGCAACTAATATTCTCCTTGCATTCAGTATTGACAGTCAGTGCAGTGTCCAGGTCGGCCATCACAGTAGTAACCAGGGTACTCTCCTCGTCTTCCATTGCCGGTGAAGCCCACAGTCTTTATATCACCGGTGGCAGGAAAAACACGTTACAACCGCAAAAGGAATCCGGTTTTCTGCCTTGAATGTTTTTGAAAATTTGCCCCAGTTGATCTCACCTGTTAATGAAAAATCGATTTCATGTAGTTGAAATCTAATTTCACATGTTTTAGGTGAAAAAAGTCAAAGGTCCTTACCATCCAGCCAAGCAAAGTGAGTCTTCTTCCTGAAAACTGGCTCAGACTCAACGGCTTCAAAGCACCTGCAGGTCAATGCCAAGGTGAGGTAAGCTGAGTCTCCTTGTGCTAGCGCCACCTCCTGGAGAACAGCTTCAAGAACATTCAGAGGCATCTGAAAAAACCAAACGAAATAAAAAATCACATTGCACATTATGATCAGTAAAACAGTAGTTAATAATAGCCATTTCACCAAATACTTTGTTACTCTTACTAGTGTAGTTTATTGCAGTTACTTACTAAACACAACAGCGTTATTTAACAATAGGATAACCTTGTTTTAGAAATTTTAAATGCAAGCAAAGCTAATAACTTGCAATATTTTATATGTGTAAATACAATGTTTCCTATACTTTTTGAACAATGACTGGAATCAATACAAATTTTCTTTACAAACCTGACATACAGCTAAGTTTATGTTTTAACAGTCAGAATCAACTGTTGGGGTTTTTGTAATAAAGCAAGCACATACAGAAACATATTGTTCGGTTACAAAGTCATAATACAAACATAAGATTAAAGGTATCCTGAGCCGGACTTTATGAAGAGAGATGAGCCCGGCGCCGTTAGGCTGGGATGGAGACACATGATCAGGTGATTGGCTGAGCAGGTGAGATGAAGACAGTTATAGTTAGAATTTACACATTGGTTTAATTTATGTAACCAGTGACTTTATTCAAAAAGGTTTTCATATAGAACAAAGATCATTCTCTCTGGCAGTTACCAGCGCAGTGTCTACTGCCAGGGTCCGAGGGCCAAAGATTATTTCTTGTCAAATAAACTTTCTAAAACCTACTTTCTGTGTGAGTCTTTCCAGATTGAAGCTACATTTAAAGTTTTAATTAATCTCTTTGGGTTTTGCAACTATTGGATATTTAAGGTCTTTATTTTATGAATCGATTGCAATTGATAGAATTGAATTTCTAAATGGAATAGTGGGACACCAATCAGTTTACTGGTTGAACTGGATTCCTTATAGCAAAAGTTTCCAATGAGACATTATGGTAAACAATGATAATAGCTGAGCCAGGTCACCTGCTACCAAAAATATTCTAGTTTTCTGAACTTCACTTGTTAGAAGTTCAGAAGTCCTTTGGTTTGTTTGTAAATTATATTCACAATGTGAATAATAAGAAAAATATTTGGCAAATAAACAATAAAAGTGCACTGTGAATGGACGTACTAAGTTGGCCAAAATTGTTGACTAAATGTTTTACAGACCAAACCTCTTTTCCATCTAGTTCTTATTTAATAAGCCAGAGGCTATTATATTTTAGATTTTAACTTATTTATTTTAAGAGTATGTTGTTGCGCAACACCCCCCCCCCCCCCCCCCCCCCCTTCTGTCTCTACTGTCTCACTCTCTACTTCCTCTTCTGAGAGGGGAGATGTGCTACCAGCTCTCCTTCTAACGGGTTAATTGAGTTTCCTAAATCTGCCGGGATTTACCCTGTCCAGAACTGAAGTAAACTCTGTTTAAGCTGGTTTCGAGAAACGATTCGCCTGGTTTTCTGACGGCCTACATCCAGGTGTCCCACCCTTCTTCCCCCTGTGAATTAGCCAGACTGAGCAGCCTACAGCCAACTAGTTTCACAGAGCACACCTGTTAACGGTCGCTCGTTCTCTATTTTACAACTTGCATTTGTTATTGAACCAGGTAGGTTTTAGTGACTCGGGCGAGTCCCAAGGATGACGTTTTAAATTTGGGCTACCAGCAACCTAAAAACATTTTAAACTTTTTCCTCTCCAGAATCAAACATCACAGCTATTTTACAACCATCAAAGAACTTTAAGGTGACTCATTAACTGAATGTCCACAACATCTTTTAGATTTTCTTTATGCTAAATATTTTATTAGTAAGGCAGTTTTGCAAGGGTCAGTACAGCTTAATTCAGTAGCAGAAATAATCAAATAAGTAAAATCAATCATCTAGTCTATCTTTCCCTACTGCTGATACTGAAAACTAAAAAAGCGAACCTTTGAGAGAGACGGACGGAGTTTGGTGTTTCGAACCCCAGACCTGGCTTGATGATGAAGAAGGTGCTGCAGCAGGAGGAAGATGTTGATCGGCGAAGGCAGGAATCTCTGTAGGTCTGATGAGCTTCTTTTCCGCATGGATGGTGAGGTCACACAGGACTTGGTGCAGGAAGGAAAAAAGGCACCAGTTCTTCTTCTTTGTCTTTGCCTTTGTCTTTGTCTTCATCTTTGTCTTTGGGGTCTGAACCCAGCTGATGAGAGAAGTGCGATGTGAAGCCACAGGTTGTGGGCCTGACCGGTTGGTCTCCATGAGAAGGTCAGTCTTCGGCTCCGTGGCCCCGGCTCTTCTTCAGCTGCAGAGTTCTTTGTCCATCTCTTGGCTCGAAGCTGCCCGGAGGATCCAACGAAAGGTTCCTCTTTTGCACCCACCTTTTATAGGGTTTCTGACTGCTCAGACAGATGATCTCATATCCATCACTGTCTTACAGACATTTCCTGATGTCTGTGCTAATGTCAGGGTTGCTCAACCTCCTATGTCCATTGCCTGCACAACCTTTTACCTAAATAAGGCGTTGATCATCTCTGCTCTCCTGTTAGTTCCTTGCCTTTCACCTTTCACCCACTCTCCTCTACCTACAACATATCAGTGATGTTTAATTGCAGTTACACCTTTTACACCATTTCAAGTTCAATGTCAAAATCACATTTATATCACATTTATTTTCTTTAGCTTCTCTGATTTAGCATTCCTTTATGATTTTATAACCATAACTTATTAATTATCCTTATTATAATCCTAATGTGAGTTATTACAGATGTTTTTCTGAAAAGAAACCAAGAATAATACATGATTCTAATTATTTAATACTAAAGTTACAGTTACTTGTTTTTCTTGTAAGTGTTCTCACAAATGTTCGTGTAAATATTATTACAAGTAAACCATTATTAATATAAGTATTTTACTTTGAATCTTATCAAATTACCAAAATGTTTAGATTTAATTCTTTAAACTTTCATGCTTTAAAATAAGAAATAGTCTCAGCTATTTTTATAAATCTGCAGGCTGGAAACTTACTTCCTCTTTTTCCAGGAAACCTGCTTTTCCTGTTTCATGACTCTCTCTGGCTGACTATGATTTCTTATGATTAGATAGAAAAAAGTAGAATTAAAGCAAAGTTTGCTGGACACAAAAACAACACACACAACCAGATTTATTTTATTGACACCTAAGTCTACTGTTGGGCCTAGATGTCACTTGAGTGATTCATTTTAAAGATAACTTTATTTATTATTACTGTTAAACTAAAATCTCCAGCATGGGGAAGTGGGATGAGCTCGGATTTTCTTGACACCCCCTCCACGAGGTCAGACCTTTCACATGCTGGGAGTCCATCACCCTCCTGCAGTTCGCCGTCCTCATCCCCTGGAAAGAGAAGATGTTCGTCTGGGATGCGAAGATGCAGATTCTTCATCCTCAGTTGTCACAAAGGGCTCAGTGTAGTCATCAAAACTCCACTTCTCTTGACACCCCCTCCTTGGAGTTTTGATTTCCCCCATGAGGTGATGAATGTCGAAGAAAACTTGGATCGCTCTGATTCTTCTACAGGAACCTTCGCTGGATGAACTGTCGGTTCTTCAGGATGTGGAATGGTTCTTTAGGGAAGGGAAGATGGGCTGAGACAGAAGGCCTCAAAAAAAAAAAATTCTGGCTGTTCAGCAGAGCAAAGCAAAAAGCATAAGCATCGTGACGCTTTATACGTAATCATGATCCTTTTCCATTTTAATCCATCAGGTTGTGACAGGAGTTCTTCTTTAGCATAGTCCAATTTCTTCACGGCCCTCCCAGTCCAAAGCCTTGAAGTTGTTCTTTGAACGGCAACCTTCCTGTAATAGTGGCCAGTCTACTGTAGGATGGCATGGTGCTTGATTCTCTGGCCATCTTCTCGTAATGTTCTGGTTTGCTGTAGCTAAGAACTGGCTTGAGCACTGCTTCCTCAGGGACCCCTTTCTTCATCAGTAGTACTGTGTTGAAGTTCAGTACTTACTTTACAAAATCTTGGGCGTTGAATCCCAGCTTGATCACCGTAGTTGCAGGCCGATCTTGAGCTTTAATCCAAACTCTCTGCCCTGTTTTCAGTGACACTTCGAGCTGCAACTTCCCTTTTCCTTCTGAGCAAAAAGGAGAAGTGTCTTCGCCTCCCTGCTTTCTGTGACGTGAACGGAGTTCCTCTGCAGGGGAAGACCTGCTCTTCTAGCAGTTGTCACTGTGTCCATCAGCACCAAGAGGTACTTCTCACCTCTCTTTCCTGTTGTCCCCATTGGCTCTGCTACATCCATGCAGACTGAACCCCATGGGACTGTGCTCTTGATGAACAAACCTTCCATCCGCTGCCCTGGGTGCCCTGCGTATCGACCACATACCTCAAAGCCACACAGCTGCATCGGATGGGCTGAAGGGACATCCAGCAGTCCTGCTTGCTCAGTTCTTCACGGGGGTGTAGCACGCCTGCATATTCGAGGGCCTTATGCACGCACCGTACTACCTGGTCCCCGTGCTACTCTAGGACCACCTGTCCTTAGGTGTTCTGTCCCACCTCGACACCGGCAGAGACAACCTTTCTTAGTGGCACGAAAGGTCGTCATCTTTGCCCCTCCATAGGGCTTCTTCTCAGGTGTGCGCCTTGTCGCTGCACCTCAAGTTTCGGGTGGAGCCTCAGTTCTGCTTTCTTCTTCCACAAATCTTTGTGTGCCACGGGCTTGCCCTTTGCAGTCTCGAAACCATTTTCTTCCCAAATGGCCAAGTCCTCTCTAAGGGCCTGAGCACAGTAGTAAATGTCAGTTACTAACCTGGCACTCTTGATTTTCCTTTTCACCAGCTCCAGCAATCCTTCCAGTACTGCCGTTACTTCTCCGGCTTGAGCACTACCGGGAGCTTTTCCTTTCTGACAGCATTTCTCTTTGCCGTCCTGCTTCAGAATAAATCCCCAGTATGCCGACTGGTCGGACCCCTTTCTGGATCCATCGGTGTAGCTTGTCCATTCCAGTTGTCCTGGCTTCTCAGATGTCGCTTGCGGTCGTTTCTTACTGGTGGGTTGTGCTGGCCCAATTTCAAGCTCCGGGTCCAGCAGGACGTCTTTAACCATGTCTGCGTCTGTGTGATGATGTCAGCTGCTGGTGTTTGTTCCTCTGTTGCCGGATGTCTTCTCGATGGCTGCAGTGGAGGACGCGGTGTGGTTCCTCATCCATCGTCAGCTGATGATACTTTTCTGTTTCCTGTGCATGCTTGCAGGCTGGTCTTTTCTATTCTTGTCAGCATTACATCACGAACCACTCCAGCAAGACTGAGCCAACTTTCCTTTGTCAGGGGTTGATGTTTCAGTTCCTCATTCTTGGAACCAACTTCCCCCCTTGCTTCAGGTCTGAGTCACAGTAGCTGTGCAGAAGCTGATGCAGTTCTGTTGAGGTCTCCTCTTTCTCCAAACGATCTGGGCGGCCGGCTTCCTCCGGTTTCTTCCCCAGATTTTCCTCCTCGAAGTGATCATCCATCACTCCGTCTCTCTGTCGGTTCGAGTTGTCTATCCCCCAAAGCCTCTCTTTGCGCTTTCGAGCAGGGATGGGTCTAGACTATGTTGGCTACTAGCTTCACTGTCTGGATCCGGTCATTTATCCTCAGTAGAAGCTCTCCCTCACCTGTATGCCATACAGTTACTGCAAGGATTGGGACTGACGGCCTTATCAGTCACCATTAACTCTATTCCCTAAGAGTTAACAAACCAAGTGAGCTATTCAGATCCTCACATCTGTTTTCACTGACTTGGCATAGGGCCCTCCTACTTCCTTTAGATCGAGCCCCACGTTGGGCGCCACTTGTTGTTGCGCAACACCCCCCCCCTCCTTTCTGTCTCTAATCTCTCACTCTCTACTTCCTCTTCTGAGAGGGGAGATGTGCTACCAGCTCTCCTTCTAACGGGTTAATTGAGTTTCCTAAATCTGCCGGGATTTACCCTGTCCAGGACTGAAGTAAACTCTGTTTAAGCTGGTTTCGAGAAACGATTCGCCTGGTTTTCTGACGGCCAACATCCAGGTGTCCCACCCTTCTTCCCCCTGTGAATTAGCCAGACTGAGCAGCCTACAGCCAACTAGTTTCACAGAGCACACCTGTTAACGGTCGCTCGTTCTCTATTTTACAACTTGCATTTGTTATTGAACCAGGTAGGTTTTAGTGACTCGGGCGAGTCCCAAGGATGACGTTTTAAATTTGGGCTACCAGCAACCTAAAAACATTTTAAACTTTTTCCTCTCCAGAATCAAACATCACAGCTATTTTACAACCATCAAAGAACTTTAAGGTGACTCATTAACTGAATGTCCACAACATCTTTTAGATTTTCTTTATGCTAAATATTTTATTAGTAAGGCAGTTTTGCAAGGGTCAGTACAGCTTAATTCAGTAGCAGAAATAATCAAATAAGTAAAATCAATCATCTAGTCTGTCTTTCCCTACTGCTGATACTGAGAACTAAAAAAAGGGAACCTTTGAGAGAGACGGACGGAGTTTGGTGTTTCGAACCCCAGACCTGGCTTGATGATGAAGAAGGTGCTGCAGCAGGAGGAAGATGTTGATCGGCGAAGGCAGGAATCTCTGTAGGTCTGATGAGCTTCTTTTCCGCATGGATGGTGAGGTCACACAGGACTTGGTGCAGGAAGGAAAAAAGGCACCAGTTCTTCTTCTTTGTCTTTGCCTTTGTCTTTGTCTTCATCTTTGTCTTTGGGGTCTGAACCCAGCTGATGAGAGAAGTGCGATGTGAAGCCACAGGTTGTGGGCCTGACGGGTTGGTCTCCATGAGAAGGTCAGTCTTCGGCTCCGTGGCCCCGGCTCTTCTTCAGCTGCAGAGTTCTTTGTCCATCTCTTGGCTCGAAGCTGCCCGGAGGATCCAACAAAAGGTTCCTCTTTTGCACCCACCTTTTATAGGGTTTCTGACTGCTCAGACAGATGATCTCATATCCATCACTGTCTTACAGACATTTCCTGATGTCTGTGCTAATGTCAGGGTTGCTCAACCTCCTATGTCCATTGCCTGCACAACCTTTTACCTAAATAAGGCGTTGATCATCTCTGCTCTCCTGTTAGTTCCTTGCCTTTCACCTTTCACCCACTCTCCTCTACCTACAACATATCAGTGATGTTTAATTGCATTTACACCTTTTTACACCATTTCAAGTTCAATGTCAAAATCACATTTATATCACATTTATTTTCTTCAGCTTCTCTGATTTAGCATTCCTTTATGATTTTATAACCATAACTTATTAATTATCCTTATTATAATCCTAATGTGAGTTATTACAGATGTTTTTCTGAAAAGAAACCAAGAATAATACATGATTCTAATTATTTAATACTAAAGTTACAGTTACTTGTTTTTCTTGTAAGTGTTCCCACAAATGTTCGTGTAAATATTATTACAAGTAAACCATTATTAATATAAGTATTTTACTTTGAATCTTATCAAATTACCAAAATGTTTAGATTTAATTCTTTAAACTTTCATGCTTTAAACTAAGGAATAGTCTCAGCTATTTTTATAAATCTGCAGGCTGGAAACTTACTTCCTCTTTTTCCAGGAAACCTGCTTTTCCTGTTTCATGACTCTCTCTGGCTGACTATGATTTCTTATGATTAGATAGAAAAAAGTAGAATTAAAGCAAAGTTTGCTGGACACAAAAACAACACACACAACCAGATTTATTTTATTGACACCTAAGTCTACTGTTGGGCCTAGATGTCACTTGAGTGATTCATTTTAAAGATAACTTTATTTATTATTACTGTTAAACTAAAATCTCCAGCATGGGGAAGTGGGATGAGCTCGGATTTTCTTGACAAGTACCATTCACAACATCAAAATATATTATTTGAACTTCATTTGTCTATATCTGTTTTCTTAATCTGCGATGGACAGGCGATCTGTCCAGGGTCAGCAGCCCTCATGACCCAACTATAGGGATCAATCATGATAATTAATGGATGGATAAATGTGCTCTTAATGTAATGTACATTTGTCTCCAAAATATTGATTTGATTCATGTTTTATTACTTTTGTTTGAGATAGATTGGGTGTAAGGATAGATAAATACATCTCCATAATGTTTCCTTATTGTTGCTTATTCTAGATTGTTTGTTACTAATATAATTTTAAATAAAGATTTAATAAAGATTTGAAAATAAAAAAAGTGACTTACCACGTGACAGACATACCACGTGACATATCACGTTTTGTAGCCATTTCTTTACTATTTAATTTGTATTTTTAATGTTGAAAGTGTTCTTGGGTGTTTTAAAAGGCGTTGTCAAATAAAATACGTTATTATTAGTATAATTATTATAACACGGTCGGTACAGGAAATAGTGTCACTAGCGCCCCCTTCATTTCCGGAATGAAATAGTCCCATTTCCATATAAGGTATGAGACTGACAGTTGTCCGTCCCCGCCCCTTTCTGTTTGCTGCAGCGAGGTGTACTTGTTCTCGACTGAGGAGCTCCACAGGAACCGGAAATTAACGTTTTTAAACGGAAGCGGAAACAATAAGAGCTCCGCGCGGGAAGAGGCCGGAAGTGGGAACCTCGGGTCAGACAGCCAACAGAACTGTAGAATCAGACGAGGACAGCAGGTCCAGACTAAAGGCGGTTCGGAACCAGGCCCGGTCCAGGATGAAGATCTATTTCTGCGGCAGCATCCGGGGCGGCAGGTCGGACCAGCAGCTCTACCAGAGGATCGTGAACGAGCTGCACAGATACGGGAGCGTGCTCACTGAGCACGTGGCCAGCGCCGAGCTCAGCGACTCAGGTGGGACGCGCATGCGCACTTGAGTTGTTGATTTACAACAACCAGGCGGGTTTCTCTACATCAGTGGAGCCCAAAGTGGCCCCTGAGGCCCGGCATCCTGCGGGTTTTAGTCTCTCCCTGGTTTAACGCACCTGGATCCAATGATGGATCATTAGAGGCCGAAGACGAACTTTGACCTGCTGAAAGGTTGTTGGTACCAGGGAGAGAATAAAACATGCAGGATGCCGGGCCTCAGGGGCCCAGTTTGGGCTCCACTCCTCTAACCAAGGCTGTAACTTTGAGCTGCCAGTTGGTGAGGAAGAGGAGGAAGAGGAGGCACCGAAGGCCTTTCAGTGCTACGAATACAACCAGAAGTGAAATGTGAACATCATTCAGTCTGACTCACTGAACCTGATACGGCTCGTCAGTTTAATAGCACCTTTTGAAAATGAAACCTTTTAGCAGCTTTAAACATACTAAGAGTTATAAAGACGTTAAAACATCAGCTGCCATAGCAATGCATGGAAGCACCTATAGTTCTGCACGTTAGCACAAACATTAGCGGTGCACTTCCCCTCTAGTGACCTGCCTGTGGAGCAAAGCAACGCAAAATAAGCATTTAGCTAGTTTGTATGTATTAGCCATGTTTAGCACACTGAATGGAGAAAGTCAATGATAGACAACATGCTAGTGACAGCATTTAGGCTAACATTAGCATTTTAGCTTACACACTAGTTTAAACCTACTGAATGGAGTATGTCCACACTGGTCAACATGCTTCAGATGTTCCACATGCTATTAATATTATTGTAGCTAAGCCTAGCATTGATGCTAAACTTTAGCATCAGAACCCTGGTTTGACTTTGGCTTTGAACTTCTTCACAAATGTTCTAGTTAATCTAAAATGTATATATGTATATATACATATTCCCATTTATGGAATGAGTCTGTAGATTTGCTCAATGCTTGCCTACAGTTGAAAACAATTACAAAATCCACCAACATTTTCTGTGAAGTATTATCACAATAATGTAGTTGCCTTTTACTAGCTGATTTTACCGAGCGCTCAGAAACTGGAGCACTTCATACAAGAGAGGACAGTTGGGAAGCAGAGTGACCGTCGCTGCTCCTGGACTGGACGGCGGCCATTGGCCGCTACAGCTAGTGACGTGAACCTGCGGCGCCATTACTGGCCATCGTTTGATTCCACTGAACCAAACTGTTCCGATGCAGGACGAGCAGGAATCTGTCACAACAAACGGTTGGAGCCCCACATTTCTTATCCAGTTTCTATACATTTTGGCTTGAATAAAAGTGCCGACGTTTGGATGTGTAAAATATCTCTATGTCTCTGGATATAAACCTAGAAACAGTTTGGTCACGATACCAGCGGTGGTTGGTTAGCTTCTTTAAACAGCTGCTTTACTGATAATCTGTCAGAAAGTCAATGTTTGGGTCGCCTTATTTTTGAGTTAACTGAACCGAAACACGCAGCGGGTTCATATTATGGCTGTCCAAGTCAAGCTACAGCATTAGGCTACTAAGCTGCTCCACACTTTAGATTCAAGTTTAAACTTTTTACTGACCTGTGAAATGTGATTCCCTTCGATCTTATCTTGCTGTCGTAGCGTTGACCATTAATAGCAACACATTACGTCCCTTTTCAGATTCTGTGCTTGGTTGGGTCATTTTCCAGACCACCGATATTCCAGTAGGTCACGTGACGTCCGGTCCACTAGATCACTGAGAGGACTTGATATTTACGTTTTGCAAAATAAGGTTAAAAAGCTGTTAACGCTCTGAACACAATGAGCAGCTGCTGCCCTGTTACTGTCCGCTGATAGATACAGGAACATCAAGGGGAAAAGGTGCAGGAAATATTGGTGGGGACATGTCCATGTCAGGACGAGGGGCGGGGACATGTCTAGAAATCTGCTTTTATTTTGAAATCTTCTCTTTAGAGCTGAAGCTGTTGGGGTTTTTGGGACCAACATGGCCACAAGGTTTAATAGTTCATGAATGAACTGGTTCCGAATCGATGAATTGCTTCACCGCTGCTGATTGGTCATTGGTCGTGTGATGTCACTTACCAGCTGTGCTCTGATTGGTCAGGAGAGGAGGGCCCAGCAGGGGGCGACAGAGCCATCCATGACCGAGACCTGGCCTGGCTGCAGCAGTCTGACGGTAAGACCGGATCGTGGCGTCGGTCCCAGAGCGGCGGGCCGCTGACCTCTGACCTCTGTGTGTCTCAGTGGTGGTTGCCGAGGTGACGCAGCCGTCCCTGGGCGTCGGCTACGAGTTGGGCCGGGCCGTGGACATGAAGGAGAAGAAGGTGCTGTGTTTGTTCCGGCCGTCGTCAGGACGAGGTGAGGTCACTTCCTGTTCAGGTTGACGTGATTGGTCGTCAGGGTGTTAACTTCCTGCCTCCGCAGCGCTGTCGGCCATGATCCGAGGGGCGGCGGACGGGCGGCGCCTCCTGGTGGTGGACTACAGCGAGGAACAGCTGGAGGCGGTTCTGGACCGGTTCTTCAGCAGCCTGCAGTCGGTCTGACCAATCAGAGCGCAGCCAGCGGTCACCATGGTTACGCCCACCAGGACAGGGCGGCCTTTGTTTAAATATATCTGGAAAAGTAATAAAAGCCACTGCTGCTTTTATAAGAATCAGGAAGAACCTGATGACCTATCTTCATCATCTTCATCATCAGCACAAAGGGCCAGAGGTCACAGGGAAGACGTAGAGTTTGTCTAGTAGAATGGTCATGAATCCTGGACTAGTCCAGAATATCTATTTGTAAATATTACCAGATCTCTCTGTGCTAAAGCTCTATTAATTAATGATTTCATCACTGAGCATAATATCCATGTTATGTTTCTGACAGAAACATGGTTGAATGATAATAATGAATCGATCGTACTAATTGAATCTGCGCCTCCTAACTACAATTTCTTCAGTGAGAATAGGAAACATAAAAAAGGAGGAGGCGTGGCTTCAATATTTAAGAATACCATAAATTGTAGTAAAATCTCTTTGGGTCACTTCACCTCTTTCGAGTATCTTGGAATTGAGGTTAAAGGCCGCAAACGAACTTTGACTGTAACTCTATACAAAACTCCAACTTTTGTGGAAAATTTCTTTACTGACTTGAATGAACTTCTATCTCTTATATGTATTGATTATGATTGTTTAATAATTGTTGGTGATTTCAACATTCATGTTGACAACCCCCAAGACAGAGGGGCAAAAAAGCTGGCTAATATTTTAGAGACTTTTGGTCCAACACAACATGTCAAACAAGCAACACACACTCAAGGACACACACTGGACCTGGTTATCAGTAAGGGTGTGAATATTTCCAATGTCTCTGTAACTGATGTCGCCTGTCGCATCACTTCCTGTTATCTTTGAAAGTTCTTTATCTTTTAACCCACTTGGACAAACAGCAACCATCACAAAACGTTCTCTCACTGAAAACACAGCAGAAACTTTTAATCTAATCTACTCTTCTTCCTCACCCTTAAGCTGTAATGATGTAGATAAGTTGGTAAATGATTTTCAGTCTAAAGTCTCAGATATTATTGATTCCATTGCCCCAATTAAAATGAAGGTTGTGTCTGGTAAAAAGAAATCTCCATGGAGAAATACACAAACAGTTAGATCTGCAAGACAACTCTGCCGTAGGGCAGAACGAAAATGGCGTGAAACTCAACTCCACGTTCATTGTGACATCTATAAGGAAAGTCTACGTAACTATCATTTAACACTAAAACATGCAAGAGAGGCTTTCTTTGCAGATGTCATAAACAAAAACATTAACAATGCTCCAGCTTTATTTGCAACAGTTGACAGAATCACAAACCCTCCTGTGACGTTACCGCCTGAATTCCAATGTATTGCCGCCTGCAACCAGTTTTCAGCTTCTTTTCAGAGAAAATTCATAAAATCAGAGGATTAATCTGAACATCCACTATAAAGTCAGTACCAATGCTGAGCCCAAACAAAACAAATACAGGAAAAATGACCCAATTTAAACTACTTAATTATAAAACCCTACAGGAAATTATAAGTCAAATAAGCTCCAGTTCCTGCTGTCTGGATGTCCTAGATCTATAACTCTAGAACATTTCTTTAAGAAAGTCCTGCCTGTTATTGCTGCTGATCTGATCCAGATAGTAACTCATGGCTCTCATCAGGCGTTTCCCCCAGGCTCTGAAAACAGCAGTAATCAAACCACTGATAAAAAAGAACAATCTGGACAAATCACTACTGCAGAATTACAGGCCGACCTCTGACCTCTGACCTCCCATTCATCAGCAAAGTTATTGAAAAAGCTGTTTAAACAATTAACTAGCTTCCTAACTATAACCAACCGCTTTGACTCCTTCCAGTCTGGTTTCCATGGTTACCACAGCACAGAGACTGGCCTAGTCAAAGTGTTCAATGACATCCATATAAATACGGACTGTGGCAGAACCACAGTGCTGGTTCTGTTGGACCTCAGTGTTGACCATGACATATTACTGAATCGACTGGAGAGTTGGGTCGGACTCTCCGGTCCAGTGCTTAACTGGTTTGAATCCTACATAAAGAACAGGGATTTCTTTGTTTCAATTGAAAACTTTTCATCAAAGAGGTCAAAGGTCACATGTGGGGTACCCCAAGGTTCAATCCTAGGACCCCTTTTATTCAATATTTATATGCTCCCACTAGCTCAGGTTATAACAGGAAATAATATTAGCTACCATAACTATGCAGATGACACACAGCTCTACATTATGATGTCACCAGGTGACCTTTGACCCCATCCAATCACTGAACAGATGCTTAGAACAGATAAATGTGTGGATGTGCCAAAACTTTCTCCAGCTGAACAGAAACAAAACTGAAGTTATTATTTTTGGACCTAAAGGGGAACTATCTAGAGTTATAGATCTAGAGTCATAGATATAGAGCTATAGATCTAGAGTTATAGATCTAGAGTCAATGCACAGCTTCAGTTATTACAACTAAAACCAGCGATCAGCCAGAAACCTGGGAGTAGTGATGGACTCTGACCTGAACCTCCAGAGCCACATAAAGACAGTTACAAAGTCGGCCTTCTATCACCTGAAGAACATTTCCAGGATTAAAGGACTAATGTCTCAGCCAGATCTAGAGAAACTCATCCATGCCTTCATCTTCAGTCGTATTGATTATTGCAACAGCGTCTTCACAGGTCTGTCCAACAAATCAATCAAACAGCTGCAGCTGATCCAGAATGCTGCTGCTGGCGTTCTGACTAAAACCAGGAAGATAGAGCACATAACACCAGTTTTAAAGTCCCTCCACTGGCTCCCTGTAGCTCAAAGAATAGACTTTAAAATACTGTTGTTAGTTTATAAATCACTGAACGGCTTAGCACCACAATACATTAAAAATCTGCTGCTGTTGTATCAACCTTCCAGACCTCTCAGGTTCTGGTTCTGGTTCTGCTCTGCATCCCCAGAACCAGAACCAAACGAGGAGAAGCAGCATTCAGCATCTATGCACCACAAATCTGGAACAAACTTCCAGAAAACTGTAAAACAGCTGAAACACTGACTTCCTTTAAATCTAGACTAAAAACCCACCTGTTTAGGATTGTATTTGAAATGTAATCAATTACAAATTTATTGATGGACCTTGACTTAATTATTGATTCTATATTGCTTTGTGTTTCTGTGTTTGTAATGATGTAAAGCACTTTGAAATGCCTTGCTGCTGAAATGTGCTATACAAATAAAATTTGATTGATTGATTGATATTAATTTTCCTTATTGGGGATTTTTGATATTTTAGTATTAAATGTTTCACCTTGTAGTTTCCATTTGACTTCATAACTGAGGAGCAGCAATAGTTTTATTAAATGTCTCTTTGTCCAAAACTTTATTAAAAAATGATCTTTTTCCTGGCTCTTTGGAGAATATCTGACTGTATTCATATAAAAAATAAAAATGTTGAAGAGAATCTGATTGGCCTCCGTTTGTTTCCCTCCAGTGAAGAAAAGCCAATAAACTGATCAACCAATCAATAAAGAGATCTCCAATCAATAACCGTTATTGATAGAGGATTAGTAGTTACACACTGGTAGAGCATATTCTCCTGGAGTAGCAGGAACATTACATTTATTAACCCTAACTTCATCATTATACATGTTTAACCAGTGATCCCTGTTCCGTCCAGATCTTAGTAAAAAGTGATTCATTCTTATAAAATGTTCCCATTATTCCAGATATAACATTAGAGCAGCTTAACACGGTCCGGGTTTCAAGTGTCTCCATATTTTAACTTTCAAACTAGAGCAGATTAAAGCCGATCAAGATTTGAAAAAGTAGCCGAATCAGAAGCGAACTTCAGTTTGAGAACCAGCAGGAGGTCCAGATGTTCCGACAGAACCGGGTCTGACGGGACTTCAGACGGGAAATGAGCCTCCATCTGATTCATGTTTTCACCGTGGACTAAATATCGTTCATAGAGTAAAGTTACCTCGGCTTATTTCAACAACCGTGGAGGTGATATGCTTTTATTTTGGCAGGTTTCCTGTGACCGTAGCTATGGTAACGGAGCCGCAGCTCAGAAAATGGGAGTTTGATCTCCCGTCGATAAGGGAAGCAGTTTGTTCTGATCCAGCTGTTGACTGATGATACGGATGGTTTTAACAGGTGTTCTGTTTATCTGTGCTACCCGTAAATCCGTCCTGCCTGGTGGCAGTGCGCATGCGCACGTCGATGCTACGTCACATCCTGCTTACTCAGCAGATTTCTTGTGGAAGTTTTGTTTCATGTGATTTATTTCCTCGCTAAGCTTTATTTAATTTATTTTATTCCTGGCTTTCATTAAGCTGCTGAATTACTTCATGTTTTTCTTACCTTGACAAGCAGCTTATAAATTTATTTATAAATGACTTTAGTTTGCCGTCTGTAATATTGTTACTGTAAACAAGTCATTATTTGGTGGTCAATCAGAACAAAATATGTTGTTTTGTGGCTTTTTTGTACCTATACTTTAAAATATTTTAGTTTAATTACACTCTTTTTTACTAAACTTTGCTAAATAGACTTTGGTAACGATGCTATGTGGGATTGAATCTGTGTAAAAGTGTAATATTAGTGTATATTAATCATATCCCATCACTCCAGTGACCTGCGCAGTTCAGTGACAAATTGTGGCTGCATTTAATAAAGTCTGTCATACAACAGATTAATGTGCAAAAAAGAGTTGCGTTGATCTGTTGTCTGTGTTTAATTTAATTCCAATAAAAACCTGTTTCCTCTGATACTGTTTTATTCTTACTAACCTCTGTATCTAAAATATTTTAACAGGTAGGATATTCTAGTAAAGGATTAGTGCAAACATCTACAGCTTTTCATTTTAAACAGGTAGATATTCAGATGAAGGAAGTTATCTTCTTGTGGTTTCGTCATGGATAGAAATTGTTCCGATGCTAAGCTAACCATAACTGCTAAGCTTCCACTTCAGTCACTCTAATAATGTTATAAAATATATTTTACATTAACAACCTGCTATAGTTTTCTGTTTGTAAACATGACGGTAGCAGTTTTGGACGTGTAGCACCGAAAAGACTTAGCCATCTATCCGTGCTACGGTAGGAGAATCTGACGAGGTAGCACTGACAGTCAGCTGGCCTCTACGGTGCTACAGTGAGAAAAGCCCCGAAACCTCGCGAGAAGCTTCGTGTTTTCAGCTGTAGTTCCCTCCTATGCCGCTGGGGGCGATAAATCCGACCCTCTGCTTTTACCGCAGCAGCAGAAGAAGGAGCCCAGCTAGACATCCCGCTGAACCGCTAGTCCAGATCTGCTCTGACTGAAACCGAACCGAGCCGAGTCGAACATGAACGAGTCTGCTGGAGTCCGTTTCCGGCGGCTGCACCGAGCTCACGTGATCACAGAGGAACTTCCGGAGCGGAGACACAAAGGAAGCAGGTGAGACCCGAACCTCATCTGGACATGCGGTCCTGGATCAGGTCACAGGGCTTTGCGGTTCCGGGTCTGTTGGTTCTGGTTCCAAGAGAAGGAGCCAATCAGAGGGAAGCAGACCGGAACTGCCTCACATCCGGTTTAAACCCGGATTATCTGGATGGGGTATAGAGCGATTCGGAACCACCCAGAAGGTTCTGATGGACCTGATAGCTTCATGTTTGACCCGTTGGATCACAGCAGTCTGGTCCCGTTCTGCACCCGTCCTCCAGGTTTTCGTTCTGGACCGTCCTCCGTCAGCCCAGTAGAAGTTCTGGTTGCAGCTCCAGAACCTTGAAGACAAACACCGACCCGGTTCATCAAAATATCTTGGTGTTTAGGAGCTGGTACCAGAACCAGGAGGAACCAGAGCCAGGGAGAGGGATCCTCCTGGTCCTGGTCCTGGTCCTGGTCCTGGTCCTGGTCCTGGTCCTGGTTCTGGTTCTGGTTCAGGTCCAGCTACCAACGCTGGACTAACAAGTTCATGACTTTATTCATTCATTTCTCTCAGGTGTAAATATACCAGCTGAGTTTTTCTCGGACCGGAACCAGGCTGATTGAATGCAGACCGGAACCGGGCTCATTCTGAGTCTCCAAATCATTTAACAGAAGATTCACATAATTTATGACTTTGTGTACAAATGTTTTTTTGCCACATTATCAGCAGCAATCAGGAGGTTATAAAACAGCTGTAACATGTTATTAATGTAGCATGTTATTAAACTGTTACATGTTAAACTGTTACATGTTATTAAACTGTTACATGTTATTAAACTGTAACATGTTACAGTTTAATAACATGTTACAGTTTAATAACATGTTAAACTGTAACATGTTAAAGTTTAATAACATGTTAAACTGTAACATGTTACAGTTTAATAACATGTTACTGTAACATGTTACAGTTTAACAACATGTTAAAGTTTAATAACATGTTAAACTGTAACATGTTACAGTTTAATAACATGTTACAGTTTAATAACATGTTAAACTGTAACAGTTTAATAACATGTTAAACTGTAACAGTTTAATAACATGTTATTAAACTGTAACATGTTAAACTGTAACATGTTATTAAACTGTTACATGTTAAACTGTTACATGTTATTAAACTGTTACATGTTATTAAACTGTAACATGTTACAGTTTAATAACATGTTACAGTTTAATAACATGTTAAACTGTAACATGTTAAAGTTTAATACCATGTTAAACTGTAACATGTTACAGTTTAATAACATGTTACTGTAACATGTTACAGTTTAACAACATGTTAAAGTTTAATAACATGTTAAACTGTAACATGTTACAGTTTAATAACATGTTACAGTTTAATAACATGTTAAACTGTAACAGTTTAATAACATGTTAAACTGTAACAGTTTAATAACATGTTATTAAACTGTAACATGTTAAACTGTAACATGTTATTAAACTGTTACATGTTATTAAACTGTTACATGTTAAACTGTAACATATTATTAAACTGTAACATGTTATTAAACTGTAACATGTTACTATACTGTAACATGTTATTAAACTGTTACATGTTAAACTGTAACATATTATTAAACTGTAACATATTATTAAACTGTTACATGTTATTAAACTGTAACATGTTATTAAACTGTAACATATTATACTGTAACATGTTATTAAACTGTAACATGTTAAACTGTAACATGTTATTAAACTGTTACATGTTATTAAACTGTTACATGTTAAACTGTAACATATTATTAAACTGTAACATGTTATTAAACTGTAACATGTTACTATACTGTAACATGTTATTAAACTGTTACATGTTAAACTGTAACATATTATTAAACTGTAACATATTATTAAACTGTTACATGTTATTAAACTGTAACATGTTATTAAACTGTAACATATTATACTGTAACATGTTATTAAACTGTTACATGTTAAACTGTAACATATTATTAAACTGTAACATGTTATTAAACTGTAACATGTTACAGTTTAATAACATGTTACAGTTTAATAGCATGTTAAACTGTAACATGTTACAGTTTAATAACATGTTACTGTAACATGTTACAGTTTAATAACATGTAACAGTTTAATAACATGTTATTAAACTGTAACATATTATTAAACTGTAACATGTTATTAAACTGTTACATGTCATTAAACTGTTACATGTTAAACTGTAACATGTTATTAAACTGTAACATGTTAAGCTGTTACATATTATTAAACTGTAACATGTTAAACTGTTACAGGGCTTCAGGGGCCATAAATGTTAATATTTTAATACAGATACATAAATGTAACATTTATTTATTCAGATGATCAAAGCTGCTGAATTTGATTTAATGGTTTCAGCATCAATTAAAATATTTTAAACTGTTTAACATTTAAATGGATGATTTAAAGGAGCTGGCAAGTTTACTTTGTAAAAGATGAAAGAACAATATTCAAAGTTAGATTGTTTTGTTACCATAGCAACAATCTGATGCTGTGAGTTTGAGCTGTTTGTTCATAAATACAAATGAATAAACTGTAATTATAACTGATTGTTTTCAGGTTGGCCAGTTAATCTACTCTCTCTCTCCCAGATTAAATTGAACCCAGAAGCTGTTAGAGGTGCTGATGGTTTTAGCAGCCAGAGGGGCCCCTAGGTCAGATTCTGCCCCAGGCCTCATGCAGCCTTGGACCGGCCCTGCAGGATGAGTTCAATCTGCTGCACTGATGATGAGCAACAAACTGAGATTTAATTTAATGCTAATGTGGCTTTAGCAGCTCTAACATTTCTGTCTGTTGAGTTTTAATAGGAGCCACAGAAACTGTTTTGGTTTCTCACGTTTGTGTTAAGATGATCTCTGCGCGTTAACCCTTTAAACTCCTGTCCAGCTCCTACAGTGGGAAGGTGTTCCGGGTCACTCTGCTGTCTCTGGGCGGTTTCCTGATTCTTCTTCTTCTCATCATCTTCCTCATCCTGGAGTCTCCCATCCAGCCAGAGGCCTTCAGGTGAGTCGGTCTGGACCGAGTCAGAATCAGACCAAACCCTCTCTGACCGCCCTCCCTCAACCTCTCTCCTGCCCCCTTGTTTCCATGGCGACCTGCGGCGCCCCCTGCTGGCTGCAGCTTGAAGGAGCCGCCCCAGATGAAGGGCTGCTGGGAGCCCAACCTGCGGCTCCGGGAGGCCCGGCGGCTCTACGAGGACCAGCTTCTGGGTCCAGAGTCCATCGTCAACATGGGGGGTCAGCAGCTTCACTTCTGGTTCCCGACCAGAACCAGTGCCAGAACCTGAGTCTGTTTTTCTCTCCGCAGATGTTTTCTTCACTGGAACAGCTGACGGCAAAATCCTCAAGCTGATTGGACGGAGAATCGTTACCTTGGCAACGCTCGGCAGGCCGCCGTGTGGTGAGATGCTCAAATTGGGTGAAGCTGGGTCTGTGAGAACTGGTTCTGACTGGTTCTCCGTTAGGATAACCAGTCCTGACCCTGAAGTGAACTGCTGAACCATGTTGAACCAAGCTAACAGGTTGCTAGCTGTTAGCCTGGTTCAATATGAACTGAATGAACCTGATGGGCTAAAAGTGGCAAAACAAATCTGATTGGCTGAGCATGGCTCCACCTCCAGACTGACCCTGGTTGCCCTCTGACCCTCTGCAGGCGCCAGGGAGGACGAGCCCACCTGCGGGCGGCCCCTGGGCATCAGGGCGGGGCCTAATGGGACGTTGTTCGTAGCCGACGCCTACCTAGGCGTGTTCGAGGTCGACCCTGCTACAGGTGAGTTTTGATCCCCCTCCCCTCCTCCCGCCTCCAGGTCGCGCTGACGACCCGTCTCCCTGCAGGTGCAGTGACCCGGCTGGTGGCGGGGGGGCAAGAGGTCGGCGGCAGGAAGCTGTCGTTCATCAATGACGTGGCGGTGACGCAGGACGGCAGGAAGCTGTACTTCACCGATTCCAGCAGCAGGTGGCAACGCCGGGACTACCTGCACCTCATCATGGAGGCCACGGCGGACGGACGGTACGACCCGCCGCCTGGGTCAAAGGTCAGCTGCCAGGACCCTTCAGAATAAAAGCCTGTCCTCCTGTCCGCCTCAGAGTGCTGGAGTACGACACGGAGACGCGGGAACTGACGGTCGTCATGGAGAACCTGCGCTTCCCCAACGGCATCCAGCTGCTGCCGGACCAGGAGTCGGTTCTGGTGGCCGAGACCACCATGGCCCGGATCCGCAGGTCGGCCCCACGCTGACCCAGGACCGCCCCGGTCCATGGGTGGTCTCCTCCCTGACCGGCTCTGTCTCCATCCAGGGTCCATGTGGCGGGCCTCAACAAGGGGGGCATGGACACGTTTGTGGACAACCTGCCCGGTTTCCCGGACAACATCCGGCCCAGCTCCTCCGGAGGATACTGGGTCTCCATGGCGGCGGTCCGGCCCAACCCCGGCTTCTCCATGTTGGACTTCCTGTCCCAGAGACCCTGGGTCAAGAAGCTCATCTTCAAGGTAAACGGGCCCGTCAGTTTCATGTGACCTCTGACCTGCTGGATGAGAAACTAATGAGAAGGCCTGAGACGTCCTAGTCAAAGGCTGCGTTCACCCAGCAGATCTTGATGCTGCTGCTGATTAAACCCGACTGCAATATGTGACCGAAGAGGAACGTAGCCACCGCCCAGCAGGGCTACGTTTACGGTAGTAAAGATGGCCGCCGCAGCGCTCTGTTTGCGGCAGTAAAGATGGCCGCCGCAGCGCTCTGTTTGCGGCAGTAAAGATGGCCGCCGCAGCGCTCTGTTTGCGGCAGTAAAGATGGCCGCCGCAGCGCTCTGTTTACGGCAGTAAAGATGGCCGCCGCAGCGCTCTGTTTGCGGCAGTAAAGATGGCCGCCGCAGCGCTCTGTTTGCGGCAGTAAAGATGGGTGAAGGCAGCCTCAGGCAGCAGCAGTTCTCCAGGTCAAAGGTCACATCTCGGTTTCCGCCCTGCAGCTGTTCAGCCAGGACGTCCTCATGAAGGCCGTCCCTCGCTACAGCCTGGTGGCCGAGATCCAAGATGGCGGCGTCTGTAGGCGGAGCTTCCACGACCCCAACGGCCTGGTGGCCGCCTACGTCAGCGAGGCCCACGAGCATCATGGGAAACTCTACATCGGATCCTTCCGCTCGCCGTACATTGCCGTTTTGGACCTGCAGGGACCGTAGAACTGGGTCGGAACTGGGTCCAGCCTCCCTCCCTGCTGGTTCTGATGACCCAGTCCTGTTTGGATCAGAACTTGGGGACTTTAAAAGCAGCTGTTGGAAGCTGAGGGGCCCAATCTGGCCCGGTTCTGGTTCTGTTGCTCCGCCATTATTTCATGTCAGACTGAATGTTCCTGTGTTGCTTCCCCTACTGCTCTGTTGTAGTGCTGGCCCGGTTCTGCTGGCCCGGACCAACTGTTGGGTCGACATCAGAACTTTGGCCTGCTGAGGAACTCAATGGGCTGCAAGGGACAGAACCAGAACCTGCAGGTTCCAGGTCTAATTCAGTCCTGGTTCCGGACCCGGACCCGGTCCTGCTTCTGGTCCTAGTTCCGGACCCGGTTTTAACCAGTTTCCTGGGAACCTGGTCCTGGTTAAAACCGGTTCCGGACCGGTTAAGGTCCTGGTCTTGGTCCCGGTCCCAGTCCTGGACCCGGTTCCCGTCCTGTTTCTGGTTCCGGATCCTGACCCGGTTCCGGTCCTGGTTCCGGACCCTGACCCAGTTCTAAAAATTGTGAAAAAGTTAAATCAGGCGAGTTAACTTGGTTTTGGTTCGGCCCGGTTCCGTCTAATCCAACCTGTAGACCTACTGGACTCTGGAGGTTCTAGAGAATAGAAGAACCGGGTCTGGATCTGCTGCAACTCTTTATTCACTCATCATTTAAACAGAATCAGATCCTGATCAGAACCGGTTCTGGTTCCGGAACAGAGCTGGTTTCAGATCAGAACCAGTTCCTGTTGGGGCGATCTGCACAGCAGCTCCAGGGTTTCCCGCCCAGGCTTCCAGGGGATCAGCCACAGCTCCAGGTGACACCGGAAGGTCTGGACAGAGACGGGTCGGTCAGAACCTCCAGAACCATCGGGTCCTCCTGCGACTCAGATCCAGACTCACCTGGGCCAGCCGGCCCGGAGGCTGGAGGCGGCACCGGTCCAGGTCTGAGGTCCGGTTCCGTTTGGGACAAACCGTCCTGGAGATCTGGAAGTCCACGATGTACCGGATCCCTCTGACCACCTGGAACACAGAGCCGGTCCGTTAGGTTCTGCTCCGATCCGGAACCGGGCCTGGGTCCAGACCAGAACTGCGGGAACAGGTCTTCTTCAGGTTCTAGGCTCAGCAGAACTTGGTTCTGGTTCTCACACCTTAGACTGAATCTGAACATGCTTTTATTTTGAAAGGAGGTATTGTTTCTTGTGAGCAGGTTCTGCAGCGGAGAAACGGTTTCTGGTTCTGTTGAGCCCTTCTCTGATTGGCTGATTGCTCCGTCCAATCACTACAGACCTGAGCTTCTAATAAACTACTGTTGCTTTAACGGTGCCGCCTGCATCTGTTCTGGTTCTGATCCATTTTCCTCCTTCCAGGGGTTATGACTGCTGGAGGACTGACAGGGCTGACCAATCAGACAGAGGGACTGACGGGGCTGACCAATCAGACAGAGGGACTGACGGGGCTGACCAATCAGTCGAACCATTCGATCTCTGGATTGTATAGACACTTTTAGGAAACAACTTAAGACCCACTTTTTTAAACTTGCTTTTTAGCTTAATACTGTGTTTTATTGTTTTGTATGTTGCTTTTAATTTATTTTATTTTTTACACTTTGTGCAGCACTTTGTGACCCTGGTCTGTGAAAAGCGCTATAGAAATAAAGTTTACTTACTTACAATCAGACAGAGGGACTGACAGGGCTGACCAATCAGACAGAGGGAAGGTTTCAAATCAAATCAGATTTGATCTGTATAAAACATTTCAGCATCAAGGCTTTTCAAAGAGCTTTACATCATAAAAACACAAAAACAAAATCATGCAGCACAGAATCAACATTCAAACATGACATTAAGTCGAGTTCCATTGTTAAATTGATTATTGATTATGTTTCAAATAAAACTCTAACCAACTGGTCTTAGTCTGGATTTAAAGGATCTCAGTGTTTCAGCTGTTTTACAGTTTTCTGGAAAACAGAAAACTGTTTTCCAGATTTGTGGTGCATAGAAGCTGAAAGCTGCTTCTCCTCGTTTGGTTCTGATTCTGATGCAGAACCAGAACCAGAACCTGAGGGGTCTGGAAGGTTGATCCAGCAGCAGCAGATCTTTAATGTGTTGTGGTTCTGATCCGTTCAGTGATTTATAAACTAACAGGATTTAAAGTTTATCCTCTGAGCTACAGGGAGCCAGTGGAGGTTCTGGAGAACTGGGTTTATGTCTCTATCCTCCTGGTTCTGGTCAGAACTCCAGCAGCAGCGTTCTGGATCAGCTGCAGCTGGAGGATTGATTTGTTGGACATTCCTGATTTGTTCCTCGTCCAGGAATCAAAGCGACTGGATGAGTTTCTCTAGATCTCACTGAGATATTAGTCATCTAGATTCTAGATGTTGTTCAGCTGATAGAAGGCAACTTTGTGACCGTCTTTATGTGGCTCTGGAGGGTCAGGTCAGAGGTCATTACTACTCCCAGGTTTCAGCCTGATCACTTTAGTTGTGTTTCTGACCAATCAGAGAGCAGAGACCCGCCCACTGGTTCCCTCCCAGTAGATTCTCCTCTGGTGGTTCTGGAGAAACTGGACTTCCAGGTTTTTTGAACCAGTTGGATCTAGACATCAGAGTCTGGACCTGCTGGAGGTTCTGACCCGCCTCCCATATCACCATAGCAACAACTGTCACCAGGTAAGCGGTACCTGTCGCTGCGCTCTGACGACGGCCGACGGCTTGAACAGGAAGGCGTCGTTTGATTGGCTGTTGAAGGAGTGGGCGGCGCCGAGGACGGCCTGCTGGACAGCGGCGGCGTTCCTGCTGATGTCATACGGAGAGCCTGGCATGGGGCGGCCATGATGGCTGCCGGCTGCTGGACCTGGAAGAGAAGAACCAGAGGAACAAGCAGAACCAACAGAACCAGCAGAACCTGGGCCGGTCTGCCAGTTTGTTTCGGACCTGTTTGTATTTGCAGTTCCTGGTTCTCCTACTGATGTCTGTGCCTTTCAGAACCACAGAGGACGGACCCAGGGTCTGACCCAAACAGAACCCAGTGCCGCGTCATTTCTGCCCGACCAGAACCAGAACCAGAACCAGCCCTCCAGTCTTACCCAGAGTGGCGAGCAGCAGCAGCAGTAACATCTTCGCCTCCATCTCAGTTCACTTCCTGTCACCACAGATCAGCTACTTCCTGTTCCTGCCTCAGCTTCTCTCACACCTGACATCACTTCCTGTGTCTAACGTTCTCCCTGAGACCCCGCCCCTTTAGCCGGGGTTCCTCCAGGCTGCATTCTGAGTCCACTGGGTTTCCTTTCCTGGCTGCCATCAGTCTCCTGTCACATTTATGCCGAGGACGTCCAACTGTGTTTTTGTTTAGACCTCAGCAGTTGGACAGGCTGTCTGTCCTGCTCCAGTGTCTGTCCTGGTCACTGGACAGACACTGTTAGTGTCTGTCCACTATCAGTGACTGGCTCAGACGGACGGCGAACCCAGATCTGTCATGAGTTGTGGTGTGAAGTGGTGAGGCAGACGCTGAGAACCCAGGTTGGTGTGCGGAAATTATGATTTTAATGAAAAATCCAAGCATACAAAGTCCAAAACCCAGGCAGCACAGCTGAGCGGAAGGTTTGGTGCTGCGGATCTTCTGGGTGATGAAGCTGGCCCGTCACTTCCTGGGCCTGCAGACTCTGGGCCTGACGCTGCGCCGCTGTTACCGCGAGATGGTGATGCTGCTCGTCTTTGTTTGTGTCGCCATGGCGATCTAAAGCGCGCTGGCCCAGCTGCTGGAGCACGGTTCGGATCTGGAGACCGGGAACCCAGACTACGCCAGCATCCCCGCGGCCTGCTGGTGGGTCATCATCTCCATGACGACGGTGGCGGGCCGGGTGCTGGGTGGAGTCTGCGTGGTGAGCAGCATCGTGCTTCTGGCGCTGCCCATCACCTTCACCTACCACAGCTCAAACTGCGCTCGGACCGGACCGGACCGGACCGGACCGGAACCGGTTCAGTGGCGTTTGGTACCAGACAGCTTCAGGAAGAATGACTGAAACTCCAAACTGATGAACCTACAGAACAACGCTAGAGGGCGCCCCCTACAGGACACATCAAAGTGTCCCACAGATTAACCAGCTGGTTAGCTTAGCTAATTGGACTGACCAGTCTACTTCCTGTTGCTTTATTTTCCACTTCCTGTTTGCGCCGCTGAGGGTGACAGCACGCTGGCGTGACTCTGTACTTTCATTGAGATTTTTTCTCTTTTTATCTATAATAAGTGAAGAATTAATGAGCTGCATTTAATTTCCCTTTGGGATTAATAAAGTATTTTTGAATTGGAATTATTTCCACTTCCTGCTCATGTCTGCAGTTTGATGATGTCAAGATAATCAGAGCTCATTCCTTTATTCCCCTGCTGGAGATTTTTGTTTAGCATCAACACCTTTAAAATGAATCACACAAAGTAACCAAACGCCTCCTCAAAGTTCTGATGGATGAAAAATATATGATGTTTGATTCTGGAGAGAAAGAGGTGGAAAAGGTTTTATAGGTTGTTTTTAGCCCAAAGCTAAATGTAAAACACCCCTGGGACTGGGATGAGTCACTAAAACCAGCCTGGTTCAGAAACAAGAGCAAGTCGTGACAAAGAGGAAGAGCGGCCATTAGGGGCCGTTAGGGTGACCCTCTGGGTGGGACGTCAGGAACCAGGCCAGTTTTCCTCGACAGACTGACCTCAATACTGGACAAGGTGGTAATACCATCAGATTTAGGAAACTCACTTTCCCTGTCAGATGGAGATCTGGTGGAGCGTCAGAGTTCATCAAGAACATCTCATCTGGATTTATATAAGGAGGTTCACCTGAGTTTGACGACCTTCTTCTGGAAGGTTTCTCCTCACTTCCTTCTGTGGGTTAGCTTAGCTACCGAGTGAAATTAGCTCCCACAGATCACATCTGTTAATTGTCGCTATCCTCATTTTCACAACTTCCAGTGGGCGGTGCAGGTCGCTACAATCCATAGTAGCCACACAGGCACACCCGCTAGAAGGAAACAAACACACCCAGTACAATGCTTTCATTCTATTGGCTGAGAGGTTGCTAGGCGACTCTGCCAAAAAGGCAGTTCCATGTTTCATAAGCGAGCAGACAGTTGGAGCTCAAGGAGGATTTCATGTATTTTGTTCTCAAAACTGGTAGTACTTTTGCTTTCATTTTCATTTTGAAAGCAGGGCTTCATGTCTTTCTTCTCAAAACTTGTAACGCTTGTACTCAAAACCTCTCAGGCTCTAGAGCTGTGGGGCCCAAAGTGGAGGGCCGGCATCCTGCAAGTTTAATTCTCTCCCTGCTGGTAACAAGAACCTTTTCTGGATCCAGGTGCGTTAAACCAGGAGAGACTAAAACATCCACTTTGGGCACCACTGATCTAGAGGAAGCCAGTCATGGAAACATTTGGTCTCCATGAAAACTGTGAAACGTGTCACTTCCTGTGAAAACTGACAGCTCAAACCAGAGCAGGATTCTACAGATTGTAGAAATTTGTACATTATAGAAACAGTAAAAACTGAAAGGCAGCAGAACCTGCTGGGGGCCCAAATGAACCAGAACCAGAACTTGCTGAGTGCAGAGCAGCAGCTGCTGAATGGAGCCGAGGTCAGGAAGAGTTGAATTGAGTTTCACCTTCTTGTCGGCCATGATTCCTGCAGGCTGAGGAAAAATAACCAACCGTCCTCCACGCCTCATTGGTCCAAAGGTTCTGACGCCTCATTGGTCCAAAGGTTCTGACGCCTCATTGGTCCAAAGATTCTGACGCCTCATTGGTCCAAAGGTTCTGACCCAGACGACTGATTTCTGTGCAGGAGGAATGAGGCAGGAAGCGATGCACCGGTTCTGAGCCAGTGGAGGGCGGCCACTGAGCATGCCCAGCGGCCCTCTGCTGTGCGTCCTGAACACGGACCTTCATTGGTTCTGATGGTTCTGGGTTTTGTCTGACCATTAACAGAACCCTGGGTAACGCTGGGTGTGTGTTGCCATGGTAACCAGGTGATCTTGGGCCTCATGAACCTGAGCACCGGTCCTTTAAAAATCACAACAGCTGCTGCTCCGCCTGTCGCCTCCATAAATTCATCTTAATGTAAATTAGGCTGCCAGTAACCATGGCAACGTCCTTGCTTGTAGCAGTATAAATATTTATAATAATCTTATATATGTAACCGGATCCTGGTTGTGCTGGTTTTATTGGAGGATCAGAGCCGTGACACAGTTTGTCTTTAAATCTGTTCTGACGATAAAAACAAACCATAACGCCGTCATGGCCGCCGCTGCAAGTCCTAGACAAAACTAAAGTTAATTCCTGCTGTTGTAGCTTCACTTAAATATTTACATTACAAAATGGATTCATATGTTACAATGGTTCTCAATGGTCTGTACAATCTACAGCTTTTCATTTTAAACGGGTAGATATTCAGATGAAGCAAGTCATCTTCTTGTGGTTTCGTCATGGATAGAAATTGTTCCGATGCTAAGCTAACCATAACTGCTAAGCTTCCACTTCAGTCACTCTAACAATGTTATAAAATATATTTTACAACAACCTGCTGTAGTTTCTGATTGTAACCATGACGGTAGCAGTTTTAGACGGGTAGCACCAACAGATAGACTTAGCCATCTATCTGTGCTACGGTAGGAAAATCTGACGAGGTAGCACAGACAGTCAGAACAGGGTTATGCCGAGAAGCGCGCCCTATCGGGGGAACGCGCATCGTACCTGTTCTCTGAGCTGCTGGTTTAAGTTTCATATCCATAAGACAATATTTGGGGAAATAGACATAGGATGCAGATATTGGTAGGCTAATAATCGCCTTTTGCCGAAATATGCATCCTCCTGCTAACTTGGAGAAATAAAGGGATAAAAATGAAAAAATATTTTCTACATTTTCTTCTCTGAGCTGTAAGTTTCATATCAATAGATATGTCCTATTGACATTATCATGTTTCTGAACAGTGGTTCAGAAACATGATAATGTTACGAATATCTTTAAAAGTTTCCTCTTCGGTCAGATTTCAGTCCGTTAGCTCATCATCAATATGCGAGAGATGAGAGCGATGCGCGCCCCCGCGACAGGGCGCGCGTTTCTCGGCATAACAATGTAGCTTCCGCTTCCTGCCGGCTGGCGGCGCTAGAGCCACCGCCAGCCGGAATGCTGGTAAACAACCGTAGAAGAAGAGAAGGAGTACAAGAAGAGGAAGAGGAGGACTGAGTTGGAGCAGAGGAAGAACAGCAGCAGAAGAAGAAGAGCAGAGTTATTGATTATCTGATCGATCCGAGAGGTGAGGAGAAAGGTTCTGATCCAGAATGATTCCGCTCAGGTTCCGCTTCTGTTTTAGGGTTTTAGAGCTCCGTTAGCCGTTAGCACCAACTACTTCCGGTTCGGTCCAGACTGAGAACCAGAACTAATGGGCCAACTTCAGGCTTTAGAGCAGAACTCTACCAGCTGGAATCCGGTTCGGTTCTGCTAGAACCGGGTTGTGAGTCGGTTTCACTCTGTCAGCCTGCCGCCGCTTCCGGGGTTATTATGGGATGTTACCGTCATGTAAAGGGTTGGGGGTCAAAGGTCAGCGATTAGAGAGAACTTTGACCTGAAAGGTTCTTTAACCGGATCATGATCCATTTCCTGTCGGTTAAGAGTTCAGCTCAGTTGGGTTTTACGGTTCTGTTTTAAAGGGACAGTACTCCCTAATGACCCAGACTCTGGTCAAGGTTCTGGAACATCCTGCTTTGACCCGAACTGGACCTGGGGACCGAACCCCGTCAGGTGGTTCTGAGTGGAGCTTTAAAGGTTCTTTCTCCGGACCAGAACCCGACCAGAACCGTTCCAGTTGGACGGGTTAGGTTGGGTGAATGGTGCTGAGGATTTCAGAGGAAAACTGGTAAAATAATAATCATCATAATAAACACATTCTTTAGAACTTCCTGTTTCATTAGTTCCCAACATTGACCAAAGGTGATTTTTCTTCCTTTTCATTTGTAAATTGTAGATTTTGTAGCAAAGTTTTGTTAAATTTCCAATAATCTGTCCTATGATTGTTATGGATTTTAATAGTGATGGTCTCAGTTCTGTCTGAGTCCATCACTTTGTCCACAACGTCCAAACAGACAAAAGTCTCTGAGACTCTAGAGATCATTTATCTGTCCATGTGTGGATCGGATGGTTCTGGATCGGATGGTTCTGGATCGGATGGTTCTGGATCAGATGGGTCCTGTAGTTTACCTGTAGTTAATAAAACAAAATAAATAATAAATATTTCTTAATATGTACTGTGTCTGATCAATAACTTCTAGAATAATCCATCTACCACCGTGTCTGATGCTGAACAGCGCCCCCTGCTGACCTGTTACTGACAGACAAACATCTGGTTCTGTTTCCTGGACAAAATAAAATCTGCTCCCTTATTTTGGCAGAAACAAACAGACCCTTCCTCTTTATTTCTAATAATCAATAATAAAAGCAGGAATCAGCTTTTATTATTAAATAAAATAATAAATCTGAAGCTGCAGAGCCAGATCCCACCTCCTTTAGGAAGCAAACCAATGAAAGTGATGAGGTTATAACTGTGTTATTACCACTCTGTACAGCGTCATGGTTCCTTTCCCATTGATGTTGCTGACATAATGGGTCTTTGCGGTTCTCCTCCGGCCTCGGGTTCCTCTCAGATCCTCCAGGTAGTCGTGTTTCTTGGTTCCCTTCCCCGAGGCGAATCACGCGGTTCTGGACTGAACCTGATGATCGCTGGCCGGTCTGTGGACCTCATCCATCGCCAAGGTGACCGCCGCAGCCTCCGGTTTGGTCCATTTTAAATCCCAGAACCTGAAGCTCCGTCCAGCAGTGAGTCCTGATCCTCTTTATGGCAGAACTCCAGAGATTTGTTCAGCCCTTCTATGGGAAGCGGATCATGTTTGACGCTTCATTGGTTTCCCCATTTCTCTCGTTGATGTTTCCAGTTGCAGCCCAGAGGTTCCTGTCTTGTAATTCTCTAAGAGTCGGCTCTTCATCTTCATTGTGTTTGGTTTTTGTTTTTCACCTCGTCTCTTTAGCTCGGCGTGTTCGGGGAAGAGCTGCTTTCCTCTCCGTCTTTAGACGGGCAGCTTTATGTCTTTAATCAGCTCCCAGGTTTCCTTCTGTCTGTGAAGTTTTCCCTCCTGCATCCTGAGCTAGAAGCTACGTTTAGCCTCGCCACGTTAGCTGCTGCAGGTTTATCTGAATCGTTCGTCAAATCTCTGGTGGAGATAAAATGTCTGTTAAATGTAGCTTTGAAGCATTTAAAGCTCGACTGCACCAGCCGCCATCTTGCAGGAAACAGGAAGTCCAAGCAGATTCATATTTGTTGTCAAAGAAAAGATGGGATCCGATCAGTCCAGGTTCTGGTTCTGGTTCTGTACTGGTGAAGCTCTGGATCGGTGTGGCCCAGCTGGTGCTGCTGCAGTGTCTCCCAGTTAAACCAGTTCACCCAGTTTGTGCCGTGTGTCTCCAGATGTACTACTATCGCTATGACAACCCTGAGGTCAGCTGCTGCTACAAGTACCTGATGTTCAGCTACAACATCATCTTCTGGGTGAGTCACCTGACCCGCTGGACCCGCCAGAACCAGAACCTCCTCGCTTCCTGTTGCCATGCAGAAACCAGGAAGTGATGTCAGCAACATGCCGAAGCTTCTCGGCAGCAGGAAGTGACACAGGAAGTTGTCAAAGAGCAACCAGGAAACAGTCTGGTTCTGGTTCGGTTTGTTTATTCAGTCAGTACTCTCAGGTCCGGTTCTGGTTGCAGAACCTGGGTTCTTCCCTCAGTGTGACTCTGGTTCTGGTTCTGTTGCAGCTGGCCGGAGCCGCCTTCATTGCCATCGGGTTCTGGGCGTGGAGCGAGAAGGTGAGGCGACCGGACCTCGGAACCGCGACCCGTCTGCAGTGGGCAGAACTGACCGACCTGTTCTGTCTGCAGGGGGTTCTGTTGGACCTGACCCGGGTGACCCAGCTGCACGGCTTTGACCCGGTCTGGCTGGTTCTGGTGGTGGGCGGAGTCACCTTCATCCTGGGCTTCGCCGGCTGCGTGGGAGCGCTGCGGGAGAACATCTGCCTGCTCAAGTTTGTACGTCTGACCCGGTTCTGGTTCTGACCCCCACAACATTTAGAGCTGTGGAGCGGACCAGGACCAGAACCGGTTCAGAAACAGCAGCTTTAATCGCTGACTTTGGTTCTGATCCGTTTCTGATGGATTTCAAACAAAGCAGAACCTGTTGCCACGGCAACCAGAATCTGCAGTTTGTAAATCACAGCCGAAGCCGGGTCAAAGGTCACCGGGTCGGGCTGCTAAGGGTTAGGATCAGTCTGCAGGTCCAGAACCGGGCCCTGGTTCTGCAACTGCACTGGTTCCGGGTCAGAGCCGGTTCTAGTCCAGATCTCTGGGGCGACGGGGTTCTGACCCATGTGTTGTTCTGGTTCTGACCCGGTGTGTTCCGGCCCAGTTCTCCGGGGTGATCGGGTTCATCTTCTTCCTGGAGCTGACCGTGGCGGTTCTGGCCGTGGTTTTCCAGAGCCAGGTCCGAGAGTGGATCAACAACTTCTTCCTGCAGAACATCAAGGGTTACCGGGACGACATCGACCTGCAGAACCTCATCGACTCTCTGCAGAAGATGGTACGGCCCCCCGGGTACCACCGGTACCCCGGCGGCCGGTCCGGTACTGACCCGGTTCTCCCCGAATAGAACCACTGCTGCGGGGCCCAGGAACCCAACGACTGGAACCTGAACGTCTATTTCAGCTGCAACGGGACCCATCAGAGCCGGGAGAAGTGCGGCGTCCCGTTCTCCTGCTGCGTCCCCGACCCCGCCGTGAGTCCAGTTCCGATCCGAACCCACCCGGGCCTGCCACGAGTCCGGTTCCGATCCGAACCCACTTGGTAATCCTGGTTCTGCTCTTTCAGGACTCGGTGCTGAACACCCAGTGTGGCTACGACGTGAGGAACCAGCAGGAGGTGAGTTCAGCTGTTCCTGTTGGATCTGAGAGGTTCTGTTGGATCTGAGAGGTTCTGTTGGCCCAACAGAAGGAATGGAGTGAAAAGATCTTCGTCAGAGGGTGCATCGTGGCGCTGGAGGAATGGCTGCCACGCAACCTGTACACCGTGGCCTTCATCTTCATCGTCATCTCTCTGCTGCAGGTACCAGAACCCGACCAGAACTCGACCCAAGTACATGTTAAGCCTGGCCTGGTTCAGATGTTCTGGATCTGCCTTAAGTAATCTGTAGTTTACCTGCACCTCTCTCTCTGACAGATGGTGGGGATCTACCTGGCCCGAACGTTGATCGCCGACATTGAAAAGGTCAAATTCAGCCATTGAGGCCTCGGCCTGCTGGGGGGCGGAGCCTCGGCCAGGTGTTTTGCACCTGGCTGCTGAGTCGCATGTGCCTTCATCTCCTTCTAGTGTGGTCTTCCTCTGATGTGCTCGTTGCTATGGTTACTGAAAATGTCTGACTGAACGTAGTATTACTCTGCTGAAGAGCGCCACCTTGTTTTGTCTGCACCTGATGCCTTCACTTCCTGCTTCACCTGAGAGGCCTTCCAGAACCAATCGCTGGCCTTCATCACGTCTGATCACCTGAACATCATCAGCAGCAAACACATTACCAGTCCGGTTCCGGTTCCGGTTCTGTTCAGGTCACATGACTCGCTGTTTAATGAATGTGAATGCCGACACTGGAAAACACGTTGGTCTGAATAAAGTTGTGTTTGAATATTCTGTGATTGATCAAGGAAACGATTGGTTGATCAGATTATTGACCCTGCCTCATTGGGGAGCTTTTATTTTGAAGGGACTGAGTTTTGTGTTTTTTTTTACAAAGTGAATTTTAATCTTTTTTATATTCAGAATAATAAAAGTGACTTTTCCTCTTCTTACGTCTTTTGCGTCATTGATCCAATCGGTCCATCCAGGTTTGACCTTTAACCTTTGAAACTTCAGCAGCTGAAATGTCAGTTAATGATCGTGGATCATAAAGCAACCAGCAGGTGGCGATGCTGCGCCTCTTCCTCAGACCTCCTCCTACGCTCGGCTATCCTCGGCTCCTTTCGGCTCCTCTCCAGCCACAGCAGCCAGTCGGAAACGCGCAGCAGCGTCGCGGCTCCGCGGCTCGTCTTGCTTTTCTCCCCGCCGTCCAGCCCTCCGGTGCGGCTCTCCCCTCCAGCCCGCAGCCCAGCGGCGGATCCTCGGCCTCTGTGACGGCCGGCCACGGCGCGCAGCGCGGCGGAGCCTGAACCCTTTCCGGCTCTCCTCCTCCGCGGCGGAAAACCCCGGACGGAGGCCCGCGGTGTGCGCTCCTCCTCCCGCAGGCCTTCGGCCCGGACTCCCGCCTTTCTGCTGGAAAATGGACGGCTTCACCGGAAGTTTGGGTGAGTACGGGACCCGACGCACCCAGAACCGAACCAAACCTGCTCACCTGCTCGTGCATAGGTAGGAAGGTGAGGGCCGCACGCGCCTCTGGCGGGTTTACACGTGTCACTGCTGTTTGTTTCAGGAAGAGGCTGCACCGCCCCTCTGGCCGCTGCAGGGCCACAAAACCAACACCTCCACCCGCAGGAGGGTGTACAGAGTCCAAACCTGCCAGAACCGGGTTCTGGTGTGGTCCCAGCTGGGTGCAGCTAGTTCAGGTAGCAGAACCCAGCTGAACCTGGAGGAACAGAATCGTTTCTAGTCTCCCAAGTCCAGCACAATACAGGTCCAACCGGGTCGAACGGCCCAGTAGAAACCAAGGGCAGCAGTGGTCCTCAGTTGGTTCTGGAGCCCCAGGTTGGGCCACACATAGTCCTCTACTGGAAGCTGATTGGATGATCCATTAGTGCAGGAGTGTCCAACTTCAGTCCTGCAGGTTTTAACTGAGCCTCAGGTACAAACGGCTTCATCACCTCAGTTCTCCAGAACCTTCACGGCCTCATTATTCTGTCCAGGTGAAGCAGAGGCTCATCTAAAGGTTTCAGGGCAGCGGGCCTCCAGGACTGGAGTTTAACCCCTGGGTCTTAGTGTTTTGGTTCTGATCCAATCCACTGCTCCGTTCTGCTGGTCCCGTTTCATCTTGTGAACACGGGATCAGTTCACAGGGTCGGTTCCCCTCTAGGGTTCTGTTCTTCTTGGGTTTTGGTTCCTTGATGGGTTTTATTAAAGTAACTGGTTCAGAACTGGTTTCAGATCCGTCCAGGTCCTGTCGGATCAGAACCTGTGACCGGGTTCAGGTTGGATCCTCAGCTCTTCTGCAGGCTGTTAATCACCCTCAGATTCAATCCAGGTGTGGCAGAAGGGAAACATGCAGGGGTTAAAGGTCACAGTGTAGGTGTTCCCCCCAGGTGTTCTGATACTTGGAACCATCTAACGGGCCTTCGGTTCTGGTTGTGATGCTGCGGTTCTGAGCGGGTTCTGGTGTCTGTGCAGATGACAGCATGTCGGCGACCAGCGTCTCCGACGTCAACGACCGTCTGTCTGCGCTGGAGCTGCGCGTCCAGCAGCAGGAAGACGAGCTGACGGTGATGAAGGCGGCGCTCGCCGACGTGCTGCGCCGCCTCGCCGCGTCTGAGGATTCTGGGGCCAACAGGAAGCAGCACGGAGCCAAAGGTAAGGCGCTTCCGCCCGTTGCCATGGATACACGCTGCAAGGCGCGGTCACCAGCTAAGCTGCCCCCTGCAGGCAGCGCCGCCATGCGCGAAGCCTCGTCTCTGTCCTGCATCGCCAACGGCGGCACGCCCGGACGCAAGAGAGACTCCGCCTCCGTCACCAGGAAGGAGACGGTGTCTTCGGCCGCCAAGAGGTAAGAACCCACCGGGTCAGCACTGGGCCCAGCAGAACCAGAACCGACCAGAGGGCAGTAGAAACTTTAGAACCAGAGCAGACCCGACCAGAACCAGAGTAGAACCCATCAGAACCGAAGCGTGGCGCTCTCTCATGGTCCCGGTTCTGTTCACAGTGGCTCAGAGAAGAAGAAGGAGGCGAGCGGTCAGCGCTCCCACATGGAGGAGATCCAGGAGCATGAGGAAGCTCCGCCCCTAAAGGAGCCGTCACCCAATCACTCGTCCCCCATCCTGTCCCACCCCCCCCAGAGGTCGGCCCCGCCCCCTGACTTCGCCAAAGGCCACGCCCCTAAAAGGTTCCACTTCCTGATTTGTCGGCTGCATCTGACCTGTTTTCCTGCTGATGCTGCTCTGACCTCACCTACTAACCCGTCTCTGAGGCTTTCTCTGCACCTGATTGGCTGAGGGTATTCTTGATCAGCCAATCAGGTTTAAGAGTGGGAGGAACTTTGAAACTGCCTTAATGCAGGAGCTGCAGCCCTGACTGCTGTTCTGCTTATTTCCTTATTACTGGGTACTTTAACCTGCTAACCAACTACAACCAGCTAACTGTAACCAGCTAACTACCTACAAACTGTAACCTGATAAAGAACTCACCAATTAACTATCCTGCTAGCCAACCTGTGACCTACAAACTGCTAACTGACCTTTAGAACCCAGGTCACTGGCTTCTGACTAGTACAGAGGGGTATTGTCTGCATGGTCTGTTTCCATAGCAACAAACGCTACATAATGTTCTGTCTGATCTCCTCAGGCTACCTTAACCCTTTCAGTCCGCCTTAAGCATCTTCCTCCAGGCTCTTCTCTGATTCTTCTTCACTGCTGAAATGAGCTGAAGGTGTTTGAAATGAAACCTTTCACTCCTCACCTTGATCCTGCCTTGCTTTTAACTCCTCCCCCCTCTGGCTCCTCCCACTCTAACTCCTCCCCCTCCGGGTTCTCACTGCGTCTCCTGGTGCTTTGGGTGTTTGTGAGGCAGGAAGTCTCTCTGTTGTTTCTGAGTCAAAGCTTTGACATTTCAGCGTCAATGAATAAAAAAGTGATGATGAATCTGATGAGAGTTCAGTGATTCCTGCTGCTCACTCTGTGTGTGTGTGTGTGTGTGTGTGTGTGTGTGTGTGTGTGTGTCTCCAGAGGTCCCAGCGTAAAGCGGTCTTCAGGAATGGAGCGATCCCAGAGCAGCAACTGGGATTCAGCAGAGAAGAACCGGAACAAGCTGGTGAAGGCAGCATCTACCTCCAAGCTGCTGGCCAAAGTGGTGAAGAACGCAGACAAGTACAACACACACACACACACCCACCCCCACACACACACACACACACTTGGGGTTTAATAACCCAACTGAGATTACTTGAGAACCTGTGAGTGTCGGGTCCGATTAGGGAGGAGAGTAATGAATGTTTCCTGCTCTTTCAGGCACAAAGACCCGGTGGTCAGCCAAGGTAGGTTGTCCTTCCTCGCCAAACACACCACACCCATCATCATCATCATTATCGTCATCATCACTGTCTACCAGCCAATAGGAATCCAGACGGTCCAGATGTTTTCCGACCTGTAGTCTGTCAGACGCCATGTTGTTGTTGTTGTTGTTGTTGAGTGACCATGTGACCATGTCTCTGTCTCAAACCAGCCAAAATGTCGACCCGAGAGAAAAACAGCCTCGCTGGTAAGTTCAGCTGAAGCCCGCTAGCTGGCTAACAGAAAGTGTAACACTTCCTGTTTCTGAACCAATCACCTCCTTCTGTGTGCTTCCATTGTCTGGCTCACTCATCCATCTGCTGATGTCACTGTTTGGCCCCGCCTCTTCCTTGTTTATAGAATTGATCTGCAAGAAAAATCACCCTGATTGGAGCCTGAACTTTTTCAAAGCTTCACAGCGAATCAGATCAGTTCCTTGTGTTCAAATCAGGCCAATCACAGGCCTTCTGTGCCTGTGATTGGCAGAGAAGGTACCACTGTACCTTGATTGGTACCTCTGCAGGGACGGCTCGTAATATCCGAGTTGTTTTTATTGGCGACTCAGACTAAAACGGCCTAAAGCTCCTTCTGGGTGACTTTACCTCACCTGTCTAAAACCTGCCCCTCACCTGTCTCCAAGGCTTACCTGCTTCTCACCTGCTCTGGGTTTGGGGTTGGTTTTTTCCTCCTGGGATTCTGTCAGGAGAACCTTCGGGCTCCTACTTGAGGTTCTGGTCTGGCCGGTTCTGTTACAGCAATGGCCCATCTGACCCAAACCTCGGTTCTGTTTGTTGTTTCAGAGGGAAACTCTATCAAGATGTTCATGCGAGGTCGACCAATCACCATGTTCATCCCTTCAGACGTGGAGAACTACGACGACGTCCGGGCCGAGCTTCCTCCAGAACGACTCAAGCTGGAATGGGTGTATCCTTCCGACCAGTCTGAAAACCAGTACCACCAATTAGACTAATAGAGCCCCAGATGGAGCCCAGTAGAACCCCAGGCGGTCCAGTAGAACCATGAGTGATCCAGTAGAACCTCAGGTGCGGTTCCGGTGCTCCTTGACCCTCTGCAGGTACGGGTACCGCGGTCGGGACTGCCGGGCCAACGTCTACCTGCTTCCCACTGGAGAGATCGTCTACTTCATCGCGTCCGTGGCGGTTCTGTTCAGCTACGAGGAACGGACCCAGAGGCATTACCTCGGACACACCGACTGCATCAAGTGGTGAGGAACGCTCGGCGTCGCTTCCTGCTCCGCCATTGGCTGCTGCTGTTGGTGATGTCATCGCTCTCTGTCCGCAGTCTGGCCATCCATCCGGACAAGATTCGGATCGCCACCGGACAGATCGCCGGAGTGGACAAAGACGGACGGGTGAGCAGAACCGGTTCCGTTCCCAGAATGGGAAGGTTTTGTTGGGGGAACCAGCAGATTTTCCAGGAAATCATCTGATCATCCAGGAAATGATGGACAGGGAGAATCCGACTGAAACGACCTGGATGTCAGTCAAATTCTGGGGTTTATTGTGTCTCTGCTTATTTCTAAATGAGCAGCTTCGCCTTCAAAAACAAGCCCAGAAAACCGAACCCGACTCATTAAATTTGCAAGTGACTTTAGAAAAAACAAGCCCAAAGTCGCTTATAATAATCGGACCTGATGACAGAAACAAATCATAGTCAAATGGAGGTTGCATCAAAATAAACAATCACGAGTTGCTTAGGCCTGTCGATAAACGATAAATCAATTAATCGTACGATAAATTAAAACTATCAACCTCATTTTAATTATCGGCATCATCATCTCTTCTGGCCTTTTTCTCTTTCTGTTAATGACACCGAATGAAAAAGGCTCAACTCCGGTGCTCTCCACTGACCTCTGACCTCATTTCCTTAGTGTAAAGCCCAGCGCAGACGACACGATCTTAGAGCTGTCGGCCGATTGTCGGCCCATTTTCAAAACCTGACAGACCCACACATTAGCCGACAGAAATCCTAGGTATAACGGTTCGATCGGGTTCGTTCCTGCCGTGTGGTGTCCAACAATGGGCACAAAATAATGGCTACAAGTTCAGCGAACTAATTTTAAAACCAGGCATTAATCAATGCTTTACTACAATCTACCTGCAATGCATGTGGCTAGTGTCAGCGTAAAGTCCTGACTGAATGAAAATCATTAGAACCTATTTACGTCACGTTAACGAAGAACAGCTGAAAAGTTACCGGGTTTATCAACTGCGGTAGCAATTTCGCTCCAACTCCTCCTCTTGTCATTTCTATATTCTTTGCATGTTGAATAAACATTAATGTTGTTTCCACATATCATCTCCGGGTTGCGCCGTGTCAGCTGTTTGGGATTCCCCTCCGTATTTTCCCCTCAGAAAGCAGGGAGGGGAATCCGCGCTTTCTGATTGGCTGCCTGTCACATTTAACAGGCTGCCTTAAGATCCCAGTCGGGGAAAAACCCCTGATTTAGATCGGAGGGGCAACGAGGATCTACCGTAACACACCACACAATCTTAGAAAGACCAACGATCTAAGATTGTTATAAGGGGAAAAATAGGAGCAAAAAATCATGTAGTGTGAATTATTGCATCAGGTAGTCGATGTGCCCATCTTCTCTATTTAAATCTAATTATTACTGAAGGGCAACATAATATACAGACTTCATAATCTGCACTCTTTTGGTTGAATGCAGTATTTATTTCCACTTTGGCTTTATGTTGTTTAGTTTTTATTCAAGTATATTTTTTGTTAATGGAGACTGAGAATCCATTTTATTTTTGGTTGTTTTGTTTATTTAGTTTATCATTTCCAGTGTTAAATATTCTTTTGAAAATAAAGTGTATCTATCTTTGGCAGGAAATCGCCTGCATTATTACATCATTTCCATTAAATCAGTGTAAAAAGGTCTTCAAACAATATTATCGTTTATCGCAATAATTTTTTGAGACAATTAATCGTTCAGCAAAATTTGCTATCGTGACAGGCCTAGTGTTGCTGAATCAAAACTTCCTGATAGCATAGCTAGCTGATTAATGTTCTGATGTTAAGGTTCTGATTGGTTGGTTCTGACTGAGCTGAGTAATTCTGCAGAACACAGGGAGGAGATAGATTATTATGTATTTATTTATTCATAAATTCTCTCTCATGTTTGGACATATTTAAAGTTTTAATATGTGAAATCTGTGTTGTTGTTGTTTACTCTGCGGCTTTAAGCAAACATCCCGGGTGGAGCAGAAATGACGCTCCGTCTGTGAAAAATCCCCACCAGTTGAACAGCGAGAGCAGAACCAGCGTCTCGCTCCGCAGCTCCAAGGCTTGAATTATTTTTCAGGTTATTTGTTCAGCTTTCTGACAGTCATGCTAATCCGGGGAGTGTTGCTAGCTGTGCTGCTCTACCTGCTGTCTGGATCCGGTTGTCATTTTTTCCTTACGTTGAGCCTCCATGCAGCCAAACTCAGTCAAGTTCTTGTTTTTTTTTCTCCCCTCCAGTTGGTCTTTTGTGGCTCTAGTGTCCCTTATATGAAAGTAGGCTGACAGGAGAGGCGGGAAGACATGCGGCAAATGTCGCCAGGTCCGGGAATTGAACCCGCGACGACCGCGTCGAGGACTCAAGGCCTCCAAACGTGGGTGGCGCCGTCCCCTACGCCACCACGGCACGCCCCCAAGTTCTTGTTTTTTAAATATCATATTAGATTTGTTGTGTTGATGCATTGTGACGTCATTTTCCGCCGCAACACGCCAACGTCCCCGTTCACTCAGAGCGTTGAAGTTTCACATGACAGGATTTGTTGCTGCGCAGCGAGAAGGAAACAGGAAACCAGCTGCAGGCTGAGAATGAGATGCAGGTGATCAACAAGAGATGCTGATCGATCACCGATCATAAATTTTTTCACGGAAATCGGACGATTATGATCGGAAGGGTTAGTGTGTGTTGAAACGAACAGAACCGTTTGAACGGGTCGGGTCAAAACTCAACCACCAAAGACGCTGAAGTCTGGTTGGGACCTCGACCTCTGAATGTTGAACCTGGCTGGTTCTGACTGGTTCTGTGCGGTCCGTTTCAGGCGCTGCAGCCTCATGTCCGGGTCTGGGACAGCGTCAGCCTGTCCACCCTGCAGGTCATCGGTTTGGGAACCTTTGAACGCGGCGTCGGGTCTCTGGCGTTCTCCAAAGCGGTGAGTGTCCATCAGGAGGCGGCCATGATGAACATTCTGGTTCTGTAGAACCTTCCTAACGGGTCTCTGTGTTTCAGGACTCGGGTCAGCACCTGAGCGTCATCGATGACTGCAACGACCACATGTTGACGGTTTGGGACTGGCAGAAGAAGTCCAAGATCGCAGAGATCAAGGTGAGCTGGTTCTGACTGGGTTCTCCCGGGTCTGCAACCGGTACTGGCTGGGATGTTCTGGTCCCTGGTTCTGACAGGTCTGGACGCGGTTCTAAGTGGTACCCATTGTTTCCTTACAGACGACCACCGACGTGGTTCTGGCCGTGGAGTTCCACCCGACCGACCCGAACACGATCGTTACCTGTGGGAAGTTCCACATCTTCTTCTGGGCCTGGAACGGGAACTCACTGCTGCGCAAGCAGGGACTCTTCGGGGTGAGCAGAACCCAACAGAACCTTTTGGACCGCCCGCCTTATTACTGGCTAAAGGGATTCTGCACTGAGCTGCAGCTCATGATCCCAGTAGAACCAGTAAAACCAGTAGAATCCTGAGTGACTGAAAATCATCTGGCTGAGAGGAAAACCTTCAGTTTAGAGCCAGAAAAGAACTTTGTTCTAGAAACGAACCAGTGGCACCAAATTGGTTCTGGTTCCGGTGACCAACTGGTTGGTTCAGTAGGACAGAACCTTCAGTCGTCTGGTCACATGATCCAACATTTCCTCTTCTGTGGTCAGAGTCACGACCGGCCCAAGTTCATCCAGTGCCTGACCTTCCGGAGCAACGGCGACATCGTGACCGGAGACTCGTCCGGACAGCTGCTAGTCTGGACCCGGAACTCTGCCGAGGCGCCCACGGGCAAGGCGCCGCAAGGTGAGAGGAGGACGTCATCAGACCTGAGCTTCACCTTGATGAGGTCCAAGAGTCGGCTCAGACACTCACTGCTGTGTGTGTGTGTGTGTGTGTGTGTGTGCAGCCTTCCAGATGAGGACCGACCTGCGGCCAATCGAAGCTCATGAGAAAGGAGTTTTCTGCATGTGCGACATGCGGAGCGGCTTGCTGCTGACCGGAGGAGGAAAAGACCGCAGGATCGTCCTGTGGGACCAGCAGCTGCAGCTTGACCGCGACATCGAGGTCACACACACACACACACACACACACACGCACACACACACAGAGACGGAGCTTAACCCCCCATGTGTTCTCAGGTCCCGGATCAGTACGGGAACATCCGGGCGCTGGCGGAGGGAAAGGGGGACGAGTTCCTGGTCGGGACGTCCAGAAACTTTGTCCTCAGAGGGACCTTCAACGACGGCTTCCAGGTGGAGGTCCAGGTGAGGTCACATGACGACATGACATCACAGAGGGGACCTGTGGTGCGTTCAGGGTCTCTCTCTCCGCGGTGTGTTCAGGGTATTTTTCACTCCGCGGTGCGTTCAGGGTCTCTCTCTTTCTGCGGTGCGTTCAGGGTCTTTCTCTCTCCGCGGTCTGTACAGGGTTTTTTTTCTCTGTGGTGCATTCAGGGTCTCTCTCTCTTTCTGCGGTGCGTTCAGGGTCTTTCTCTCTCTGCGGTCTGTATAGGGTTTTTTTTCTCTGTGGTGCATTCAGGGTCTCTCTCTCTGCGGTGCGTTCAGGGACACACGGACGAGCTGTGGGGTCTGGCCGCCCACCCCAGCAGGGAGCAGTTCCTGACCTGCGCTCAGGACCAGATGGTTTGTCTCTGGAACTCTCTGGATCACAGCCTGCAGTGGAGCCGCACTCTGGAGGTGAGAGGGCGGGACTTGTGACTGGGGCCTGCTGATTGGTTGGAGGGTTGACAGGTGTGTTGCTCCTGCAGGAACACGGACACTGTGCAGAGTTCCATCCCAGTGGAGCTGTAGTTGTCATAGGAACGCACTCCGGAAGGTCAGCGATGTCATCTCTGCGTCTGCTTCTGATTGGTTGCGCCCGCCTCCCTCTCCTTCTGATTGGTCACTCTGCACTCTTACATGTCTCCAGGTGGTTTGTTCTGGACGCCGAGAGCAAAGATCTGGTCGGGATCCACTCGGACGGCAACGAGCAACTGTCGGTTCTGCGTTTCTCAGTCGGTGGGTGGAGTCTGCTGTAACCGTGGCGATGTGAAGGGACGATGGTTCCCATCATGCCTCTCTCCCTCCATCCTGCAGATGGCAGCATGCTGGCCGTGGGGTCTCATGATAACTTCATCTACCTGTACAGCGTGTGGGAGCAGGGCCGCAGGTACAGCCGCTACGGGAAATGCTCGGTGAGTTCCTATTGGTCGGCTCCCTGCCCTCTGATTGGCTAATAGGTCAGAGTGCAGAACCACAGCCATGCTTGGTTCCGTCCAATCAGAACCCAGGTTTTCAAGACCAGAACTAGAAGTAGGACCAGAACCAAGAATAAGACCAAGACCAGAACCAGTCCACCATCATCAGGTGTGCAAATGTCCTGATTCCCTTGAATGTCTCTCCAGGGTCATTCCAGCTACATCACACACCTGGACTGGTCACCTGATAACAAGTTCATCATGTCCAACTCTGGGGACTACGAGATCCTCTACTGTGAGTGCGCACACTGATGCCGCAATGAAGTACCCCCGTAGTACTCCCTTAGTTCCCCCGTAGTACTCCGGTAGTACTCCCGTAGTTCCCCCGTAGTACTCCCGTAGTTCCCCCGTAGTACTCCCGTAGTTCCCCCTTAGTACTCCCGTAGTTCCCCCGTAGTACTCCCGTAGTTCCCCCGTAGTACTCCGGTAGTACTCCCGTAGTTCCCCCGTAGTACTCCCGTAGTACTGTGTGTATTTCCAGGGGACATCCAGAATGGCTGCCAGCTGATCCGGAACCGCTCTGAGTGCAAAGACATCGACTGGGCCACCTACACCTGCGTGCTGGGATACCACGTGTTTGGTCAGTGCTCTGCTGGGGCCGGGTCGGTTCTGAAGGTTCTGATGGTTCTGATGGAAGCTGCTGTGTTCCAGGCGTCTGGCCCGAAGGTTCTGATGGTACCGACATCAACGCTCTGGTGAGGTCCCACAACAGGAAGGTGATCGCGCTGGCGGACGACTTCTGCAAGGTTCACCTGTTCGCCTACCCCTGCTCCAGATTCAAGGTGGGTCCAGACCCGGAACCAGAACCGGCCGACGCGTTCCGACGGATTAACCACTGTCTCCGCAGGCGCCCAGCCACAAGTACAGCGCCCACAGCAGTCACGTGACCAACGTCAGCTTCCTGCACAGCGACAGCCACCTGATCTCCACGGGCGGGAAGGACACCAGCGTCATGCAGTGGCGGCTCGTCAGGAAGCTGGTCGACGCCCCCAAGCCCGCCGCGCGCCGACCCAACACGGCCGGCGACCCTGCTGGAGACACGGCCGGCGCAAACGCAGCCGGCGAAGCGGCCGCCACGCAGCCTCTGGCCGGACCCGACCCGGCCGCCACCGAGAACCCGGACCCATCGAACCGGGTTGCCGCAGAAGGAACCCCGCCCCCCTCGGACAGCACGCTGAGCCTGAAGGACAGCCTGGAGACGAGCGACGACACGGCGACGCCGAGCGACGAGGGCCTGCCTCCCCTCACTCCGCCCTCCTAGAGGGGGCGTGGCCTCTTCCAGGTCAGGTGTCTCTGTTGTTGCTCCTGACGCCGTCAGGGTCGCCGACCGCCAAGCACCTGTTCGTGCCCGACCATTTCAGGACCGCTGTCAGGAATTCGACGGGAAACCCACAGAAACTGTCTGGACGTCTTCAGGCGTCGGCCATCTTCCCAGAAACGCTCCAGAATCTGATCCAGAACCTTCCAGGTCTCCTCCGATCCGCCACAGGAAGTCACCTGATCTGCTCACTCAGGGCAGGTGAACACTAGGGCTGCACCGACTGCACATTTCTGTCCAATCTTTGAAAAAACAATTGTTTTTGTTTGAAACGGCGACAAATATAGAAAGTCGCTGAGTTGGTAACGGGGGCGACTATTGCAAACACCTGGCTGGGCGGGGCTAACTGGGTGGGCGGGGCTAACAGTCTCACTGCAGAGGAAATGAGGACAGTGGTTGATTTTTAGACCTTTACAGAGAAAAATAAGATCAGCTTCACAAATATCGGCCAATCAGTGATCTTTGAAATGTAAGAAATCTGCGCCAGTAAATCAGTTAGTTGTTTTTTCACATTATATTTATTGAATTTTATAACATAAAACAAGTGGCAGTGATATATTTGACGTAGGGTTCTCATTAAACAAGTCAGTCCTCAAAGTAAATAAACATAAATAATAAAGAAACAACAAAAAACAACTCAGCAATATCAGAAAACAGAAATAAAAACCCAAAAGCGTTATTGCAGCAATCTGCACCGGTCTCTTCATTTCCTTTGTAGTGTTTCAGAAACTTGCTCAACGGCGACCAGCTTTCTTCAGGATTCATTTCCTTTCCTCTGACAACATAAGTGAGTCGCTCCAGAGCCACACATGATGTCATGTCCTTCATCATTGTGGTTTGACGATATGTCCATTTTTTTTTAATCTTCTGGCCTGCAGGCGTCTAAAGTCAATGAATTTTAACTGTCTGGAGCTGAAAACACCGTTCTCTGGATAAATACCTAAAACACACATTTTAGCCTCAGCAGGTACAGTCACTCCAACAATCTTTGACAAAGTTTACATAACTGAGTTCCAGAATTGCTGTAATTTTGGACCCTCCCATACACAGTGAAAAAGAGCAACACTTCCTGCAGCTGTCTGGGATTATTGGCCCAGCGATTCCGTTAGTCTGGAGTTATTTATCTACGTTCTCATCAACCACTGGCATTAAAGGAGTTTCATCCTTGTTTTAATTGACTTCTAAGCACGATGCGCCCTCGGTTAACACAGGATACCTGACACACCTGTGATGACCTCATCCAACATTTCAGCCCTTTTCTGTCCCAAAGAGCCACCTGTTATCCTCCCGTCTGCCACAGGGGGCAGCAGGGAGCTGAAGGGAGGAATTTGTCAAACGACAATAATTTTTCCCAAATAAACAGTCTGATTTTCCTCCAGTGAGACGAGTTGACCTCGAAGTTAAACAGGAAGTCTTTGGTTTTACAGGAAGTTTGAGGATCAGAGGAAACCTGGAAGATTTCAGTTTTGTTTCTAACTTTGCTTAAAAACAACCATCTGCAGCTTTTTAAAATCAATGTAATTTAAATCTGTGAATTAAAACATCACTGAAGGATGCAAACAGCTGCAGGCTTTTATTCTGAAAAGCCACAGATGACATTGAGTTTCAGTCTAAATGAATACAACAGAGAAAAGGAACATTCTGTTAAAAATGATGTCTGTGTTTAAAGCGATTCTGACCCGTCACGTTCTAGATCCATTGGTTTGGGTTTCAGAAGCTTCACACTGTTGCCAACAGGAAACCAACAGGATGAAAGAGGAAGTGCTTGTTTGGCGAGGTGACCTTCAGGTTAAAACTGTGACAGAGAACCAATCAGAGTGAAGCCTCCCGCTTTGCTGGAAATCCCACTTCATCTTGAGAAGAATTGATCAAAGTGAGCCCTCTCTGTTCATAAAGGATCTGTGTTGTTTGTATATGCTGCAGATGGCTGTGTGTATATTTCTGCTCAACACTAGAGGGCAGCACTTCAGTCGCATTCAGCTCACATCTCTTATTCAATCAGGCGACAGCAAAGGGGAGGGCCTGTGCTCTGATTGGTTGCTCTCAGTGACTCACTGCTGGGCTTTTGTCTGTTCTGGACCATTTCACTTCAGGCCTTTGTTGAATGTGTCAATGATGTCATTCAGGGGCGGGGCCTTCGCGGAGGGGGGGGGGGGGGGGTTGATGTTGCCTTTTTATTACTGACTCATCTTTTCTATGTTTGCCTCTAAAGCACAGGTGTCAAACTCCAGTCCTCAAGGGCCGCTGTCCTGCAGGTTTTAGATGTGCCACAGGTGCAAAGCGCTGGAATGAAATGGCTAAATGACCTCCTCCTTGTGTAGATCAGTTCTCCAGAGCCTTGCTAATGACCAAATTATTCTATTCAGGTGGTGCAGCAGAGGCACATCTAAAAGTTGCAGGACTGCGGCCCTCGAGGACTGGAGTTTGAGACCCCTGCTCTAAAGGGCTTCTGTGGAGTTCAGGGACTCACCTGGATGTTCAGGTTGGGGGAGGGGGGGGGGGGGTCACGTGAAGGGGGCGGGGTTTGCGTTCATTGATCCTCATTGATGATTTTTATGTGACTGTTTTGAGCCAATCGTCTTCTCTCATGCATTCCTGTCAGAGGGCAGACTGTACTGAAGATTTCAACACAAAATGCAAATAAACGTTGCTATGGTGACAGCCAATCAGCTCCGTCCTTGTCTGGTCAGTGACGCTTGATGATGCCAGAAACAGGAAATACCATATATTAAATGTACTCTTTAGATTACTGCTCACCATCGGTTCTGGTTCTGGTTCTGGTCAGGAGCTCTGCGGTTTCCATGTCCAAAATGTCCAGCCGAGTTCTGAAACAATTCTCTGGGGCTGAACGGACCCGGTGTTACAGAAAAATCTGTGACAGGAGGCGATAGTGTACAAATAAATACTGATCCAGCTGGGATTGTAAGATTCATGGCTCCTTTATTACCGTCGACTTGTTTTAGAGGCTGAACAACCAGCATCGCATCGAATCGCCGTCATTAAAATATGTAAACCGACTGGCCGTTTAGTAAATCGGCAACTGATTGAGAAATGAACACTGGCTACTGCCCCCTGCAGTCACTGATTTTTCTGTAACACGCCACCAACTGGTAATGAGTGTGAAACACATGACAAAAAAAAAAGTCAAAAAATCTGATTTAGCCTGATATCCTCTTCTTCCTGAATCTTTCTGCAATAGCAATGTCTAATTTCATATGACTAAGATTGCTAATTATCTTGTTTCTCTGAATCCGGTAATTCCTGCAATGCAGAATAAGATTAGGACCGGACCGGACCGGACCGGAGGAGGTCAGCTCCAGTCGCCGTTTCCTGGCCGTCCGAGTTCAGATCCCATCCTCAGTGCAGCTGAGGCTAATCGTGGCTTTGCAGACGATCCTGCTGATTAATGAGATCATTAAAGTTCTTGAAGGATGAATCAGTTCGTGTGTCTGGAGCAAAAGGAACCGACCCTGGAAATGTCAAACCCAGGTTACATTAGCGGCTTTCTGTGCACATGCTAGTAATATTCACTGGCTTAATAAATGGAATTGGATTTATTGTGGATGTTCAGATTAACCCTCTAGTTTTTATTTTCTCTGCTGGTAAATTCATTGCAGTCGTGTTTGACTGCAGGTCAGGTGGTTCAGTCTGAACGGTTTGTGATTCTGTGAGCTGTGGCAAATAAAGCTCCAGCATAGTTCATGTTTTAAGGTATGATTTCTGCAAAGAACATTTCCCTTGCACGTTTTAGTGTTGAGTGAAGCTACGCAGTTTGTCTTTGTAGATTTCATAGTAAAGGTGAAGTTGAGTTTTACGTTCAGAGCTGCCTAGCAGATCTGTTTGCTCATTTCTCCATGGCGATTTGTTCCTACCAGACACAACCTTCACTTTAATAGGATCAATGGAATCAATCAACAGTAACTGCAGACTATGTATTGACCATGTTTTGTGTTTACAAAGCAGACGTCTGTACAACCATTCAGCTTTCAATGTACAAATAACATTTGTACATACCCAACACTCTTGATAACAGTATGCATATTACATAGTCTATGGCAGGGCTGTCAAACTCCAGTCCTCCAGTCTCTGTCCTGCAGGTTTTAGATGAGCCACAGGTACAAAACCCTGGAGTGAAATGGCTTAATGACCTCCTCCTTGTGTAGATCAGTTCTCCAGAGCCTTAATGACCTCATTATTCTGCTCAGGTGGTGCAGCAGAGACACATCTGAAGGTTGCAGCGCAGTGGCCCTTGAGGACAGGAGCTTGACACCTGTGCTCTCTGGAGCCATGGGGCCTTCTCTTGGTGGACTGTGAAGATGGTGGTTGTAATCCAGGCCAGAGAGTAAAGCTTTTCACACCTGATAGTCCAGTAGACTTGGTTCCATTGGGTACCAAAATTGCAACATTTGTTACATTTTCAGCAGCTGTGGTTCGCTTTCACACTGCACTGAGTCAAACAATCCAAACTAACTGAAACCCTGTTCCCCCCGTCGCCTGTGGGGGCGCTGCACCAAGAACTACTGAAGGAATCGACACAATACCTCTGAAGAAGACCAGCGCAACTTCCTTCTTCACAAAAAGTCAACAAAAACGGAGCGGTGTCGGATATTAGCGGTTGTAGGATTTTCCATTCACATACATTACTAGTTTGGACATCTTTTAAAGCTAGCGACAGTCCTGCAGGCGCCATTACTACGCGGTGAGTCTGTCCACAAAACTTCCAATGCGGGATGAGCAGGAATCTGTCACAAAATGATTGCAGTGTTACCCCCACAAAGTGTGGTCACATTTGTTTTGGTTTAATTGTGATTAGTTTAGGATATTACCCTGTTTAGAAATCTTTGGAGCAATGTCATGCAGTAGCACAAACGCGCCGCTAGATGGCAGAAGTGGGACATTATGGAACTGACAGCGCAACATTTCTGTGTCGAAAAAGCTCCCCTCCGTTCCGATGGAGGAATGGAGGAGCTACCAGGAGCTACTAGCGCAACAACATCGTCTCCCGTTGCTCACTAATTTCCTCTGTTAAAACAGGTTAATTCAGTGCTAAGCAGAAAGCCGATATGTAATGAACATGACTACTAACATTACTGAGACATGTTTGGGACATTTTATCCCGGGATAAATATGATAAAATGTCGGCATGATACACGCGAGTGTATCATCAGAGTTCACCGTCTGTACTGGACGGTTAAACATTCACAGTGTTTTCTGAGTTTTTCTTATGAGCTCTCGTGCCAAAATATTGTTCTGCTAAGTGTGTCATAACATTTGTCCCCTGTGTATCCACCTTATTCCTGGGAGGGTTACTATGGAAACGATTATGGTCTTACTTCCGGCGCCCAATACTGCTACCGGAAGTAGCAGTATTTTTTTTTTGTAGGGTTTTTTGCTAATCTATAGTCATGATAGAAGTTACATCTCTCTTTTCGGTTATTGTACAATATTTAGTAAAACTTGTTCACGGACACACTGTCTGCTATCAGAGCTGCTGAGTACTGAGGATCGTAATCATGAGTTTAATCACGGGGAGCGACAGGAACACGATTGTTAGGTTTTGTAACGGAATGACCTGAATTAGCAGCGCTGCTAGCAGCTCGTTTCTCTGAAGAACTGACAGTAATAAAGAGAAAAGCAGAGAAGCTGGTCAAAGATCTGAGCTTCAGTCTTGCGCCCCACAGTGTAA